>NW_028318941.1:0-367500 GCF_062004578.1 Staurois parvus
TTTCTTTCCTCTTACCCACTTGCCAACCGGGCCAATTCTGACACTTCTTTCCCTACATATAAAAATCTACATTTTTTTTTTTTTTTTTTTTTTTTTTACTAGAAAATAGCTTGGAACCCCCAAAGTGTGTGTGTAAATTTTTTTTTTTTTTTTTTCATAGACCTTAACGTTTGATTTTAAAGGAAGTTCCACTTTCAGCAAAAGACAAAGTGCATGTGTCACACTGATGGGAGGGGAGGTCAGAGTTTCAGGGAGGTGAGCTCCTCAATCTGCTGCATCTCCTTTTGTAACAGTGCAGCTGTACGATTTCACTGCAGTGTTGACAACCTTTGGACAAGGGTACAAGGGTAGTCTTGGATGGATCTAAATCTTTGGGCAAAAAAAAAAAAATAGATATATGATGGAGTCTGCCAATGGTTCCCTCTGCTGTCTCAGCCAGTGAGGTCCATTTGCAATGAAGTGCATCAGAGGGAGGAGCTTTTGCTGGCTGGAATTGTCAGTTAGACTACCGGAATTGGAAAACAACTGCTACTTTTTTTTTCTTTTTTTTTGGCGGGGTACATTAGGCCCCAGGAAACTGCAGTACAGTGATGACATTGTGACTAGGCAGTTGGGTCAACGGTGGGAATGGGCTGTAGCCCTGGATTATTGGTGTCCTCTGAAGCGGTGGAGGGACACATGGTTGAGACTTGGATAAGTAAAGAAGGGGTTTTAAAGTTTAAAAAAAACAATTGGTGAAGCGGGGGAGGGCGTCCCCCACTTAGCAGCCAATAGGAAGTGTCCATGTCAACCAGGCAGCGATGTGGGCACCTGAAGAAGGACCCTCCCACAATAAAAGATGGAGGGAAGAAGACTAGGGACTTGGGACCAATGGCCATGGTGTGTATGGATAATGTTTGTTTGTTTTTTTTTTTGCTGCGGCGATTAGTTGGGGTGTTCCTGGCTGGTCCTCATCCTAAAATCGGCCTCGATTTGCAGGGGCTTGTGGTAAATGGAGTAGCGTTGTCTTGGTCACATGGAAGAAAAATTAAAATTTTTGAAGGCAGTTTTTGAAAATCCTAGCTGGCTTTAGTTTGCAACGTAAAGGTAATTGTTTGTGTAGCAGTCATATAGACGTAATGCTGCATTTTTGAACAAAGCGGAATTTGTGTTTCCTCTTAGGTTTTGCAGTTGTGTATTATCTGCTTGTCTTCTAATTGCTCTCCTCCAGTCGGTGGACCTTGGGGGGGGGGGGGGTCTTTTATCTGCAGGTCAGATTGCGCAGCAGGCTGGAGCTGCCTGTGATTAATAAAACCTTTCTGTCTGAAGCAGGTCACTTCTGAGGGCTTCCCACTGCTGTTCATAGGATTTAAAGATTTATTTCAGGCAGAGGGTATCCATTGGGGAATCCCAAGCTGTCCTTTCAGAGGAAAGCTGTCAGGAAGATCAATATCTGTCTGCTTGGAGGAATTAATAACTGTTTCAGTGACTGAGCAGCAGGACCCGGAGCCTCCCGCAGAGCATAGATGTTCTGGCTGCACACTGCACCCCGATGTTACTCCTGAATTGGATAGTACTTGGCCTGCAACCTCCGGTCTTATCCATAGATTGGATGCCGGGGCTTGATTAAAGGAAACCTGTCATGGGAGAAACATGGAGGTTGCCAGTACTGACCTCTCTATTGCTAGCTGTTAGCTTTTCATGCTGTCTCTCAGGATTCATGGAAAATAGTTTCTCGGTCTTAAAGGACAAGTTTAGTTGTATTTATTTCCCTCCTTTTTTTTTTTTTTTCATTAGTTATCGTTCACCCCCCGAGTGCTGCCCACTAGGTCTCAAACTCCCCCATACACTAGTAGAATTTCATTAGTTTTCATTTCAAGTACATTTGCTCAATGTATTTATTTTTTTGATCATTAGTGGGATAAAATTTGACGCTCACTTTCGACAGTAGTAACAAGAGGATTCGAAGGAGCAGGTTTACGCAGAGGCCCTAGAGAATAAATTGGCGGACGTGGCAATTTTTTATGTCAGATGGAACTATCGCAGCGGTTTTTCAAAGTGTTTTTTTTTGTTTTTTTTTTCTAAAGAAAAATACACTTCATTCAATTTTAATGCACAAAAACATAACCGAATACCCAACTGTTTGGTAAAATATAAAAGATGATGTTACACCGAGTAAATTGACACCTAACATGTCATGCTTTGCATACGCTTGTTGAAAGGCCACAGACTTAAAAAATCTCCACACTCCTCTTCGTGAGATGTGTTCCCCTGTCAGGCCCTGACTGATTTGTGCTTGCTCCCCCGATTCCATTTTTTATGAGGGGTCCACCGGTTTGGCCCCGCGGCTCACATCGGATGTGGTGGTGGGGGTGGGATCCTGGAAGAGGACAGCCTCGGTCCTGCTTTTTGCTGTCCCCGTCTCCCGATCCCCCTCTCTTCTTATCTTTCTTTATCTCTCCAACTGACTTCTCCTTTTTTCTCTTCTCCTATTTTCTCCCCCCCCCCCCTCCCCTTTTTTTTGTTTTTTTTTTTGTTTTCATTTGGATTTTGATTTATTTTCTAGTTTATACGGAAGAAGGCTTGTTGGGATTTTGTTTTGCGCCATAGTCGCTCCAGGGCACGACTTTGTCGTTTGAGGGATTTGGTGTGATCAGTCTGCCAGGGCTGGAGCGGTCGGGGTCTGATGTTGCGTGTGGTTAAAGGCGCTAGCTCATTTTGTCTCCTACATCTCGTCGTGGATGTCCTCCTCGACACAATATTTATTCAGATCTCCATAATACCTGCCGTTAAGTTATTGATCCTTACATTTCTCTTTTTTTTTTTTTCTTTATGGAACTATTTTCACCTCTTCATATGAATCATTGTTACATTTGTGCGATGGCTTTTCTTATGTATGTACATTTGTACCTGTTTTCATTTTTTCTCCATGCTATGTACTAATAAACTGTTGAAAATGTAATAAAGACAAATTTGCCTTTAAAAATCTCCGCAAGCGACACTTTTAGAGCCTTTACAGGTTACCAGTTGAGTTACACAGGAGGTCTGGTGCTTGAATTATTGCTCTCGCTCTGACATTTGCGCTGATACCTCACGTGTGAAGTGATCAAAGTTTACATATGCGTGCAGGACTGACGCGTGTGTCTGTCTTTGCACTTGGGCAATTTTTAAACCTTTTTATTTATTTTATTTATTTTTTATTTTATCTGATTTATTGTGTTTTTTTTTTGTTTTTTTTTTGCACTGCATTTTTATTTATTTTTATCACTTTTCTTGCTTTCACAAGGGATGAACAACATCCCTTGTGATAACAATAAGCATGACAGGTCCTCTTTTCTGAGACATCAGGGGACTATTAGACTCCAGATTTTTCCTCTTTAGCCCGCTGGCAGCTGAAAACAGGTCACTGGAGTGCTCCCCTGTGATCCATTGGAGAAGTACAGCCAGAGTAGTTTTTGTCCATAACTCTGTAAAACTAAAGTCTTAAAATGCACCTGTCCAATAGTCATGTGCCAAAATCTTCTTCTGAGCACCGGACCTCTTCATTGGCCGGCAAGGGAGGCCATCATCTCCTAGCTAGACTAGTGAGACCGGCCTGGTGCTGTAAGCTGACGTCCTCACGCACACGGGACGTTTTGATAACGCTGGTAACGTTAGCTGTGTAAAGTCACGTTAAAAATGTGAGTTGTTCAGCTTTTTTAAGCGTTTTTGCATTAGCGGTTTTCTGCGTTTGCCTTTTATCTTTTTTTTTTTTTTTTACCCCCCCCCCCCCCCCCAAATATTTTTTGTTTGGTTAAAAGAAGTCCAAAAACGCCGGTTTGTGGCGTTTTATTGCGTTTTTCAGCATTGGAGCATTAGAACTCCTCCAGAAACCCACTAGTCCTGGGTTATTTTTTCCAGCCCAAAAACTTCCCTGCCAAAAAAGCGTTGATTCCAGTCTCTGTGTGTATGGACACATAGGATAACATGCTGGGGGGGTTTACTGGCTGTAGAAAAAAATGTCAAAAGCCAAAAACAGCCGCTGTAAAAAGGTCCCGTGTGCATGAGGACTAAAGCACCGGAAAAGATGCTGAGCAGGCAGGTAGGGGCATTTTATTGCAGAAAGAACAGCGCACGTCTATTCTGCAATAAAAGTCTGCCTGCTTGTTGTTTCTTACAGTGAACTTCAGTAAAAAACAAACGTTTTTTGATGTACAGCACATAACTTACCACTAAAGAGTATCCTACATCCTGCCTGCTGCTGTGGTAAAAAAACAAAAATAACTCTTCAGTGACGCAAATCTACTTACAGGTGAATACCACCGAAAGAAAGCTCTATTTTTGTGAAAAAGTAATAATTTCTTAAGTACAGTGTTGCATGACTGCGCAGTTGCCAGGTAAAGTAAAAAATGCTCTGATCTTACAGCATGCAGGGATGGTGCCATTTGCCTTTCCTTTCCTTTGCCCTTCTCCATTCACAAATGTCTTGTATTCTTGTAAATGTTAAGGCTTTCTGTCAATAGATGAGGGGAGAACAGGGCGGATGAATGATGGGATCTGCGAATACAATGAAGGTTACTCTATTCTGAGATTATGGAGCTCAGTGCCATGTCAGGGGGAGAGAGGGCACACCATGCATGCGCAGGTCATGGCAGAGGGGAGAGTGCCTGTTCTTGCAATGCTGGGGGTGCCCAATGTATTGTGCATCCCTGATCCTAGGCAGGACGGGGCTGGTCTCCTCCTGTATTAGTTTTTTTGCAAAGCTGTAGGGAAGTTGACATTGGCCTACAGGTATGGCATTTAAGTGAAGGCCGAATTGTGAAAGCTGCACAGTGATTTAATAGCTACTGGGTCCCCTTGACTGCATTGATGGTTTATTACGTATCAAGCTGATAAGAGGCAAGGAGGAGCTGAGCTATGAGGAAAGATTAGAGGACCTGAATGTATTCTCTACTAGGAAGAGATTAAGGGGGGATATGATCTCCATGTATAGTACATAAGGGGGGATATGATCTCCATGTATAATACATAAGGGGGGATATGATCTCCATGTATAATACATAAGGGGGGGATATGATCTCCATGTATAATACATAAGGGGGGGATATGATCTCCATGTATACTACATAAGGGGGGATATGATCTCCATGTATAATACATAAGGGGGGATATGATCTCCATGTATAATACATAAGGGGGGATATGATCTCCATGTATAATACATAAGGGGGGATATGATCTCCATGTATAATACATAAGGGGGGATATGATCTCCATGTATAATACATAAGGGGGGATATGATCTCCATGTATAATACATAAGGGGGGATATGATCTCCATGTATAATACATAAGGGGGATATGATCTCCATGTATAATACATAAGGGGGGATATGATCGCCATGTATAATACATAAGGGGGGATATGATCTCCATGTATAATACATAAGGGGGATATGATCTCCATGTATAATACATAAGGGGGGATATGATCTCCATGTATACTACATAAGGGGGGATATGATCTCCATGTATAATACATCAGTGGTTCATATAGTGAACTCAGTGTAGATATATTCACCCTGAGGTCATCACAGAGGACAAGGGGGCGCTCTTTACGTCTGGAGGAAAAGAAATGTAATCTCCAAACACAGAAAGGTTTCTTCACAGTAAGAGCTGTGAAAATGTGGAATAGACTCCCTCAAGTGTTGGTTGTGACCAGCTCAGTGGATTGCTGTAGGAAAGTCCTGGATTCTTTCTTGGATACACAGAATATAACTGGATATAACATTCATAGGTAAAGTTGATCCAGGGAATATCCGATTGCCTCTCGGGGGATCAGGAAGGAATTTTTTTTTTTTTTTTCCCCCAGCAGGAGCAAATTGGATCATGCTTTTGAATGGTTGAACTGGATGGACTTTTGTCTTTTTTTTTCAGCCAGACTAATTATGTATTACAAAAATGAACTTGGCCTTTAAATCCCTCTGGGAGGAGTCCTAAACCTCGAAAGGAACTTGTGAAATGTTCTGAGCGTCCTCATGCTAACTTTCTAAAACACCTTTTTATAGGAAGAGTGAAAATACTGACCTCATTAAGTTCAATTCTGAGCTGTTCGCCAAATAAACAGTCTGATTTACCCACCCAGAAAGATCAAGTTGCATAGAACAGAGCTGGCTTTTACATCAAATGTCTTGAGGTGTATGGAAGACGAGTCAGAATTTCTGCTGGAGTTTCAGACTGCGATTTCACATTGAGCTGTGATATTTACCGTGCTCCGTATGACCAGAATCAAAGTCACGTCGCTTTATTTAATCTCGTTCACACTGACCTGGATCTTTTGTACAAAACGTGACGCAGCAAAGAAAATGGCATATGTGAGTTTTAAAGGAACGCTCCAAAGGTGGAACTGGGCAAAATAAAAAATACCGTGTATGATACCGTCTGTTAATAGCAGTTACACAGCTGCATTTATTTTTCTGAGTTTCCCTGCAATTACTTGGTAATCGCCTCAGCCCTGGTAGGTTTTAACCCCTTCAGGACCAGAGCAAGTAGAGCATTGATCTACTTTAACTGGCAATTGTGCAGTCATGCAACACTGTACTTATGAAATGTGTGGGGTTTTTTTTTTTTTTACTGAAACCGATTTTGGTGGTATTTCATCACCACTGAGTTTTGTTGTTTGTTTTTTTTTTTTTCTTTTAATTATATAAACGAAAAAGGACAGATGGTTTTGAAAAAAACCTAGTCTATCTGTTATAAAGAATAGAAAAAATCCAACAAATCAAATTTCTTCATAAATTTAGGCAAAAATGCATTCTGCTACTTGTCTTTGGTAAAAAAAAAAAATCCTAATAAGTGTATATTGATATGTGCAATAGATATAACATACACTATGGTATATGGGTGTGTATATATGTATATGTATATATATATATATGGGTGTGTATGTATGTATATATGGGTGTGTATGTATATATATATGGGTGTGTATGTATGTATATATGTGTGTGTATGTATATATATATATATATATATATATATGTATATGTGTATGTATATGTATATGTGTATATATATATATATATATATATATATATATATATATATATATATATATATATATATATATATATAAAATTTGGGCAGCACATTTGCTTACTGGTTAGCACTTCTGCCTGGCAGTACAAGGGTCGTTGGTTCAAATCCCAATCCCGGCACCACCTGCCTAGACTTTGCATGTTCTCCCTGTGACTGTGTGGCTTTCCTCCGGGTACTCCGGTTTCCTCCCACACTCCAAAGACATGCTGGTAGGTGAATTGGCTCCTGTCTAAATTGTCCCTAGTATGTGTATGTATGAATGTGAGTTAGGGACTTTAGATTGTATGCTACTTGAGGGTTAGGGACTGATGTGATTGTACAATATACATGTTAAGTGCTGCGTAAATTGACAGCGTTATATAAGTACCTGAAATAAATAATGTGAGGGACGTGTTTGCTTGCACAGGGATGCATATGTGGGCAGCACAATGGCTAAATATTTTTTTTAATGCTACTAACGGCAGCGATTAGCAACTTACAGTGAGACTGTGATTGTGTGGCAGGCAATCTGACACTAAATGACAATGACATCACCAGTGAGACTAATACAGTGATCAGTGCTAATACTAGACACTGGCACTGTACTAATGACACTGGCTGGGAAGGGGGTTAACATCTGGGGTCAATCAAAGGGTTAACTCTGTGCCTAAGAATGTGTAATGAGCTATAAATAACAAGGGAATAGAGGGCGCACCAGCCTCGTGCATTACCGAAGATGGTGGCTTTATGAAATTCAAAGTTAAAATATACTCACAAACACTGTGGTGACATAGGCGTATCAAATGCAAATGCCCAAAACACTGGGTCAGCTCCCAAACTCGTGAGGACCCTCTTGTGACTGATGTATTTCGAGGTTGGCTCTGAGGAAGAGGTGACTGCTCCTCGAAACGCATCAATCACAAGAGGGTCCTCATGAGATTTTGATGCATTTTGTGTTTTTTTAAACCTTCCCAGCAACAAGTGGGCAAAAATTATTTTAAGAAAGCACTGAAAAACACATAAAAAATGCACATGCAAATGCACTCTTTTGAGTCGCATGACCTGTGCAAAACGTTCAGCGCCTTCACACTTTGACAATTGCGCGGTCATACAACACTGTACCAAAACTAAAATTTTATCATTTTCTTCACACAACTTGAGCTTTCTTTTGGTGGTATTTAATCACCGCTGGGGTTTTTATTTTTTGCTAAATTTAACAAAAAAAGACCAAAAATTTTGAAAAAAAAACCTCACGTTTTTTTTTCTTTTTCTGTTATAAAAGTTTGCAAATAATTGTTCTTCATAAATTTAGGCCGAGATGTATTCTGCTACATGTCTTTGCTGAAAATAACCCAAATCAGTATTTATTTAGTTTGTAGGAAAGTTAGAGTTCACAAACTATGGTATAGATCTGAATATTGATCAATCCTGAAGTACTGACAGCCAATCTAATTTCTTGATGTCCAAGAATGTCAGAACAGTACAGATATCCCCCAAATGTCAGGACAGTACAGATATCCCCCAAATGTCAGGACAGGACAGATATCCCCCAAATGTCAGGACAGTACAGATATCCCCCAAATGACCACTTTTTGCAAAGTAGACAGTCCGAATTATTTCATAACCGGCATGGTGAGTTTTTTTTGAAGTTGTAATTTTTTTGTCATTTTTTGGAAAATGAAGAAATTAAAAAAAATCACTTTTTTTTTTTTTTTTTAACATACTGTCACCAGTGCAGTACAGCGTCATCATAAAACTGCCATGGCAGTGATCAAGGACACTGATCAGGGTCCCTTTTTTGTAAGAATTTTTTTTCATATTGCACTATGACCAAAGTAGTACAATGTTACCATAGTAACATTGTACTACTTTGGGGAAATGATCAGTATTTTTTTTTTTGTACACAATTTTGATTTCTTATAGCAAAGCATTTCTCGGTTATAAGCAAGCATTTAACTGAATGAAATTGATTCATTCAGGGTTTTTTTTTTTTTTTTTGTGATTGGCGGTGATTGGCCCAGCCTGTGCATGTGATCGCTGTAACCATTCACAGCTAGACACAGTTGTACACCATGTATGGCAGGAAAGGAAACCATCCATTGTATACAACTGCCATGTGGCGTGCTGTGATTGGTCACAGTGGGTCACATGGTGCTGGCAATGGGGCCGATACACAGATCTGTCATCAGCAACAGATCTATTGCCACAGCGTGATCTGGGAAGGACGTCATATGACGCCCTCCCAGAGGGACGAAAAGTTTGCCCGGCTGTCATTTGACCAAGTGGTTAAGTGTATCTATCCTTAAATGTTTTGTAAGGTGACAACACTCTGTCCCCGTCTCCTGGTCGTTCACCTGCACTGTCACCCTGTATAAAATCAAAAAAGCTGCCATCCAGCCAGTCTAGCGTAGACTTGAAAACGGCCTCAGCCCATGAGTCTCCGCCAAAGCCATGCCCTCTTGACATGTTTCGCTCCACCCACCAGAACGTAATCATGGCTCCAGCGGCTGCACGAGAGTGCGGCACTCCTTTTTGCTTTTATACATCACTTCAGATGAGCACCATTGTCAGTCTGCTTCATTTTTCCCTGGTGACGGGGGAGTCTGGCTTTCCCAGCCTGAGTGGCGTTCATATTCTAGTACTGCGTTATCACCCTGTCGCACACTTTTTTGAAGAGGTAGTAAACTGCAACCACCCCCCCCCCCAAAAAGAAACACACACAAAAAAAAAAATCAAACCTCCCTTTGCAATTTTAAGAGCATACATCACATGTATAAGACTTCCCTTTAAAACAAAGCCCTCCAGCGGCACTCTGTCACTGCTGACAGGGCTTCCATCTTCACCCGGTCTACCTTCCAGGTTTTCGTGCTCCGGCCGTTTGAATGGCCGAGCCGTGATGATGTCACAGCTGCGGCACAGCTCTCTCAAAGGGTGGCGTGCTGTCCATTGAGAATGCAGTGCGCATGCGCTGGCTGCTTCTAAAGTGAATATCTCCTTATCAGAGCACATTGGGGAGATATTTATTGTGCCTACAGGTAAGCTTTATTATTATTTATTTATTTCAGGTACTTGTATATCGCTGTCAATTTACACAGCACTTTACATATATATTGTACATTCACATCAGTCCCTAACCCTCAAGGGGCGTACAATCTAAGGTCCCTAACTCACATTCATACATACACATACTAGGGACAATTTAGACAGGAGACAATTCACCTACCAGCATGTCTTTGGAGTGTGGGAGGAAACCGGAGTACCCAGAGGAAACCCACGCAGGCACTCTTACCTGTAGGTATAAATGAACAAACTGCCACTGTAAGCCCGGGTTCACACTGATGCGGTGCGCAATTTGCAGCTTTTTCACAATCGCACCCCGTTCAGGCTAACTGCTGCAGGTGTGTATGGTAGCACCCCAAAATCGGTCTGCAAAACGTAGAGTGATGTGCAGAATCGCATCGCATAGGTGTGAATGCCCATGTGATCCCATTCTAGTGCAGACCAAAAAAAGGGTCCTGTGTGTTTTTTTTTTTTTTTTTTTTTTTTCCCTTTTTAATGCGGTGCGATTTCAGCCATACAAAATGTATGTCTCCAATCGCACCGCACACATATGGCATGTAATTTGCACAGGAATGCGGTACGGTTCCTATGCGAATCACATGCGATATACCGCACCACATATATGTGAACCCAGCCTAAAGGAAACTATAATGGCCATTCCGATGCACATTGCAGAGGCATGGTCCGGTCCGCCGTTTGTCCTCATCAGGAAACCCGCCCTGAGAAATGACGTCTAGCAGTTGATGGAGTGGTCAGGAAGTCGCTGCAGGAGATCAGCACACCAGTACCGAAGGCCCTGGACCAGCCTGACCGCCGAAGCACAAGCACTTACAGAATAAAGTCAGCAACATGCTTCTTTCATCGCACAAGCCGGAATGTATTCATTGCTGTGGTGAGTGAGAAATGACAGCATTATGCTGCGATCTGCACGATTGTACGCCGTTCGTCCTCGCCAGCCCGTGTCTCCTCCTGAAACCACGCTGACATTTCCTAGAAGCTTGTTATAATAATTTGTAAGTGATCTATCATTTCTCAGAGGCAATCCTCCTCCCGGTGTCTGAGAGGGACAGATGTTCCAGACATTATTGCAGCAGCTCCGGGGTTCTCAGGCTTTGCCTAATGCATCCCGCATTGATAATGTATTAGCGGCTTGCAGAGGGGAGGAGTACACTAATGCACCGCTTCATACTCTCTAATGAGCCAAGATTGCTCTGCCGTCTGCCACATCTGCTCACTTTGATATGATCAGTCTGTGCATCTGTGAGAGGAGTTCACTCTCCGGATAAAGGTCTGCATCCCTCTACAACCGGTTTTATGGTTGTGATCTGCGGCACCCCACTGTATTTTGGAGGACTTTATATTATGATCCCATATCAAAGGTATCTGGAAATAAAATACAATTTTTAAACTTCTCTCAGGCTAGGCCCCCACCTACCAAGATAATTGTCAAATTATATTTAAAAATGTATTCTAAAAGCCCCCAAAACTTTCTATTTTCTTGACTGCAAAGTTGGAGGATCTTTCTTTGGGTGCCCATGTCACTGCCTGTTGACTGTCCAATGGTGGGATTGTGTCAGGCTTCAGAAGGTGGCTGTGGTGGTATCAACAAGGAAAAAATGTCACCAGCACACCGAGGATCACCAATATGGGTCCAAAGGTTTTAATAAACCATCACATCGTCACATGCCTGATGAAGGGGCCCTGCGAGACTCCGAAACGTTGCCTTGCTGTAACTATGTGATGGTTTATTAAAACCTTTGGACCCATATTGGTGATCCTCGGTGTCCTGGTGACATTTTTTCCTTGCTGATTTTGTTCAATTCCAGCCGACAGTCACTGCAGCACCCACTTATACACACAGCCATTTTTAACGCAGGAACATGTGCGTTTGGATCATATACTTGCATTGTGGCGGTATCAAGACTGGTCAACAGCAGGCCTGGACCGCAGTGCTTGGTCATTGGTCTCTACTCCCGGAAGAAATCCCTGCTTTTGATGCATATCCACTTGAGCTTTAAAAGATTTTATCCCCTTCTTGACCATTATTTTGTTTGCTATTCAGCACTGCGCTCCTTTAACTGGTAATTGCGCAGTCATGCAGCGCTATACGAAAATTAAATTTATATCTTTTTCCCCACTGAAATGGAGCTTCCTTTAGGTGGTATTTGATCACCACTGGGTGTTTTTTTTTCTTTGGGGGGGGTTCTGCGATTTAAAATAAAGACAAAAGTTTGAAAACATTGTTTTTCACTTTTCTGCTGTAAAACATATCCAAAAAAAATTTTTCATAAATTTTGGTTAAAATGTATTCTACTACATGTCTGTTGATTAAAAATATCCAAATAAGTATATATTGATTGGTTTGCGTGAAGGTTATAATGTCTACAAACTGTGGTATAAAAATACTGGAATTCTTAATTTTGTAAAAAAAAATTTAAATTTTATTTTAATACGAGTAATGGAGAGGACTTATAATAGGACTGCGATGGTATGTCAGGAAATCGGACACTTAACTGACGCTGGGGGGGTGCTGACTAACTGCCACTGACATCCGTGATAATGCTGTACACTGTACTGACACTGGCTGGGAAGGGGGTAACATCTAGGATGATAAAGGGGTTAAATGTGTGCCTATGTGTAACGTGTGCTGCATTTTACTAACCTCTAAGTTTCTCATCCCTGCAAAGAAGGGATGAAAAACATAGTGATCAATCCCTCTATAGAGCCCTGTGTTGAATGTCAACACAGAGCTCTGGGCTGTTAATTAGACACAGCCGATCATCATGTCCTGGCTGTTAATCATTGGCTGGGACTTGCTTACCTGCTTTCGCTGTGTACAATTTTGGGCCTGAAACCCTGGAAACAGGCAGCGAGGTACAGGTACGTCGTATTTCCTGCAGAGCCCGCCTGTCCACAGTACATTGCGGGCGGTCGCTAAGCAGATATATATAACAAGAAGAAAAAATTCTGAATGGGGGGAGCTACTGTTGGGGTCCAGAGATGGCTTTTAACCTTTTCCGATCGTGTGAGAGACCATCACAGTGGTTACATGTTCGGAATGCTCACCTCCACCTTGATCCAGTTAAAGGGCGGCGGGAAGGGGTTAATATACTTGTATGTTAGAACTGCCAATTCTACTGGTTGTTCCAGATATATCTTGCATTTTCCTTTGTAAATATATATTCTGGAGCTGACATTTTGGTGTAAGATTGCTGAAGGAAATATGACTTCTCTCAAAATTCAGCCATAGATGGAGCAATTTCTTTGTTCTTCATTGTGTTCTCCAGGGAAGGATGGGGGGGGGGGGGAGGTGATGCCATTGCTGCCAGGAGAACACAGTGATTACTGCTAGTATCTATAATTTATTTTATTTATTTCAGGTACTTATATATCACCGTCAATTTACGCTTCTCATATATATTGTACATTCACATCAGTCCCTAACCCTCAAGGGGCGTACAATCTAAGGTCCCTAACTCACATTCATACATACACATACTAGGGACAATTTAGACAGGATCCAATTAACCTACCAGCATGTCTTTGGAGAGTGGGAGGAAACCGGAGTACTCGGAGGAATCCCACGCAGGCACAGGGAGAACATGCAAACTCCAGGCAGGAGGTGCCGTGGCTGGGATTCGAACCAACAACCCGAGTACTGCCAGGTGGAAGTGCTAACCATTTAGCCATTGTGCTGCCCCATCTATAATAGCCGCTAACAATAATCGCATGTAAAATCCGGCAGGCTGGTTGTACCCAAGTTGATCAATTTGATCAACTTTGGTAAATTCAGCCTGCCCATACATGGTTGGAATCTTGGCCGGTCCCTGCTGAACCGACCGAGATTTGAACCATTTGTGATCGGCTACAGTATCTTCACCTCACATACAGACTGTAGTTCTATCAAGGATGGGGAGGAGACAAATTGCAGATATTACCATGGCATGCCTAGCAGATCAGGACTGTCCATTTAGTTGGTGTAGATATGTATGCTCGGGTGCAAGGAGTAGCATGAGTGAGCAGCAGTAGCCTCTTTATATGTGTGCAAGAGTTGCATGATTCTCGCATGGCCAGTCAAGATCCTGGACCCAGAAGACCAGGTGAGTATAGACCCTGGTGATGGAGCTCATAGGCCCTGGTGATGGAGCTCATAGGCCCTGGTGATGGAGCTCATAGGCCCTGGTGATGGAGCTCATGGGTTTTGCATCGCTGAAGGAGAGGCCAATCACACTGAGATAAGTGCTCGGCTGAATACAGAGGTGTGGTCGGTGATGGCGTCCTTTGTGCCGAGACTTCTAGGTCCATGTATAGGTTATCTCTGTTCCTGCACATGTGAGTTATGCCTGGTACACACTATCAGTTGTTTTTTTTTTTTTGTCCAGCCCAGCGGTCAAAAAACTGAAGATCTCGGAAGGAACTCTCTGTACTAACTGCAATCTCCCCGCTGAGCTATTGTGTCCTGATGTACAAACGGGCCGAATGTCAGCCGGGTTTCTGTTGAGCTGGCTGATACAGGGCGATATTTGGGGCCATGTGTTAGGGGATTCAGACCTTGAAAACAGAGGGTCTCCTGTACGTTACGTTGTGTAAAATCACGTATTCATTTCCATATTTATTTCAGGAATTTCTACTACTGATCTCTGTCTATGAATGAACTTTGTGAAGTTCCCTGGGATCATTCGTTCAGCTACTTTTGAGGTCCTAGCAGGTTTGCTTTTAAAGGATCTGTTCACCTTCTCGAACATGTTACACCTGTATTCAGGGTGTAACATGGTAATGCTGCATTTGCTGATAGCGGGTGCAATGCTTTCTAGGCTCCTAGTAAAAATAAATACATGAATGCACATTTTACCATATTTTTCGCTCCATAAGATGCACCTGACCGTAAGACCTAGTTTTTAGAGGAGGAAAACAAGAAAAAAAATATTCTGAACCAATGGACTGCAGACACAGTACAGGAGATGACCAGAGACTGCAGATGTACTACAGGAGATGACCAGAGACTGCTGACACAGTACAGGGGATGACCGGAGACTGCGGACACAGTGCAGGAGATGACCAGAGACTGCGGACACAGTACAGGAGATGACCAGAGACTGCGGACATAGTACAGGAGATGACCAGAGACTGCGGACACAGTACAGGAGATGACCAGAGACTGCGGACACAGTGCAGGAGATGACCAGAGACTGCGGACACAGTGCAGGAGATGACCAGAGACTGCGGACACAGTGCAGGAGATGACCAGAGACTGCGGACACAGTACAGGGGATGACCAGAGACTGCAGATGTACTACAGGAGATGACCGGAGACTGCGGACACAGTACAGGAGATGACCAGAGACTGCGGACACAGTACAGGAGACCGGATGACCGGAGTGGAAATTTGACAGGTACCCGCTCCTACTTCCGCTGTGATCGCCTAGGCGATCAGAAGCGGAAGTTGTCCTCCATGTCGGATTTTTAGCTTTCGATTACTGCTTGCTGCTGGCAATATGCACTGTGCTCTCCTGGCAGGAACAGCACCCTGTTCCACCATCAACATTGACTGTGTGTTGATGGGGGGAATCAAGTGATTTTCTGCTGTTTAGTGTGCAGGCGGTATAAAGGGGCCGTTTCACTCAAGGTATGCCATGAGTAACTGTCACAGTTGCTTGTGCTCTCAACTGAACTGACAAGCCATCAAAAGTCCTAGCTGATCATATGTGCAGCACCATTGCAGCTGCAGATCAGAGGCTAAGATGGTAGCCTCCTTGGCTGTAAAGGAGAGGAGGGTTCGGTTCCCCTTTAAGTTACACCCTTTTCTCCAGCAGCTGGCTGCTCCCAGCTGTATTTGGATGGATTATTAGTCATGCTCTATATTGTGTGTATACAGTCACATGCCGGACAAACAACAATAGACACAGATGTCACATTCTGGGGGTTTGACAAGTCGGTGAAATCTGTTTTCTACATTTTAAGGCCAAGTTATTGTTATTACAGCGTTGGTAAACCTGCATTGTTTGTACCTACAGCACACAGCCACTGTGTATAGCAGCGTTTTTCAACCACTGTGCCGCGGCACACTAGTGTGCCGCGAGATATTGTCTGGTGTGCCGTGGGAAAAATTCCAGTTTCATCTGTAACATGTGGCTTCGGCTCACAAATAGACCAATCATTAGAATCTAATGATTCAGTGGTCGGCAAGCCGCGGCTCGCGAGCCACATGCGGCTCTTTACCCAGTCTAATGCGGCTCTTCTGTGTGCCGGGCGCCTGCTCCCCTCCCTCCTCTCGGTCGGCCGCTCCCCTGCCTCCTCTCGGTTGGCAGCCCCAAAAGTCCGCGCGGACCTTTTAATCCGGCTTGCGGATGTGGCTGTCAGGATGTGTGTAGGCGGGGCAGCGTGCCGAACGTGAGGGGAGGGGAGCTAGGCTCCTCTCACAGTCCGCCCTGAAGACCCGAACGGCGCGGGAAGACAGCGAGAGGAACGCAAAAGGTAAGTGAATTGACACGGGGGACTTGGCTTACTAGAAGGGGGGGGGGGGAATAGTACTGTGGGGGATGAAATACTATATGAGGGATGAATTACTTTATGAGGGATGAAATACTATATGGGGGGATGAAATACTATATGGGGGATGAATTACTATATCAGGGATGAATTACTATATGAGGGATGAAATACTATATGGGGGGATGAAATACTATATGGGGGGATGAAATACTATATGGGGGGATGAATTACTATATGAGGGATGAAATACTATATGGGGGGATGAAATACTATATGAGGGATGAAATACTATATGGGGGATGAATTACTATATGAGGGATGAATTACTGTATGAGGGATGAAATACTATATGGGGGGATGAAATAATTATAAAATAATTTCTTTGTGTTTGATTACTATTCAAGAGAATTACTTTATATATAGTCAATATAGGCACAGAGGTAATTTTTTTTAACATTTTCTAATGGTGGTGTGCCTCGTGATTTTTTTCATGAAAAAAGTGTGCCTTTGCACAAAAAAGGTTGAAAAACACTGGTGTATAGGAAGGTTACCTTCTATTTAACCCCTCGCCTACCGGGCACTTCTACCCCCTCCCTGCCCAGGCCAATTTCCAGCTTTCAGCGCTGTCACACTTTGAATGACAATTACGCGGTCATGCAACACTGTACCCATATGAAATTTTTATAATTTTTTTTGAGACAGATAGAGCTTTCTTTTGGTGGTATTTAATCACCTCTGGGGATTTTTATTTTTTTCTTAAACCAAAAACCACTGACAATTTTGGGAAAAAAACAAACTTGTTTTTTCTTAGTTTTTGTTATACAATTTTGTAAATAAGTGATTTTTCTCCTTCACTGATATGCACTGATGGGCACTGATAGGCTGCACTGATGAGGAGGCACTGATAGGCATTGACAGGCATCACTGATACGCGGCACTGATACGCGACATAGAAAGGAAGATCAGATGGGCACTGATATGTGGCATTGATGGGCACTGGCACGTGGCACTTCTGGGGCCACACTGATAATCAGTGCCCTGATGATCAGTGTACATGTCCCCTCCGCGGAAAGCCGATTACCGGCTCTCCTGTCCTCTCCTCTGTCAGCGTGACAGCTCGAGAGGAGAGAAACGCCGATAACCGGCATTTCCGTGTTTACATGTGATCAGCTGTGATTGGACACAGCTGATCACATGACCGAGCCGACATCTTCGGCTCTTTCCGTGATCTGCTGTGTCTGAGGGACACAGCGCACCGGCGATCGCCGCGCTGCACGCTCCCTGAGCCGCGCATGCACAGTGAGAATGGATGGACGTCATATGACGTCCTCCCAGAACGAGAGAACCGCCTTGCGCCCATCATTGTACTATAGGGCGGGCGGAAGGTGGTTAAAGAAGGTGATATACTTCATTTTTGTTGAAGCACTGCCTCCTGACCGCTCCAAATATTCCACACTTCCTGCTTCCTCTTGCCACCCACCCACAATGGATTCTCCCGGTGGCTTGGTCTTCACTACAGGATGTTCAGGCAGTAGAGGAGGCAGGTATTTGACCCGTCCGGTCGTTTCAATACTTTCCATGGTCGACAAGCAGTAAAGAGGCAGCTGCTGAAAGATATTGGCCCTTTTATTACAGGTATGTTTTTATATGCAGAAATACCTTGTACTGACAGTGTCACTTCCAGGCTTGGTTACATGGGCATACTACAGCACCCCCTGTGCGAGGGCCAGCTGTACCCACCTGAAGATGCACAGATGTTGCATGCATCCCTGTGCAAGCGGAGTCATTGATGTCTGTTGAGACGCACAGCTGCTGCTCTCAGTTTAACATCCATATGAGTACAGATGTACGGCCCCAAACAGACGGTATATGTTTGGGGCCTTGCACCCTCACAAATGTCAAATTGAGAGCAGAAGCTGTGTCTAACCCTCAAGGGGTGTACAATCTAAGGTCCCTAACTTACATTCATACATACACATACTAGGGACAATTTAGACAGGAGCCAATTCACCTACCAGCATGTCTTTGGAAGGTTGGAGGAAACTGGAGTACCCGGAGGAAACCCAGGTAGGCACAGGGAGAACATGCAAACTCCAGGCAGGTGGTGCCATGGTTTGTATTTGAACCAATGACCCTAGTACTGCCAGGTGGAAGTGCTAACCATTTAGCCATTGTGCTGCCCACATATGCATCCCTGTGCAGGCAAACACGTCCCTCACATTATTTATTTATTTCAGGTACTTACATATCACCATCAATGTACGCAGCACTTTACATATATATTGTACATTCACATCAGTCCCTAACCCTCAAGGGGTGTACAATCTAAGGTCCCTAACTCACATTCATACATACACATACTAGGGACAATTTAGACAGGAGCCAATTCACCTACCAGCATGTCTTTGGAGTGTGGGAGGAAACCGGAGTACCCGGAGGAAACCCACGCAGGCACAGGGAGAAAAACATGCAAACTCCAGGCAGGTGGAGCCCGTGGCTGGGATTCGAACCAACGAGCCGAGTACTGCCAGGCAGAAGTGCTAACCATTTAGCCACTGTGCTGCCCACATGGGAGGATGTTCTAGTACATCTGTGTGAATGAGGCCTAAAACGGAACTCTGGGCATAATAATAATCTATATGACGCAGTCTGTCAATGGCGTTGGGCAGACAGATGTAGTAATTTACTGATGGTTTATGCTCCAGGATCTTGTTGATTGAAAGATCCTGAGTGAAGTGTTCTATGAGGACCTGGCGTATACAAACTGTGGGGCATTGCAATATTTTTGGTTTATTGCTCAAGTGTAATGCTTCCCAGTAAGTTCAATCCACATCAGAAATATGATTTCATGGCTGGTTGGCCCACATTTAATAACAATTAAAAATCAAAGTTCAATACCACAAACGGTTTCCATTGTAGGGGTTTCCACCATAAATATATAAATGATAGCCTCCTGGCAACCTCTTGCAGCACCTCTGCTGAGACCTCAAGTCTTTGCTCTCACCAAGTTCCAGCACCACTGTGCTCTCGTGCGACCTCTGCACTCTGCACTCTGCACTCCGCTTCCTGCTTCACCCGGCCAACTTCCTGGTCTTGGCAGGGACCTCCTGTCTGTTCCACCTCAGTCTTCACCTGTACTGTGCAGGCATGCACCTCTCTTGCTGCTCGCCTGCAGACTTGTTTCTGGGAAGGGTGGAGCCCTGACCTGCTATCCAGCCCTAGATTAGTGGTGGTCATGATGCAGGAGATGGTCAGAGACTGCAGACATTATGCAGGAGATGGTCAGAGACTGCGGACATGATGCAGGAGACGGTCAGAGACTGCGGACATGATGCAGGAGACGGTCAGAGACTGCGGACATGATGCAGGAGACGGTCAGAGACTGCGGACATGATGCAGGAGACGGTCAGAGACTGCGGACATGATGCAGGAGACGGTCAGAGACTGCGGACATGATGCAGGAGACGGTCAGAGACTGCGGACATGATGCAGGAGACGGTCAGAGACTGCGGACGTGATGCGGGAGACGGTCAGAGACTGCGGACGTGATGCGGGAGACGGTCAGAGACTGCGGACGTGATGCGGGGGACGGCCCGAGACTGCGGACGTGATGCGGGGGACGGCCCGAGACTGCGGACGTGATGCGGGGGACGGCCCGAGACTGCGGACGTGATGCGGGGGACGGCCCGAGACTGCGGACGTGATGCGGGGGACGGCCCGAGACTGCGGACGTGATGCGGGGGACGGCCCGAGACTGCGGACGTGATGCGGGGGACGGCCCGAGACTGCGGACGTGATGCGGGGGACGGCCCGAGACTGCGGACGTGATGCGGGGGACGGCCCGAGACTGCGGACGTGATGCGGGGGACGGCCCGAGACTGCGGACGTGATGCGGGGGACGGCCCGAGACTGCGGACGTGATGCGGGGGACGGCCCGAGACTGCGGACGTGATGCGGGGGACGGCCCGAGACTGCGGACGTGATGCGGGGGGCGGCCCGAGACTGCGGACGTGATGCGGGGGGCGGCCCGAGACTGCGGACGTGATGCGGGGGGCGGCCCGAGACTGCGGACGTGATGCGGGGGGCGGCCCGAGACTGCGGACGTGATGCGGGGGGCGGCCCGAGACTGCGGACGTGATGCGGGGGGCGGCCCGAGACTGCGGACGTGATGCGGGGGGCGGCCCGAGACTGCGGACGTGATGCGGGGGGCGGCCCGAGACTGCGGACGTGATGCGGGGGGCGGCCCGAGACTGCGGACGTGATGCTGCAGTTGTTGGGAGATATATATAACATGAGACCACTAAAAATCACTGCTATAACAGGTGAGTGGGGAAACACAGATTAGCAAGCATCCCCAAATGCTCCCAATACGTGAAAACTATACCTTTTTTTTTTTTTGTGGTGCGATTTTTTTTTTTTTTTTTTTTGAGCCCATTTAAAATGAGTGGGCTAAAATTGCACTGCAAAAAATTGCATGCGATTTGCACAGGTATGTGGTGGAATTCTTGTCCAATTTGCATGCATTTTCCCGCACTGCTCCTGTGTGAACCCAGATTTGTTATGTTTGAGTTCACACAGGAGCAGTGGGGGAAACCTCGCTGCAGGACAGCTTCACCCCAGATAAGCTCCAGCTCTGTGGACTGCGGACATCAGTGACTGCGACTTGGGCTCCTGCCTCTCCCAAAACTTTTGTTCCCCACATCTCTAGGGGCTCTCCCTCCAGTGGTTCAAGCCATCCACTGGACCCCCTCCCCAGCCCTGCTATACCAGATTGCCACTGTTAGACACCGAAAAGCCACTTAACGGGTCTGGGGGTTTGAAATCCCTGCGACCTTTCTCTCCTTTCTTTGCAGTGTTTGACAGTACAGACTGCAAGGATTCTAATTGGTCAGCTCCGTCGCATGGATGGCGCTGACCAATCAGAAGCCGTCTAGCCCGTCTTGTCAGCACTGCGGGGAGAGGAAAGCCCTGGGGATTTCTAATACCGAGACCAGTAAGGTGGCTTTTTGGTGTCGTGGGAAACCGCATGCGATTTCAGACAGAAATCGCACTGCATTTCTGTTCAAATCGCATCGCACCGCACAGGTATCGGTGAGTACTTGACTGAAAGTTTTGGTACTCCTACTCGCCGGTAAAAAAAAAAAAAAGCTGTATTGGTGCAACCCTAATTTAGACTGAGGAGGGAAGGCAAAATCTAAGCAGATAAAACTTTTTCGCTTGAAGTTGCCTTTTTAATTGTTGCTTTCTTGTAGTCCGTTTAAAATGACAGGTCTGTCTAGGACTACCCTGTCCGGGGTGACAAAACTGCTGCAGAGCGAGTACTCGACTATAAAGGAAATGGAAGAATAAATTTCTACTGCCAGGATCTACAAGTAACAATGGAGACTCAGAAGAAAAAAAAAACTGCTGCATTCATGCACTGGCAGATGACATATGGCATTTTTTTTTTTTTTTTTAATTTTGCAACCGTTCCATTTCAAAGATTTTCTTCCAAATCATCCCAGGAGTTCTCAAACCAGAGGCAGAATTGTTCTGCAAGGAGCTAAGATTAACCACAGTGCTGGGCTGCTTAGCAGGAAGCTAAGCCTGCATATGTAATTAGCATGTAAATGATGTACAAGAACGGGGCCATTGCAGAATTCTTTTTCGGAATGTAGTTCTCTTGCAGTGCTGGGTTTCCTCAATGGTGTTCCTGAATGGCTTCTCTATAAATATACATTTTTTT
The DNA here is from genome assembly GCF_062004578.1 of Staurois parvus. Classification (NCBI taxonomy): domain Eukaryota; kingdom Metazoa; phylum Chordata; class Amphibia; order Anura; family Ranidae; genus Staurois; species Staurois parvus. The sequence goes on from NW_028318941.1 coordinate 22,313, forward strand.
CAGGTTTTGTGTTCTTTTTGACGAAGTATGACTACCTTTCAGAGCCATTGTATTTGAACACAAAGCTTGCATTGTTTGAGCTGATATGCACAAGTGAACTGCAACTTTGTGTTCAGGCTGGTGTGTGCAGTGAACACATTGCTGCTTTTTCAAGAAATCACAAATGTTTTGTTTATCCACTTGCCCTCCGGAGGATTTACCCCCCTTCCTGACCAGGCCATTTCTTACATTACGGCGCTGCGTTACTTTAACCTCCCTAGCTGTCTGATTATGTCTGTATTTCTGTGCTCAAAGCGGTACATTGTTTTCAATGGGAATGTGTTTTTATTGTAGGCCTGTAATTCTTAGGAATAACTCACTGAAATCTGTCCGAACAAGAGTCTAGTAAACATCCCGGGGAGGATAAAATTTGAAACACGAAATCATAAATTATAATATAATCATAAAAAATAATATGCCGGCATTCGTCTTCTGGGTTCCGTTCCCTGCGAGCGTCGGGATGTACAGGAAACGGAAACGGCGGGAGATTAATAAAGTCAAAATTTTACATACACATAATACACTAAAATCACATAGTATAACATTCCTGTATCAAACCATTTCACATATATTTTGTCCCGAGTGCTTTGTCCGGCGCCCTGCCTGCATTTTTACTGTTCTTTCTGCCTGGAAACTGAGAAACGTCCATGATGTCCAAAAAGCGTCCCTTTACGTCAAAAGCGGTTTTAGACCGGCTAGAGAACAGCGATAGTAAATCAGAACCACTTGCAGAATTGAGTGATAATGATTCGTGGGGAAAATTCATCATCAGACACTGAAAACGATTCTGCGACTTTGCTCAGTGATGTGCGAACTTGGCGCTATATTTCACATTTCAGTGTTTTTGGTTTGATTACATTATTGTATTAAATTTATTATTATATTTTTTATGATTATTTATTAAATTATAGTTTATGATTTCGTGTTTCAAATGTTATCATCCCCGGGATGTTTACTAGACTCTTGTTCGGACAGATTTCAGTGAGTTATTCCTAAAAATTTCAGGTCTACAATAAAAAAAAATGCATATTTCCATGCAAAAAAATGTACCGCTCTGAGCACAGAAATGCTGACATAATCAGACCACTAGGGAGGTTAAACATGTTGAGAAAAAAAAATGTAAAAATTAAAATTTCGCAATAAATTTAGGCTACGGTTGTAGCAGGACACTGATGGGCATTGGGGGGGGGGGGGGGGGGGGGGACCTGCCTTGATGTCACTGACATCCCCAGTGACACCAATACAAGCCAAAGTCCTTGGCGTCATTCTGGACTCATACCTCTCCTCCTTCCAACCCCATGTCAAATCCCTTACAAACACATGCAGGCTCCACCTTCGCAACATCGCCAAAATACGCTCCTTCCTTACCCCAGACACCACTAAGCTACTCGTACACTCCCTGATTATCTCACGCCTGGACTACTGCAACTCCCTCCTCACTGGCCTACCCCAGTGCAGGCTCTCCCTGCTCCAGACCATCCTAAACTCAGCGTCTAGACCAGGGGTGGGCAAACTTTTTGACTTGAGGGCCGCAATGGGTTCATATATTGGACCCGGGGGCCGGACCAAGAGTAGATGAATGATGTGTATGTGTCATCCATAGTAAGTATAGTAATATTCCCCCATAGTAAGCATAGAAATTAATCCCCCATATAGTAATTCATCCCCCCTATAGTAATTCATCCCCCCTATAGTAATTCATCCCCCCTATAGTAATTCATCCCCCATATAGTAAGTCCCCCCTGTGTCAATTCACTTACCTTTGCTCCGCGCGTTCCTCTCGCCGTGTTCTCGCGCCATTCCGGTGTAGCATGAAAGCCTGTCTCCTATGAGGATCTGTCCCCATCGACGTATCTGCGCATGTGCCAGTTTCCGGCATTAGCAGCCGATCGGCGATCTCCGGCACGTGCGCAGATACGTCGAGGGGGACAGATCCTCATAGGAGACAGATTTTCATGCTACACCGGTCTTCAGGGCGGACTGTGAGAGGAGCCTAGCGGGAGCCTAGCTCCGCGGGCCGGATTAAAAGGTCCGCCAGGCTGTATACGGCCCGCGGGCCGTAGTTTGCCCATTGCTGGTCTAGACTCATCCACCTCACCAACCGCTCCACCTCTGCCACCCCCCTCTGCCCATTTCTCCACTGGCTCCCTATCGCCCAACACATCAAATTCAAACTACTCACTCTGATCTACAAAGCCGTTCACAACACTGCCCCTAACTACCTCACCAACCTGATTCCCAAGTATCGCCCTACCCATACCCTCCTCACAGGACCTCCTTCTATCTTGCTCCCTGGTCTCCTCCTCCCACGCACGTCTGCAAGACTTCTCCAGGTCCTCCCCCCATCCTCTGGAACTCACTACCCCAATCCATCAGACCGTCACCTTCCCTCTTCACCTTCAGGCGCTCCCTGAAAACCCACCTCTTCAGGGAAGCCTACCCCACCTAACAGCCGTTCTCCTTCATTCCTGCCGGTGAGTAATCACCATCCGGGACCCAGTGATTGACAGCCAAGGACACGAATGGAGACTTGGGTAGGGTGCGCGTGCCTCCTACCCAGAACTGCAAAGTCACGTGTATATTCTATAAATGATTCACTATATCCGGTCTCTCCTGACCCTGCATTCACTATATCCGGTCTCCCCAGACCCTGCATTCACTATATCCGGTCTCTCCGGACCCTGCATTCACTATATCCGGTCTCCCCGGACCCTGCATTCACTATATCCGCTCTCCCCGGACCCTGCATTCACTATATCCGCTCTCCCCGGACCCTGCATTCACTATATCCGCTCTCCCCGGACCCTGCATTCACTATATCCGCTCTCCCCGGACCCTGCATTCACTATATCCGCTCTCCCCGGACCCTGCATTCACTATATCCGCTCTCCCCGGACCCTGCATTCACTATATCTGGTCTCTCCTGACCCGGCATTCACTATACCTGGTCTCCCACAGTACACATACGGAAATGCAATTATTGTAGTAAATATAAACTGCTAAATACCTTTTCTCATCAGCAGTATATAGCAGTCTTGTGACTTCTATCAGTGTCCAGCCGAGCACTGGTTGAAGGAGGAGTTTTCTTTCTGCTCTAGGAGGATGCAGAACCCCTGTCCTCTGGACAGTGCTGATTGGCCCTGTGCTGATCACATGCACCCTCCCAAGGAAAAAAAAAACCCTGTAGCAATACTCACAAAACTGAGCATGTGCAGAATATCTCCACAAGATATGTCTTCTCAGGAGATGAGGGGGAAACTGGAAGAAGGGGGGATCAGAGAAGTCAGGATCAAGCAGCGTTTTTACACAATGCAGAGGATTAACCCCTTAGGTTCCACAGTGAGTATAACAAACATGCTTTCCTGCATCTACAGACTGATTGTACTGTTGTGGGTTTAGTAACACTTTAAGCTCCATTATAGAAACCCCCACAAATCAGACTTCATACAAAGGAGGAGCTCAAAGGCTATTATTGCAGAGATAGAGATGTTAATAGATGTAAAATCCTTCAGTGGTTCCTTTCAGGGCTAAAGGAGAAGTAATGAAACCTCCTTAGACCAGCAGGTAGGGCTTTATCCCTTTTATGAGAGTTCTTTAAATATTGTCACGTTCTATCTGAAACAAACACACACAGAAAACATTCTGGACTTTGAATCTTGGACTGGCAAAAAATAAAATGTGGCGCATCCCATCCTTGCCCAGCCATACAAATTAAATAATGATTGATTTGTGTAGGGGAAGAGTCAAGGGCTTATATGCTTCGGGACCACTGACGGATAATTGGGTATTGCGGTCTGGAAGTAGTTACATCATCCCTTGCAAAAACCAACTTTATTCCCTTTATCTGTTTGGGGTGGGTTGCTAAGAAGTACACTCGGGGGGTTGCTAAGAAGAACACTCGGGGGGTTGCTAAGAAGTGCACACGGGGGGGTTGCTAAGAAGTACACTCGGGGGGTTGCTAAGAAGTGCACACGGGGGGGTTGCTAAGAAGTACACACGGGGTTACTTGCTAAAACTGGGAAGTGCACACGGGGGGGGGGTTGCTAAGAAGTGCACACGGGGGGGTTGCTAAGAAGTACACACGGGGTTACTTGCTAAAACTGGGAAGTGCACAATCTGAGGCAGCTCTGCTTAGAAACCGGTCAGCTTCCAGGTTTTACTGTCAAAGCTTAACTGAACAAGCTGAAGTTAGAAGCTGATTGGCTCCCATATACAGCTGCACCAGATTCTGAGTACTCCAGTTTTAGTAAATCTCCCCCTATGGCCTAGTTCACACTGGCATTGAAAGCAGGCATTTGAGGGACATTTTTAACACTCCTCAAAAGCCTATGAAAATGATACTATGGACAGCACATAGTGCTGCTCACATTATCAAAATATGAAGCATTAGCGGCACTTCAAAAGTGAAGCCTCATATCGAGTCTGGGAGAGTTGGAAGCCTTTCAACTCCTCCCATTCAAGTCTATGGTGACGTGTCTGCAAGTGCATTTTTGGGGCATTTGTACTGTGGTTGTGGTGCGGTTTTAATCCTTGTAAAACATGTCAAAACCACGCATAGGGCTTTTGGGGAGTGTTAACGTTTGTAAACCACCAATCTAACATCCATACTAACGCTATAGGAGATGAATGAATGAATTAGGAAAATTATATATCAAAATTGGTGATATAAAAGATACTGATATATATTTTCCTAATTCATTCATTCACTATTAACACGTTTGGGTATTGATTGGCATTACAATCATGTATGGTTACACATAAGAGATCATGCAGCTATTAGAGATGTAATGTACTATATACAGGTAATAGGTGTTGATAGAGCGCGGCATCTATATTTTCTTCATTTGTATGCACTGATAACTCACATATATGAGGGTGAGCAAGATAGCCTGCGATCTTATTGATAGAAGCTGTTTATTATACACCTTATTGGCTCACAAGTAAATTTTTAATATGGAGCAGAATACATTTTAGCCTAAATTTAAGTTGAAATTTTTTTTTTTTTTTTTAACTTTTTATTGAACATGTTTACTAGCAAAAAGTCAAAAATATATATATATTTTTCCCTCAAAATTGTCGGTCTTTGTTTGTTTATAGTGCAAAAAATAAAAGCGCAGAGGCGATCAAATACCACCGAAATAAAGCTCTATTTGTGGGGGAAAAAGGGACGCAAATTTCATTTTGGGTGCAGCGTTGCATGACCGCGCAATTGTCAGTTAAGTAACGCCGGAGCGTATCGCAAAAAATGGCCTGGTCAGAAAGGGGCGGTAAATCCTCTGGAGGGTGAGGGGTTAAGAGTCAGAAAAGTGTGAACGAGCCCTAAAAGGTGTGATAGCCAACAAGTGCACTTTAAATCTATCCCTTGATGGGTTTCTTGATGAGCTGCAATCATTTATCCGGTGACTCTAATACTACGCTGGCTCTTTGACCTTCTGTCCTGGTCTCTGAGCGTTCTCTAATCTGTATTTCTGCATATAAATGTCAGCACCGATGTTTGACTTTGTGTGCTGAGAACCCCAGCCTGGATCTGTAACCTGCGGGATGTTAAACAGTAATAAGGACGACGACTACCATGAGAACGGCTTTAAGTGACAGCTTAATATTCCGTTGATGTATTTCTAGACGACAGGGTCGAAGGGCTTATCCATGTCATCTCGGCAGCTGTTTTGCTGTTTCCAGAGCAGCAGAGCGTTGTTTAATAGACACACTGTTCTGTGGGGGCAAGATTCGGTGACAGACTCCATTATACCGCTGTGTGCAGATATGACTGGTTTACAGATCATCTCACATAATGTTTTATTGCTAGTGTTACCATTTGGTTTTTTGGTTTTTTTTTTCATCATTTGAGATGATCATCTCAGAGGAACCTGGTAAAGATGAGGATGCTGTCAATATTAAAGAGGAACTTCATCTTCCCCCCCCCCCCCCCCGGGGGTTAATTTTGCTTTTTACCCTATTCCTTAGGTTATACTCCAAGTAACGTAGTGCCCAGGAAATTCAGATTTTTCTACCTGCACTTTGCCACCAGGTGCCAGGTCCCACACCGCCATCTTTCTTTGTCAACGAGGGCTGGTTGGTCTCCTCCAGGTTTTTTCAGCCTGTGCCCTGATGCTGTGCTGGTGGGATCTTATTCCTCCAGCCAACTTTCCCCGGGCCTAAATTTTTGCCTTTTTCCCCCCTTCCTTTTCCGTAGGTTATGCTCAAGCAACATATTCAATATTTAGAATGTTCCACCTGCAATTCACCACTGTACATATGGTCCTATGCCACCATCTTTCCTTGCGTTGGCTGTCCCATTCAGGATCAGTGCCCAGGAAATCCAGATTTTTTTTTTTTTTCCCAGCAGCAGTTTGCCACTGCATGCCAGGCCCCACACCGCCATCTTTCCTTATGTAATTGAGGGCTGGTTGGTCTCTTCCAGGTTCTTGCAGCCTGTGCTGGTGGGTTCTTATTCCTCCAGCCAACTTCCACTGGGCCACATTTTTGCTTCATTTTCCCCAGGCTATACTCAAGCAACATATTCAATATCTAGAATGTTCCACCTGCAATCCAGCACTGTACATCTGGTCTTATGCCACTATCGTTCCTTGCGTTATCAACCAGTTGGCTGTCCCATCCAGGATCAGTGCCCAGGAAATCCACATTTTTTTTTTTTTTGCACCAGCAGTTTGCCACTACATGCCAGGTCCCACACCGCCATCTTTCCTTATGTAATTGATGGCTGGTTGGTCTCTTCCAGGTTCTTGCAGTCTATGCCCTGATGCTGTGCTGGTGGGTTCTTATTCCTCCAGCCAACTTCCCCTGGGCCTAAATTTTTGCTTTTTTTTTTTTTTTTTCCCCCAGGCTATACTCAAGCAACATATTCAATCTCTAGAATTTTCCACCTGCAATCCAGCACTGTACATCTGGTCTTATGCCACCATCTTTCCTTGCGTTTATTGACCAGTTGGCTGTCCCATCCAGGATCAGTGCCCAGGAAATCCACATTTTTTTTTTTCCCACCAGCAGTTTGCCACTGCGTGCCAGGTCCCACACTACTATCCTTAAGTCATCAAGGGCTGGTTGGTCTCTTCCAGGTTCTTACAGCTTGTGCCCTGATGTACTGCTGGGTTCTTCTTCTCCAGCCATTGTAGGGAATCCAACTCCCACTGGGTCTAATTTTTCCATTTCATCTTTTTACCAATTTCCCTAGTTCTGCTTAAGTAACATCCTAAATATCCAAAACTTGCAATCCCACATTATGTCAAGTCTTATGCTGCAATCTTTGCTTATGTCCTCGAGGTCTGGTTGGTCTCTTCCAGGTTCTTGCAGTCGGTGCCCTGATGATGTGCTGCTGGGTTCTTCTTAATTTTGATTTATTTCCTCCCTTTTCCCTAGATTATGCTCAAGTAACATATTCAATATATAGAATTTTCATTGTGCAATCCACCATTGTACATTGGGTCTTCATCTTTCTTTTATGTCATTGAAGGCTAGCTGTCCTGTCCAGGATCAGTGCCCAGGGAATCCAGATTTTTCCACCTGCAGTTCACTTCCGTGTGCTAGGTCCTGCACTGCCATCTTTCCTTAGGTCATCAAGGACTGGTTGGTCTCCAGGTTCATAAGGCAGCACCCTAATGATGTACTGCTAGCTCCTTCTTCCTCCAGCTGCTGTAGGGAAGATGAGGCCTCCTGAGATCTGCGTAGGATAAACATGCTCACTGTAGTGTATCTATCAAGGAACCGTGTTGTCCTCCTAGGTCCAGCCAACTGAACACCATCCCCTTGTCATGGATTTTTTGGGGAGATATCACTTCCTGTCCCAGAGCCACAATAAAATTGCAAAGGAAATCCCTCAAAAAATGGCAAGTGGGGGAAATCTCTTAGTAATCAGGGGCGCTGGAACTAGTGTCTTCACTGGACGATTCCCTCTATTCCTGTTCTGGTGACCACTAAAAATGTGGCATTTTCTTTAGTAGGACCTTACCAGGACAACAGGTGGCAAATGTGCAACCAGAATAGGCAGTTTACTCCAGGTTTTTACTGCCCCATGGGCACCCACCTAATACCTCATGGCAGCCGGAGAGGTTGGTACACATGGCATGACTACAGCAAATTTAACACTTGGGAAACAAATGTTAAGATGGCACACCAGCCTGGCGCATTACCTTCAAACACTATATAATTCATAAAAGCAATTCTACTCACAAACGAGTTTACAATCACATCAATGTATTGAAAATCATTGATGCCAAATCTGTAGCACTTGCTCCCCAACATGGGAAGAAGCCATCCAGGTGTAAAATGGCAGACTTGTCCAAGGGGTATCCCATCTTCATCAGAGCCCAGATATATTGATCCGCTTGTGACCTCATTTGTTTGGGAGTATAATAATTGCTTTCATGAATTAATAGTGTTTAAAGGTAATGCGTCAGCCTGGTGCGCCTTCTTTCTGTTGTTTTTCAGTGTTGTACATAACAGGACGTCCTCAGTTCTATGAGAGCAGCAAAGCATGATGACGTCATTTTAGCTTGGAAATTGGAACAGTGGAAACCTATTGGTCACTAAGTGCTACGTTTGAGTGCCACAGGTTGATTTTATTGTTTTTACAGCAAATTTAACTCTGCATGATGATCGGCATCCCATTAATGACAATATGACTATGCTGCAGCCATGAACTACCGTATTTTTCGCTCCATAAGACGCACTTTTTTCCCCCCCAAAAAGGGGGGAAAATGTCAGTGCGTCTTATGGAGCAAATATGGAGCGGCCGGTCCGGTATTTCCACCGCGGCCGTGTCAGAATACCGGGCCGGCCGCTCAGCTCTGCAGCGGGACCTTACCTGTTCCTCTATCCAGCGGCGCGCTGTCTTCCGGCTTCTGTAGTGTGGGCACTGGGCATGACAGCCGGGTGCCAAGTGCGCATGCGCAAGAAGTGCTGCCTTTTGTGAATGGTAAGGCGGTACCTGGGACACATGACAGATCCCAGAAGCCGCCGAACCAATCACAAAGCGCAAGTGCTTCTCGCTCATGCGCACTGGGCACCCGGCTGTCATGCCGAGCGCCATTACAGAAGCCGGGAAGACAGCGTGCGGCTGGATCGAGGAACAGGTAAGATCAAACAAAAACTCTGCGGAAGTAAGAGCGGGTACCTGTCAAATTCAGGTACCCGCTCCCCACCTCCCCAAAGGTCAGCAGTCATCTGTGCTTTCCGCAGTCTCTGGTCATCCCTGTGCTGTCCGCAGTCTCTGGTCATCCCTGTGCTGTCCGCAGTCTCTGGTCATCCCTGTGCTGTCCGCAGTCTCTGGTCATCCCTGTGCTGTCCGCAGTCTCTGGTCATCCCTGTGCTGTCCGCAGTCTCTGGTCATCCCTGTGCTGTCCGCAGTCTCTGGTCATCCCTGTGCTGTCCGCAGTCTCTGGGCATCCCTGTGCTGTCCGCAGTCTCTGGGCATCCCTGTGCTGTCCGCAGTCTCTGGTCATCCCTGTGCTGTCCGCAGTCTCTGGTCATCCCTGTGCTGTCCGCAGTCTCTGGTCATCCCTGTGCTGTCCGCAGTCTCTGGTCATCCCTGTGCTGTCCGCAGTCTCTGGTCATCCCTGTGCTGTCCGCAGTCTCTGGTCATCCCTGTGCTGTCCGCAGTCTCTGGTCATCCCTGTGCTGTCCGCAGTCTCTGGTCATCCCTGTGCTGTCCGCAGTCTCTGGTCATCCCTGTGCTGTCCGCAGTCTCTGGTCATCTCCTGTACTATGTCTGCAGTCTCTGGTCATCTCCTGTACTATGTCTGCAGTCTCTGGTCATCTCCTGTACTATGTCTGCAGTCTCTGGTCATCTCCTGTACTATGTCTGCAGTCTCTGGTCATCTCCTGTACTATGTCTGCAGTCTCTGGTCATCTCCTGTACTATGTCTGCAGTCTCTGGTCATCTCCTGTACTATGTCTGCAGTCTCTGGTCATCTCCTGTACTATGTCTGCAGTCTCTGGCCATCTCCTGTACTATGTCTGCAGTCTCTGGTCATCTCCTGTACTATGTCTGCAGTCTCTGGTCATCTCCTGTACTATGTCTGCAGTCTCTGGTCATCTCCTGTACTATGTCTGCAGTCTCTGGTCATCTCCTGTACTATGTCTGCAGTCTCTGGTCATCTCCTGTACTATGTCTGCAGTCTCTGGTCATCTCCTGTACTATGTCTGCAGTCTCTGGTCATCTCCTGTACTATGTCTGCAGTCTCTGGTCATCTCCTGTACTATGTCTGCAGTCTCTGGTCATCTCCTGTACTATGTCTGCAGTCTCTGGTCATCTCCTGTACTATGTCTGCAGTCTCTGGTCATCTCCTGTACTATGTCCGCAGTCTCTGGTCATCTCCTGTACTATGTCCGCAGTCTCTGGTCATCTCCTGTACTATGTCTGCAGTCGATTAGTTCAGAATTTTTTTTTCCAGTTTTCTGCCTCTAAAACCTAGGTGCGTCTTATGGAGCGAAAAATACGGTAAATGCTTGGCTTTGTGGTGTGGTAGTTCACTGCAAAATCAAAATTTAATTTTTTTTAAGCTTGAGGAGGTAGAACCATCTCTTGAAGGCCTGAAAGCCACTGTTCTACTGCCATCTGGAAAGTGATCCACCACAGATCGCTTTTCAGAAGGGCAGTTGAGACTTCTGCAGGTATAAACCATTCCTAACAAAGCGTGTCTGGATGTAATACAGAAAGCATCAGTGCATGGAAGGACTGGAAGCCATTAGATTGGGTGGGATGGAAGGTAGTAGGAAGGGAACAACTTTCACTTTAGATTTCTCATCTTCAGCACCAACATCCTTTTTGTGTTTCTTGACATTTGGTCACATGACTTCTTAAAAATACTGCTGCTACAAAGGGTAACTGCACTTTTCATTGCAGCTGGTGCACCAGACATGGCTATATATCTGTATCTATAGAACGGAAGCAAGTTTATTACATATCTATTTGATCCAGAGAAGATTTTTTTTCCTTCCCCCCCCCCCCCCCCCAATAAAAGAGGAATTTTCTCTTTAATGATCCAGCAAGCAGATTTTGGCATTCCCAGGCTATTGAGCTAATTGTACTGTCAGTCGGAATGCTGGGAACCGGAAGATGGAATGTTTCCCGACGGTCAGATATTTCCACATATCCTTTCATGCGCTGCTCTGGATGGGACACCTGAGCTGGCAGGGAGGAGAACAAGCAAAGTCTGAGGGCAGAAGAGAGCAGTAGGCAGATTTAAAGGGTCATACCACCAGCTGTATGCGTATCCATATGTCTTTTTGGCAGGAGGTATTGCATACAAGTAGAAGAATCAGTACATATTGGTGTTCCCCTTGACCCGAAATTCTGTTTACTGGGGCTGATGGAATTGCTTGCTCCCGCCGTAGCCAAGCGCACATTAATAGTCCTGCTGTTTTATGCTCGTAAAACAATCACTCTACACTGGAAAAAACGGTCTCCCCCTGCCGTGACATATTGGAAACGCCTAGTGAATTCTAATTTACCTCTTTATCAGACTACCTATTCTAACAGAGGATGCCCCCACAAATTTTATAAAATTTGGTCATCTTCGCTTGATGGTATTCCTACCGCCACTGCGGCAGCTGATGCGGGGAATTGATTGATAGTTACCCAGGTGCTTTGTTTTTTTTGTTTTGGTTTTGGTTGTGAGCTGGGTTCCCTTTTATATGTTATGGTTCTGTTATATTGTCTATAACTGATTAGGCCTTGAATATTATGTGTGGTCCCCCCTCCCCCTTCCCTCCTTTTTTTGTTTTTCTCCCTTGGATTGTTTTGAACCATTGTTGTTTTATGTACACTCTGTTTGGCTTTGACCCTACCCTGCGTGGGCGTCTGTTGTCTATATTTTTTTGATAATCTTTTTTTATTTTAAACATATAAAAACATAAAGGATCTGTCCATACCACCAGTTGTATGCTTGTTTAAATGGGTCTGTCCATGCTGCCATTGGTATGCTCATTTAAAGGGTCCGTCCATATCGCCAACTGTAGGGTTATATAAAGGGTCCATCCATATCGCCAACTGTAGGGTTATTTGAAGGGTCCATCCATATCGCCAACTGTAGGGTTATTTGAAGGGTCCGTCCATATCGCCAACTGTAGGGTTATTTGAAGGGTCCATCCATATCGCCAACTGTAGGGTTATTTGAAGGGTCCATCCATATCGCCAACTGTAGGGTTATTTGAAGGGTCCGTCCATATCGCCAACTGTAGGGTTATTTAAAGGGTCCGTCCATATCGCCAACTGTAGGGTTATTTGAAGGGTCCGTCCATATCGCCAACTGTAGGGTTATTTGAAGGGTCCGTCCATATCGCCAACTGTAGGGTTATTTAAAGGGTCCGTCCATATGGTCAGGAAGGTTGTCTTTCAGGAATTCAGTGTATAAAGCTCCCAATACAGCTCAATTGCCTTGGCAATTACAAGGCAGCCCCCCCCCCCCCATCGCCACCAAAATTGACTACGGAGTAGAAACATAAAGAACACCCTCTAGGGGGCGGGAACAAAGGCAGCAGTTATCGGTGGAGGATTTTGTTGTCAGAGTCCACAAGAAAAAGAAAATTCACATTATCCCCACTTGGCTTCACCTATAAATAAAACCTCAAAAAATAACCAATTGGCAATCCTTAGGGTACAATTAAATAGCAGTTTTCGTTGCCTTACCCTTTGCTTCCTTTTTGGTGTTCTTTTCTTCCCTCAGATGCTTTTGGTTGTTGGTGGTCCCTCAGCATCTTCGCTTACAATGGGGGTTGGTGATCCTGGGAGTGGGGGGGCTGTGGGTTGCTGGTTCGATCTCTGTCCAGAGAGCAAGGACCCTTCTCTGCAGCATGCTGGCAGATGACAGCGTTTTCTATTCAGGCTGTGGTTGCTTTATAATGGAAATAAAATGTAAGCCCTGGTTCACACTGAATGTGACTTCACGCGACTTCAAAGCCGCAGGTCAGTCTGATTTCAGGTGTTACTTGCCTGACATCCGTGTGAATTCAGTGAGTTTTGAATGTAGTGCAGGAAACGCGGGTTTCCCTCATTGCGTTCTGGTGTAGCCTAGGTTCACATCTGTGCAGGTGGTGCCACTGCCGATCTGCACGAAAATCTGTGCAGCTGCACCACCTGCACAGAGAAATGTGGACCCGCGGGCGGGTGCCATTATTTCTAATGGCATGCCATCCACACCGAAAAACTCAACCGTACTGGGAATCGAGGTTCCTATGTGGGCTGCATTTTCCAAGAAGACTTCTTTCCCTGCGTGGCACTGGAGTCCATTCTAATGAATGGGCTCTCGTGCCTGTGCAAAACGCAGCCCGTACGGCCACATAGATGTGAACTGGGGGTGAACGGCCCATTTTTAAAGAGGAAGCTCCGTCCCGTTTGACTCCATGGCTGAAGTTGGCAATTTACTTGCCGCGCCCAAGGTACTGTATCAAAGGTTGTGGCGGCATATACATAAGATGTCTTCTGCGCATAAGCTTGGTCGACATGGGTAATTGACCAAAAGGACATTGCGCAGGATTGTGACCCAGAATAACTGCTGCTGAAAATGTGACTGCAGAGCTCAATCTCAGTCCCGTGAAGACTGTGAGCTCTGAAGTCACTTTTGCAGCAATTGTTTTTTTATTCCGGGTCACAGTCCTGCGCAATGACCTTTTTTGTCTTTCGGTCAGATGACCATGTATGCTCATGAGACGACTGTTTCCCAAAAACTGTATACGCCGCCATAACCTTTGATACTGAAACTGGTGACACGGCAAATAAATTGGAAACTTCCGTCACAGAGGCACCAGCTAAGCGGCACCAACAATTTGCCCTCTTTGAAGCTTAGTAAGCTATGACATGACTCCGTATTACTAGCAACGCACATAGTGCATGACAAAAATGAGGCATCCTACCTGTTAGCTAGGTGTCTCATCACACAGCGGAAGCAAAAGAATGTTACATTACTTTACGCGTTGAAAGCAGAAGTAGTCTGTTACACATCTGCAAATCATGTGGTGCCTCCATTTTTTTTGTCTAAAGCTTAGTACACACAATCAGAAAATCGTACAAAAAAAATCCCGCTTTTGAAGCAAACTTACGATAATCTGATCGTTTAGTACACCGCTTTCAGTCAAAATTATTTAAAGGGACAAGCATGGACATTTTTCTTGTAAGATACCAGATCGTACGATTTTCGTTTTAATCAGTACAGATTTTTTCACAATACAAATACATGAAATCACTTCCGAATCTTTATTCTTGGAATAGTGGAAAGGGAGCGCCCCTGTCTTTTGGACATCAGGCACTCCTTCTTTTCTACTATTCCAGGTCTAGGTGTGGAAAAGACCTCAAGGCCGTACCAGAAAGGCGGCAGCCCGAACCCTAAGAGGGATTATTCCTAGATTGTAAGCTCCAAGGAGCAGGGCCCTCGAACCCCTCGTGTATTGTATTGCTACTGTACTGTCTCCATTATTATTATTATTATTACATCGAGTTTATATAGCGCCAAAGGGTTTGCTCAGCGCTGTACAATAGAGGGGGGGGACAATACATGGCACAGTACAACAAAAACAAACAGCGCACGAGGGGTAAGAGGGCCCTACTCTTTCGAGCTTACAATCTAGGAGGGAGGGGGTACTGGTACAGGAGGAAATGGCTGAGGGGAATGAGGTGGCTGTGGGGGATGGAGTGGTGGGAGGAATGAAGGAGAACGGCTGTTAGGTGAGGGTGGGGTAGGCTTCCCTGAAGAGGTGGGTTTTCAGGGAAGCCTAAAGGTGGGGAGGGAAGGTGACAGTCTGATGGATTGGTAGTGAGTTCCAGAGGATAGGGGAGGACCTGGAGAAGTCTTGCAGTCGTGCGTGGGAGGAGGAGACCAGGGAGCAAGATAGGAGGTCCTGTGAGGAGCGAAGGGTACGGGTAGGGCGGTACTTGGGGATCAGGTTGGTGAGGTAGTCAGGGGCAGTGTTGTGAATGGCTTTGTAGGTCAGGATTAGAAGTTTAAATTTGATGCGTTGGGCAATCGGGAGCCAGTGGAGGGAGAGGCAGAGGGGGGTGGCAGAGGTGGAGCGGGTGGTGAGGTGGATGAGTCTAGCCGCTGAGTTCAGGATGGTCTGGAGCGGGGAGAGCCTGCACTGGGGTAGGCCGGTGAGGAGGGAGTTGCAGTAGTCCAGGCGTGAGATGATGAGGGAGTGTACAAGAAGTTTAGTGGTGTCTGGGGTGAGGAAGGAGCGTATCTTGGCAATATTGCGGAGGTGGAGCCTGCATGTGTTTGTAAGTGATTTGACATGAGGGAGGAAGGAGAGGTTCGAGTCAAGAATGACGCCAAGGACTTTGGCTTGCGGGGCGGGAATGATAGTGGTGTTGGTGGTGGTGATGGATAGGATATTGTAAAGCGCTGAGCAAACTGTTGGCGCTATATAAATCCTGTATAATAATAATAATTACCGCCAATATCCACCATTAGGTACAACTTACTGGAGGGACTTTTCCCTACCCACGCACGCAACAACCTACCTGATCATTTTCCAATATTCTCATTGTGTGTACGAAGTATAACCCCTGTATATAAATAATAGGGTTTTCTAAGGTGTGTTTTTCAGTGGGAAAAAAAAACAAATTGCTGTTTTGTGGTCAGTTTATATACAAATGGTGAATAAAGCGGGTTCCTGGTTCCAGCTTTCCTACATAACATAATGAAATGGCTCAGCAGCTTTTATTTGCAGTCAGTAACAGTTTGTATTTGGCCTCTCCATCAGGCAGAGGTGGTGTGAGGATCACGATGGACTCGGCTTGTATTTGCTGTGACAGATGTGCCCGTGTCATCACACTGACATTGCCGATTTCATTCACAGCGGAGCGGCGGTACAGAAATATCCTGTGTGAATCTCTGGCGCTCCATGCACTGCCTGGAATGTGCTGCCACTGATGAGCACCAACAACTGCACACCGCATTCTCCTAGTGTCAGGATAGAATGAGGGGATCCGGTGTACAGGCTTTCCCCTCTGTGTACCCGGCATGGTGTCCTCTAAAGGATTACGTCCCTCTCCCCTTTAAAGTGACAATAAACTCTGGTTTACTGAAAGAAAATTCCATTCCGGTATGTTTTCTTAAAGCGGAGTTCCACTCAGTCTGTAAAAAAATAAGTCAACCGCTACAGAAACTGTAGCTGCTGACTTTTAAAAAAACAGCCACTCACCTGTCCCACGATCCCGCGTGGCCGCAGTCCGTTTCACCGGCTGTCCTGTATTCCAGGCGCCGGTATCTTCAGTGTGGGCACCCGGCTGTGACAGCTTGCGGCTTCACAGCTGGGTGCCCACTGTGCATGCGCGAGTAGCGCTGCGCTTCCTGAATGGCCCTGTCATCTGGGACCTGTCACGTGTCCCACAAGACTTCGGGGAGGGGGGGTAGGAGGACAACTTCCGATCGCCTAGGCGTTCGCATCGGGAGTGGGTACCTGTCAAATTCGGGTACCCATCCCCCACCACTCCCCAAAGGTGCCAATCCTAATGGGGAGCGGGGGACCAATCTTTAAAGCAGAACTTCCCCTTTTGGGTGGAACTCCGCTTTAACTCTCTCTTCTCAATCTCCAAATTTATTTTCTTGTGCTTCCATAACCTGCCTTCCTGTTTGCACGGGTGTGAAACTGGCGGCCCTCCAGCTGTTGCCAAGCTTCAAGTCGCACGGGTCATTGCAAGATTGACAGTTACAAGCATGACTACCAAAGGCCTGATGGGAGTTGTAGTTTTGCAACAGCTGGAGGGCCACCAATTTGACACCACTGTGTTAGAGGGTGGCTACCGTCCTTCTCCATGGTCCCACTGTATGTAGGAGTGTAGCTACATTCTCTTGTTCACTGCTGAAATGGACTATGGGATGTGTAGTGTGCATAGAGCAGTGTACATGACCACAACAAATGTGTACCGCTTGTTCCAAACAAATGGAAGTGAGGGGGGAATGGAGAGGTTTGGGAGCTCACTCAGGACATTTCAAGGAGGCAGAGAAATCATTACATAAAAAATCCGAGGGGTGTTCAAGTCAAACCGGGACTTTTGAGTTTTTATATAATAAACAAATTTCAAGGAGTGGAAAATTTTTTTGACGTCCTCCCCTGCTACATTTATACACTTATCCCAGTGCTTCACTAATGCCCAGAAACCTTCAGCGTAGAAAGATTTGTCAGTACTCCTGAACCATCCTAGGACAGTCTGCTTCGCTCCCTCATCATTGTGTTAATCGTTTCCACAGAAAGATTAGTCTCTTGTGCTATTTCACGACAGGTTATGCGTCGATTATCCTGGATCAGGTGCTCCCCACGCTGAATGTTCACAGGAATGACTGCTATGAGCTGGGAACCACCACGGCCGGGATGGCCACTGACAGACGTACCGCCATCTTTGAAACGTTGACACAATTCAGATGTCTTACTGCGGCTGAGCATCTCATCACCGTACTGTGGTCGGACAGGCGCCATTTTGTTGTAGACCAGAAAAATCATAACAGACCTGCACTGAAAGTGGAGTTCCACTCACCTGTCAAAAAATAAAAGTCAGCAGCTGCAAAAACTGCAGCTGCTGACTTTTAAGAAACAGCCACTTACCTGTCCCTCGGTCCTGTGTCCCCCGCAGCCCCTTTCACCGGCCGCCCTGTATACCAGGAGGCCGGCATCTTCAGTGTGGGCACCCGGCTGTGACAGCTTGCAGCTTCACAGCCGGGTACCCACTGCGCACGTGCAAGTAGCGCTGCGCTTCATGAATGGTCCTGTAGTCTTCTGGGACCTGTCACGTGTCCCAAAAGACTACAGGGAGGGAGGACACCTTCCGTTTCCGATCGCCTAGACAATCGGACCAGACGTGGGAGTGGGTACCTGTCAAATTCAGGTACCCGCCCCCCCAAGGTGCCAATCCTTCATAAAGCGCAGCGCTACTCGCACATGCACAGTGTGTACCCGGCTATGAAGCCACAAGCTGTCACAGCCGGGTGCCCAAACTGAAGATGCCGGCCTCCTGGTATACAGGAGCAGTCCTTAAAATGGAACTTTTGGGTGGAGCTCAGCTTTTAAGATTGTCCGACCATATGTCTTCTAGAAAATGGCGTTGGTTTGGTCACATGTCCTCAGGCCAATATAAGGCATACACTGTTATGGTGTCGGCAATAGGTGGATCCCTTTGAGAATGTGCATGAAACGCGTCAGCGAGGAGCCTACGTGCTGACGTTACGCCGCCGTGTCCACGTGATGGTCCGATGGCCATCTTTGTAAGTGCTTTTTATTCATTGATGATTTTATGCTCCATGTGGTTGCTATCTTTTTAAAAAAGGGTTCTGTACTATATGATACTGTCTCCGGGCTCGCTCTATGAGCTTGCCCTCTAGCAGGAAACCCTTTTCCTTGGTTCATCGTGGGCTGGAGATGGAGACTTGACTACTCTACTTTTGATTGTTCATTTGATGCATCACTGGCTTCTGGAGAGATCGCACCTTCAACTGGGTCACCGGCAGGAGGAACAAGCAGGAACACCCCTTAGTGTCCTTCCGCTCTGGCCTTGCTTGCTACTTCCTTCTGGTGAGTGCATTATGGCGGAGGTGCGGTGCGGACGTCACAGAAGTCACTACATTTTGTTGATTTCATCACATCACTATTTTTGAGAGTATTCTGATATTTAGAGGACTTATTTATTTTCATTTGTTATACCGTCCATTTTGTTTCTTCATTGGAGTATTCACTATTCTCGATTTTCTTTTTTGTGACGTTTCCTTTCTCGTTTACAATCACACTGGTCATCATTGATTATAACACACATTTTTATTAGTGCTGCACATTGATATTATAATGAATTCAATTGTATTTTTGTTTGTGGTGCCCAGATGTTTTTTTTTGTTTTTGTTTTTGTTTTTTTTTTGTTCCCCTTTAAGTTCTGTACAACTGAACTCTCCTCTGATAAAAATATGAAGTTGCTCTTACTAGCATAAGAAGCCCGGCCAATGACTGTGATCTGGGAGCTGCCACAAGCTCCCGCACCCTGCGCTGAACAATCGATAATTGCCCATCTTAATGAATCGTGTAGGAAATCCGCATTATGATATAATCCTTCCAGGTATTTTTCTCTGCTAAACCTGGCAAAGGCCTCCCAGTCACTGGGGTAATAAAAAGCCTTTTTTTTTTTTTTTTCTCCTGCAAACCACATCTGAGCATCCGTGCTGCTTCGTGGATCTACCCAATTTAACTCCGAAATCCCCGCACTGCGATTCCCTCCAGACACAGGTGCCCCCTGCGCTCGCTGACACTGCGTCGTACTGGTGTCCCTGGATGTGGCTGGCATAGACGCTGTGTATCTAAATAAAGGGTTTATGTGAGGACATTTCCAGACACTGGCGGCCTTCTTCTCGCATCATCTGTGTGTAGCTGCGGATTAACCCTTTAATTCCTCCACGCTGCATTGCTGTCACTGAATTCTTTGTACAATAATGATTAATGTTAATAGATTCTCCATTGATTTATTTTTTTTCCCTTTTACAGCAGAACGGAAGTGTACGTTTTTGGATCTACTTTAACCACTTCAGCTCCAGGCCATTTATGGCACTTTTTGTTTACATTTTAAAATCATAATTTTTTGCTCGAAAATGTCTTAGAACCCCAAAACATTTCTATATGTTTTTAAAGCAGAGGCACTAGAGAATAAATTGGTGGTTTTTGCTTTTTTTTTTTTTTTTTTTTTTTTTTTTTTATGTCACAGTATCTGTGCAGCAGTTTTTTTTTTGTTTTTTTTGCACAAATACACAATACATAACGCAATTTTTTGGTGATATATAAAAGATGTTACGCTGACTAAATAGATGCCAAACATGTCACGCTTTAAATTTGTGCACGCCTGAGCATCAGCGACAGACAACGTAAAATTTGCTATTGATAGGTGACACTTTAAAAGCCTTTACAGGTTACCACTTTAGATTTACAGAGGAGGTCTGGTACTAGAATTACTGGCCTTGATCTGACGTTCATGGCGATACCTCGCATGTGGGATGATTGCTGTTTACGCGCATGCAGGACCGATGCATGTGTTTGCCTTTGCGCACGGGGGGAGGGGTGATGGGGCCACTTTTTTTTTTTCACACGGTCGCTGTAATTTTACTTGAATCAGTTTTATTGCTTTTAGAAGGAAATGCAAACATCCTCTGTGACAGCAATAGACAGGAAACCGGTATTTTTTTTTTTATGGGGGGATCTGGGGTCCAGAAGTGGTAAAAGCTCAACTCCGGCCTTCCCTTTTAGTCTTGCACAGTTGTTGGCTTCTCTCCTGTACTCTGATTTCACTGCACACTGTGAGCTGCTCACAATGAGGGAATTCAATAGTGTCTGCTCCACTTTTCTGGCATTCCTTCTTGTTAATGTATAGCGTCAAATTCATGAAGCAACTGTGACAGTAACTTGTGCACCAAATTCAGGGAGCTCTATAAATTACATTGAGTCATTGAGTCCTGGTTCACACTGATACGGTGCGGGAAACTGCATGCGATTTGGACAGGAATCGCACCGCATTCCTGCTCAAATCACATGCAGTTCTTTGCAGTGCAATTTGGGGCCATTCCTACTGTATGTCTCAAATCGCATCCGGTTCACTTTGCTGCAGCCAACTGAGCTGGAAGTGAGAGCGGGTCAAAAAACAGGTATCCGCTCCCCCTCCAAAAGGTGCCAAATATGGCAGAGGAGGGAGGAGGCAGATAAGCGAATGCTTCCGCTTTTGAGTGGAACTCCGCTTTAATTTAGGTTTAATATTACCTTTTTTTTAATTTTTATTTTTTTTTAAGACACTCATTTTGGACATTTGGGGCAGTAACCGTAAAGACCCCCCCCCCCCCTCCATGTCAGTGCTCCCCACTGCACCTTCTGCTTCGTACCATATGAAAGCCTTACCAACCAATCACTAGACCCGAGCACTGTCACCTGACAAGGAATGATATCACCATTGCCTTTTAGCATCTACCACCAGCCAGCACTGATTCGAGCCCCGTCTGTGACAGAGAACGGAGTGGGTTGAGGGAGGTCATTTACACAGACACCATCGCTGTGTCCTAGATGAACAGGTTGATGGCGGCTCCTTAGAGGCCATGGAGTCGTCAGTTGCAGCGCCTGAGTTTGAGGATTGCTGATTTGTAGGCTGAAATCCGCCGAAAAAAAAATGTCAGTTGTCATGTTCTCCAGTGAGGCGCAGAAAGCTTTAACGTGACAAGGAAACGAGTTGCGTTTTTCCATCCTGCCAGGCAGGCATAACCCAGCAACCTGCACAGCAACTTCTACCGGAGGTAAAGCGAGTGCTATAAATCTTCAGCCGTTTATACCCTCACTGCCAGGCTTCTGTTCTGCTTGTAATTTATAGACGACATACTGCAGTAAAATGACAGTTTATGTAAACCACAGAATCTGCCGAAATCTTTTCAAGCAACTTTGTATCAATAAATTTCAATAAATTTCAGATAAAAACAAAGCCACCTGTGAACAAAATGCTTTATACTTATCGGTACCCTGTGCCTCTGCGTAGAACCCATATGGAGGAAAAATATATTTGAAATACTACATGCACACATCACCCCCATACTTAAAAAGCCCTACCTGGGCCCCAATGACCCGAACAACCTCAGACCCATCTCCCTGCTCCCATTTACATCCAAACTCCTCGACTGCCTAGTCTACACCCGCCTAAGCTCTCACCTCAACGACAACAACCTCCTCGATCCCCTACAGTCTGGCTTCCGTCCCCTACACTCCACCGAAACTGCCTTACTCAAACTCTCCAACGACCTGCTAACCGCCAAAGCTAATGGCCACAATTCAGTGCTCCTAGTCCTTGACCTCTCTGCGGCCTTCGACACAGTCGACCACCCCCTCCTCCTCAAAAAACTACACTCTGCTGTCTCCTGGCTCTCATCCTACCTGTCACAACGCTCCTTCAGCGTTACCTATAATGCCACCACCTCCCTCTCACTCCCCCTCTCTGTTGGGGTCCCTCAAGGCTCTGAGTACTTGGTGTCATTCTGGACTCCAACCTATCCTTCCAGCCCCAAGTCCAATCTTTAACAAACTCGTGCAGACTCCACCTCCGCAACATCGCCAAAATCCGCACGTTCCTAACCCCAGAAACCACTAAACAGCTCATCCACTCCCTCATCATATCACGACTCGACTACTGCAACTCCCTCCTCACTGGCCTGCCTCGCCGCTGGCTATCCCCGCTTCAGTCCATCCTGAATACGGCTGCCAGACTCATCCACCTTTCCAACCGCTCCGTTTCCGCCACCCCCCTCTGCCAATCCCTCCACTGGCCTCCACCCCCCTCTGCCAATCCCTCCACTGGCCTCCACCCCCCTCTGCCAATCCCTCCACTGGCCTCCACCCCCCTCTGCCAATCCCTCCACTGGCTTCCGATTGCGCAACGGATCAAATTCAAAATCCTAACACTGACGTACAAAGCTGTCCACCATACTGCCCCGAACTACATCACCGACCTAATATCCAAGTACAACCCAACACGCACACTCCGCTCCTCACAAGACCTCCTTCTCTCTAGTTCCCTGGTCTCCTCCTCCCATGCCCGCCTCCAGGACTTCTCCAGGGTGTCACCCATCCTGTGGAACTCCCTGCCCCATCCCATCAGATTATCACCTACTCTCCTCTCCTTTAGGCGTACCCTGAAAACCCATCTCTTTAGGGAAACCTACCCCACCCCCTGCTAACTTGCCGACCTCCTCCACTCTTCATACCACCCCATCCCCCACAGCTATCTCCCCCTGTGCCACCATCCCCTCCCTCCTAGATTGTAAGCTCCAAGGAGCAGGGCCCTCGATCCCCTCATGTTTTGCATTGTATTGGTATTGTTCTGTCACATGTTCTGTCCCCCTTTGTAATGTACAGCGCTGAGCGAACTATTGGCGCTTTATAAATACTGTATTATAATTTTATATATATATAAATCTCTATCCATTCAGTCGTATCCGATTTGGTGATTACATGGACCGTCACTCGTAAGCGACTTTTTCCATGAATTCTTTTAGCAATTATTTTTACAGGGTAGGTTGCCAGGTCTTTCTCCAACCCCTACCATGCAGGAGATCCCACATGGCCAGGGATGAAACTAGGAAAATTTAGACAGGAGCCAACCAGCATGTCTTTGGAGTGTGGGAGGAAACCGGAGCACCCAGAGGAAACCCACGCAAGCACAGGGAGAGCATGCAAACTCCATGCAGGAGGCGCCATGGTTGGGAATTGAACCCATGACCCATTTACTGCACGGCAGACGTGCTAACCACTAAGCCACTGTGCAATGGGTTTTTTTTACAAAATATCTGAAAAATATTTTTAAAAATAATCTGAAGAATAGATTTAAAAAATATCAATATCAATTGTAACTAGGCTTGACCATTAACACCTAAAGGGTTAAAGGTGTTAGAGACTGAGCTACTTGCATTCTATATTTTTGAGGACAGGCTTACTCTTAAGCAGGCCATACATTATTCAATTTTCTGTTCTTGATTTCCTTGATGTCACTCAATTCCTCCATCAACACACTCGGTGTTTGATGGTGGAATCCCTCCTGAAGAGCTAATGTGTCCTGCCTGCAGAGAGCCTTCCCCAGCAACAGAATGCAATGATCACTGCTGCTGGCTAAAGCCGCCGCCAGTGATCACAAGAAAGGAAAAAAAATCCCCAACAGGCTGGTTGTGCTGAAGTCGATCGATGTATCGTTCGGATCAATTCTTGGCTGGTCCCTGCTGAACTGGCCGAGATTTGGTCTGTCTATGGCTGGCTTTAGGCTCTGTAACAATTTTGATACATGGAAGGTGTCCTAGTTTCATATTGTGTGTTTTTTAACTGTTCCATTTCCAGATGCTGTCCAGAACCTTTTTTCATCATCATCATTTTGCATGCAAAGCGTTTTCCATGTATTCAAATGGACCCGGTACACCAGCGCAGTCAGTTCCAGGTTTCGCGTGAAGGAATAAATAGTAGAATTTGCCGCATTATGCTCATGATGGGATCCATAGTGAATACAACCAGAAAAAACAGGTCACCTCAATACATACTGCTCTTTCTGCTTCTGCTCTCTCTATTCCTCTCAATGTGTGAAATAGTTAATTTTTTTTACTGTTTTTCAGTGCATTCTGGGCATTTTGGAAGGTCTCCTGAGGTTATCGTTAAAAAACGTTTCTAAACGTAAACGCGGCATGCAAATGCAGCTAAACAGACTTTTTTTTAAACCTACGTTTTCCAGCAGTCAGTTTCCATTGTTCAGAAGTGTTTTCCAAACGTCCTGTGTACCTGAGCCCTTAACTAGTTGCCGACCGCAGATAGCCGAATGACGGCTTCACTGCGGCCGGCCAGTTCTGAGTGGACGTCATATGACGTCCCCCCAGAACGCGCTCTCCTGCGCACCCCAGGGGGCGCGCACCCGGCGATCTCCGTGATCGCTGTGTCCTACGGACACAGCTGATCAGGAGATGTGGTAAAAGGCCAATCATACCGGCCTTTTACCACGTGATCAGCGGTGTCCAATGACACGCTGATCAGAGAGAAATGCAAGTGCCGGTTCTCGGCTGCACTTTCCTCACGCTGTCAGATCGTGAGGAAAGTACTGCCGAGAACCGGCAGTTGTCAGAGCGAGGATCGGCACCGATCATCAGGGCACTGATGATCAGTGCCCTGATGATCGGTGCCCAGCAGTGCCACCCACAAGTTCCGCCCACCTGTGCCCAGCAGTGTGCCCACTAGCTCCGCCCACCTGTGCCCAGCAGTGCCACCCACCTGTGCCCAGCAGTGCCACCCACCTGTGCCCAGCAGTGCCACCCACCTGTGCCCACCCACCAGTGCCACCCACCAGTGCAGCCCACCAGTGCCACCCACCAGTGCAGCCCACCAGTGCCACCCACCAGTGCAGCCCAGCAGTGCTGCCCACCAGTGCCACCAACCAGTGCAGCCCAGCAGTGCTGCCAGTCAGTGCTGCCAGTCAGTGCCCAGGGGTTGTGCCAGTCAGTGCCGCCACTCAGTGCCCAGCAGTGATGCCAGTCAGTGCCGTCTATCAGTACCCATCATCAGTGTCACCTATCAGTGCCGCCTATCAGTGCTGTCTATCAGTGCCGCCTATCCGTGCCACCTCATTAGTGCTGCCTATCAGTGCCCTTTAGTGCTGCCTATCAGTGCCCATCAGTGCCGCCTATCAGTGCCCATCAGTGCTGCCTCATCAACGCACATCAGTGAAGGAGAAAAAATACCTGTTTGAAAAATTTTATAATAGAAACAAAGAAAATGTATTTATTTTTTTCAAATTTTTTGCACTTTTTTTATTTATAGCGCAAAAAGTAAAGCGCCCAGTGGCAATTAAATACCACCAAAAGAAAGCTCTATTTGTGAGAAAAAAATGATCAAAATTTCATATGGGTACAATGTTGCATGACTGCGCAATTGTCAATCAAAGTGCGGCAGCGCTGAAAGCTGAAAATTGGCCTGGTAAGGAAGGGGGTATAAGTGCCCGGTAGGCAAGTGGTTAAACCAGACCTAAACTGGCCCTCGGAGGGCTTTTTGTCATATTGTGCACACTAGCACATTATGGTAAATTTACCTAGCAAAGCAGTCCCCGCTGGCTCTGCCCTGTCCATGCTGCTCTCCATCACCGACGTGTCCTCCATCTTCACTTCATCTTTTTCTAGGTTTGAAGTCTACGTGACCTTGTGATTGGCTGGGTCAGGGTCACTTAACTCCTTTGCTTGAGAGTTCCTTGGTCGCGGTACAAAATCATGCCTAGACAGTACACTGAAGAGAAAAAAAATGTGTGTCACAAGTTTTATAAGACCAGTATAGATTTATTAACTTTGATAAAAGATCGCTAGTTACTCCAACGCATTTCAGTGACTCTCCCTCATCAGGTCCACTCTAAGGAATAGGGCATTGCCCTTGAAACGCGTACGTTGCACGTCTGGTGGGATGTGTTTTTTGTTTTCCTTGTGAGTATATCCGCATTTATTTCATCAAATAAAGAGTTCTACGGTAATGCACTAGGCTGGTACACCTTTTTCCCTACCATGGATGTCATTCCAGAACACGTCGCCAGTGTTCTATGGACACAGCTGATCACGTGATACGGTAAACAGCCAATCACAGCGGCCTTTTACCACGTGATCAGCTGTGTACAATGACACAGCAGATCACCGGGTAAATACAGTTGCCGGTTATGAGCTGCACTTTCCTCACGCTGTCACAGGGTGAGGAAAGTACTGCTGAGAACTGGCAATTGTCAGCGAAGTGATCAGCATTGATGATCAGTGACACCCACCTGTGCCCCTCAGTGCTGCCTACCTGTACCTATCTGTGCCCCTCAGTGTCCAGCAGCACCACCCACCTGTGCCCATCAGTGCCGCCCACCTGTACCCAGCAGTGCCCCTGTCAGTGCTGCCTACCTGTACCTATCTGTGCCCCTCAGTGCCCAGCAGCACCACCCACCTGTGCCCCTCAGTGCTGCCTACCTTTACCTATCAGTGCCACCCACCTGTGCCCCTCAGTGCCCAGCAGCTCCACCCACCTGTTCCTATCAGTGCCACCCATCTGTGCCCCTCAGTGCCCAGCAGCGCCACCTACCTGTACCTATCAGTGCCACCCATCTGTGCCCCTCAGTGCCCAGCAGCTCCACCCACCTGTATCCATCAGTGCCACCCACCTGTGCCCAGCAGTGCCCCCGTCAGTGCTGCCTATCCGTGCCACTTCATCAGTACCCATCAGTGCAGCCTCATCAATGCACATCAGTGAAGGAGAAAAAAATACCTGTTTTGCTTTTTTTTTTGTTTCTATTGTAAAAGTTTGCAAATTTTTCTTTTGTAGTGCAAAAAATAAAACACCCAGTGGTGATTAAATACCACCAAAAGAAAGCTCTATTTGTGTGAAAAAAAGATAAAAATTTCATATGAGTACAATGTTGCACGACCGCGCAATTGTCATTTAAAGTGCGACAGCGCTGAAAGCTGGAAATTGGCCTGGGCAGGAAGGGGGTATAAGTGCCTGGTAGGCGAGGGGGTGAAAGGCAGCATAACAGCAATGTCGCCCTCAAACAAGGCAGCAAAACCTCCCAGGATTTAGTGGCAGAATCAACAAGTATATTTACCTGTACAGCAAAATGGAAAGCACCATAAACTTTTGTTTTTTTGTGGGTGTATTTATTATTATTATTATTATTATACAGGATTTATATATTATTATTATACAGGATTTATATATTATTATTATTATTATTATACAGGATTTATATATTATTATTATTATTATTATTATACAGGATTTATGGCGCCAACAGTTTGCTCAGCTCTTTACAATATAACGGGAGACAATACAGCAACAATACAGTTCAATACAAGAGGGATAGGAGGGCCTGATCCTGGGAGCTTACAATCTAGGAGATATATACGCTTCAGTACAGTCAGTTTTATAGCATAGTCCGCCTTTATGCCTGTGTTTCAGCCATATACCCAGGGGGTTACATTTCCCAGACCCCCTTCCTCCCCCATATCAAAGCTCCCTCCCTGATTTAGGCTGCTTCTTTCTGGAGTAGCCTGGCCTCTTAAATGTAGCGTGGCTGTGTCTTGCTCTGCCCACACATCCACGTCACACATTCACAAATGGAAAGGCTACAAGTTCCATCTGCCATGGTGGCCAAGGGACTTGTGGATTTCAGTGGGATGTGATCAAATGTGGTGATGTTGCTGCACTTGTAGTCTACTTTTTACTTTGCTCTTGCCCCTTACCCGGAATCCCATACCTCTATACAGACCTGGTGCTAGGACACGGGTGTCAAACTCCATTTAGATCTCAGGCTGCATCGGCATTATGGTTGTATCTGTAAGACTAGATGTCCAGAGCACCCTAACCCCCCCCACTTACATCAGATGTCAAGAGCCTCCCACCATCAGAAGTTGAGTCCCCCACCCTCCCTTATATCACATAGCACCCCCCCCCTTACCTTTTTTGCCGTTTAGAGGCAGAGAAAAAAACACCCAACTGTCGTGTTCTGGAGCAGCAGCGCTTCGGCAGAAAAAAATGTTTGACGCCTGTAAATGCGTCTAAACGCACATTAACAATAGGCATGTTTAGAACTTGAGTGTTCATTTCATTGGCCAAAATAAATTCCTATTCTGGTTAACCATTAGCCACCCGGCCAATGGCCGTTTGGCGGCTTCAGAAGTGGTTCGGCATTCCGGGTGCACGCCATTTGGCGTGCACCCGCACATGCGCAGTTTGCGACCCTGCAGAGCCGCGCAGCGGCGCGATCTTTCACCGGCCGTGTACCTCGGACACGGCCGATGACAGATCTGAGTACCGGCCCCCGTTGCTGGTACCATATGACCTGCTGTGACCAATCACAGCAGGTCACATGACAGTTGTATACAATGGATGGCTTCATTCATGCCATCCATTGTATACTACTGCCTAGCTGTGAATGGTCACAGCTAATCACATGCACATGTCATGTGATTAGCTGTGACCAAATCACAGCTAAGCACAAAAAAAAAAAGCCCTGAATGAATCGATGTCATTCACGTAAATGCTTGCTTATAGCAAAGTAATTCTTTGCGATAAGCAAATTGTGTAAAAAAAAAAAAAAAAAATACTGATCACTTCCTCAAAGTAGTACAATGTTACTATGGTAACATTGTACTACTTTGGTCATAGTGAAATATGAAAAAAAAATCTTAAAAAAAAATAAAAAAAATTTAATAAAAAATTAAAAATAATAAAAAAAAATAATAAAAAAAAAATATATTTTTTTTCATACTGTCACCTTTCAGTGTCCCTGTTCACTGCCATGCCAGTTATATGATGATGCTGTACCGTACTGGTGACAGTATGTAAAAAAAAAAAAAAAATAGTGAAAATAATTTTTTTAATTTTCCGAAAAATTTACAAAAAAAATACAACTTCAAAAAACTCGCCATTCCTCTTATGAAGTACGTCGGACTGTCTACTCTGCAAAAAGGGGTCATTTGGGGGATATCTGTACTGTTCTGACATTTGGGGGATATCTGTACCGTCCTGACATTTGGGGGATATCTGTACCGTCCTGACATTTGGGGGATATCTGTACCGTCCTGACATTTGGGGGATATCTGTACTGTTCTGACATTTGGGGGATATCTGTACTGTCCTGAACATTCTTGGACCTCAAGAAATTAGATTGGCTGTCAGTACTTCAGGATTAATCATTTTCAGATCTATACCATAGTTTATGAACTCTTTAACTTTCCTACAAACTAAATAATACATCCTAATTTGGGTTATTTTCACCAAAGACATGTAGCAGAATACATCTCGGCCTAAATTTATGAAGAACAATTATTTATTTGTAAACTTTTATAACAGAAACAAAGAAAAACATGTTTTTTTTCAAACTTTTTGGTCTTTTTTTGTTAATTTAGCAAAAAATAAAAACCCCAGCGGTGATTAAATACCAGCAAAAGAAAGCTCTAGTTGTGTGAAGAAAATGACAAAATTTTAGTTTGGGTACAATGTTGTATGACTGCGCAATTGTCATTCAAAGTGTGAGAGCGCTGAAACGTGAAAAATGGCCTGGGCAGGAAGGGGGTAAAATTGCCCGGTATTGAAATGGTTAATGAAATGAGTTAACACCCAAGTGCTTGATGTTCCTAATTGTGTCTAAACGCGTTTACGTACGCGTCATTTTTTTTTTTTTTTTTCTGCCAAAACGCCAGCAGGAAAGGCTTCTAGAAGAGTTGACCGAAGATCCAGTGTGCGAGAGACCTAAAGCAGAACTGGAATGTTCTACATACGGAATCCAGTAGTGTCTACACACTGCAGGTCTCCTTCAGGTTTGTTAGGCTGCCTTAGCAGTGCTCCCTCATTGCGCCTTAACTCTTCGAAGCCGGCACTGAAATGGCTAGTGTTGGCAGCCTGGGGGAGCAGTCGCATCACTTCCTCAGTCATGTGACAGTGCTTGGGCCTACCGATTAGCTGCTAGACCAGAGTACTGTCAGGGGAGGAGGTCCCATTACATCAGATGCCAAGAATCCAACACCCTCCCTAACATTACCGTGCACCACCTTTGGGGGCAGAGCCGGAAAGCAGAAAGTGCAGGGTCTGGAGGAGGACCAGAGGGTGGCTGGAGTCTGAATGCTGAGACCAGGGGAGGCGGAGACAAGGGAGTGCTGCGGCTGCACAGAGATGTGCAGGATCTATTGGAAGAGTTCTGTCCTCTCTGCTGTTGAGATGGGGGCAGACATGGGTCAGAGGCAAGCTGCACGGCTGCACTGAGTAGCGCAGGATCTGGCAGAGGAATTCTATCCTGTTTGCTGCTGAGACAAGGTGGGGGTGGAGACGAGGGGGATGCCACAGGAGAGGTGCAATGATCACATGAAATGGTCTGGGTGGGCCAGATGCGGCCCATGGGCCTTGTGTTTGACACTTGTGGGCAAGGGGAAGAGTCAACAGGAGCCTGTGCATTGCACCAATGACACACTGATTGCGGTTGCAATGCTCTGCAGGCTTTGGTGCAAACAATGTAATAAATGCATATTATTTATACTTTTTATTATTTGCCAAAAGGAGGACTAGGCTCTTAATACAGCATAAGAATGAACACTCCTCGTTGGATAATGCTATTCATGTTGGGTTTATGTTTCATTTTTATGTTTGTTTTGATTTGTGATGGGCAGCCTTTTATACAATCCAGCGCAGCTAAATCTTCTAAATATTTGTAGGGATTTATTAAATAATTAACGCTAGCACGCTGCTCCAGGCAGTTAGTGAAATGATTATGGCTCCGTGTCTGCACCGCTCAGGGAAGACAAACCGACATTAATATCTGATTGTGCTTACGTTGGTGCAGACGGCGCTTTGTGCCGGCTTCCTTCATTTGGCAGCAAGACGCAGTGCGAGTAAAGGAGCGTTTTATAGCACCCAGGTGGAATGGGAATTGTTCTTGCCTTGTATATTCTATACACAGTCCATTAGCAGCTCTTTATACAGGTGCTGCGTTGTTTTCTTTTTTTTTTTCTTTTGTTCCGCTTTAATTTCCCACGCTAAAAATAACAAGCGCAGCATAATACAGCGAGAGAAGGCTTGCTTTAAACTTGGAGGCCTTTTTACACTCAGGAATCCTGAACAGAGAACCGATTACCGCCCCCCTCGTATTGTTTCTAATCATTTTATACATTTTACCAAATATTCTGAAATGATTTCATGCTCCAACTCCGGCTGGAATGAAACCTTTTATGCTTTTGCCAGATGCGGTTTCCATTGAAATCGGAGGTAATGTATTGAAATGCAATGCAGGGTCTCTGATCTTCATGGGATCTGACAATTTGTCTTTAGTATATTGCTTCCGTGCACACATATGGGCATGGCAGGGGCGGACTGACCTTTTGGAAACTCGGGCATTGCCCAGGGCCAGGGGTCAGTAGGGGGCCCCATGAGATGCCCCTGGTACCTTTTTCATAGGCTTTTTTGAGTTTGGGCAAGGACACAGGGGCCCCATGATCCCCTATTGCCCAGGGGCCCCATGAGTTATCAGTCCGCCCCTGGGGCATGGTATGCCGATTTGTTTGCTTTCTTCTGAAACTATTTCTGTAACACCTTTACCGACTGCTCAGTGTCTGTCACCCCTCTCTGACAATCCCACCACTGGCTTCCAGTTGCCCAACGAATAATTCGAAATACTAACAACTTATAAGGCCATTTACAACTCTGCCCCAAGGTTAAAGCGGAGCTCCACCCAAAAGAGGAAGTTCTGATTTAAGGACTGCTCCCCCGCTCCCCATTAAGGATTGGCACCTTTGGCGAGCGGGTACCCGAATTTGACAGGTACCCGCTCCCACTTCTGGTCCGACCACCTAGACGATCGGAAGCGGAAGGTGTCCTCCCTCCCTGTAGTCTTTTGGGACACAAGACCGGTCCCAGAAGACTACAGGACCATTCATGAAGTGCAGCTCTACTCTAACATGCGCACTGGGTACCCGGCTGTGAAGCCGCAAGCTGTCACATCCAGGTGCCCACACTTAAGATGCCGGCCTCCTGGAATACAGGACAGCCGGTGAAACAGGGACACACCACGGGACCGAGGGACAGGTAAGTGGCTGTTTTTTTAAAAGTCAGCAGCTACAATTTTTGTAGCTGCTGACGTTTACTTTTTGACAATGTAAGTGGAACTCCGCTTTAACCACCAAGCTTATCTCAATATATCTTCCAAGACCTCCTGATCTTGATCTCCCTTTTCTCCTCCTATGCTCCTTTCCAGGATTTCCCCAGAGCCTCTCCCATCCTCTGGAACTCTCTACCGCAATCTCTCCAGCTATTTCCTCCTCCGTTCGCTTTTAGGCAATCCCTGAAAACTCCTCTCCAGGGAAGCCTATCCTGCCTCCACCTAACAACTGAATCATTTGGTTCCTGTTGACCCTCCCTTAGATTGTAAGCTCCCAGGAGTAAGGCCCTCCTAACCCTCTTGTATTGAATTATATTGTTGCTGTACTGTCGGCCCTCATGTTGTAAAGCACTGCACAAACTGTTGGCGACATAGAAATCCTGTATAATAATAATTGTCTGTATACATCATAGTGAAGTAATAAAGATCATACAAAAAAAATGCAATTCAGGGTGGAACACCCATTAAACCACAGGTCATGAGGGGTATATCAGTACACCGTTATGGCTCATGCAGAAGAGCGCACAAGTTGCTGTGTACAGATTGGTAATTTATATGGATCTGAATGCAGCAGCATTGGATTCTATGGGTTCATGCACACGGCTTCATTTTGGTCCATAGCATTAAGCTGCGTCAAGCAAATCCAGCATTCATGGCCCTGCTTATAGAGTATATTTTACACCGTACGCATTGGTACTAATATTTGCACGCCTCAAGCATACATGGACTCTTAAAGCGGAGTTCCACTCACACTGTAAAAAAAATAGGTCAGCAGCTACAAAGACTGTAGCTGCTGACTATTAAAAAAACAGCCACTTACCTGTCCCTCGATCCAGCGGTGTCCTCACCACAGCCCGTTTCACCAGCCGTCTGGTGTTCCAGGCACCGGCATCTTCAGTGTGGGCACCCGGCGGTGACAGCTTGCGGCTTCACAGCCGGGTGCCCATTGCGTATGTGCGAGTAGCGCTGCGCTTCCTGAATGGCCCCGTAGTCTTCTCTGATCTATCACATGTCCCAAAAACTACAGGGAGGGAGAGTAGGAGGACATCTTCCGCTTCTGATCGCCTAGGCGACCGCAGCAGAAGTGGGAGCAGGTATCCGCTCCCCAAAGGTGCTAATCCTTAATGGGGAGCAGGGGGACCTGTCTTTAAAGTGGAATTTCCCCTTTTGGGTGGAGCTCTGCTTTAAGCTGGGCATAGATATGTCAAATCTCAGCCTGTTCCGCAGGGACCAGCCGAGATTTGATCCATGTATGGGCAAGCTGACTGTACCCAAGTTGAACCAGAAACAAACTCTCCTGCGCTCTGAGACCCAGATAAGGGGTGGATGGATGGAACCAGAACTTGAAACATTCGACCACCAATGCATATAGGGTTGTGCAGCTCCAAACAAGGCTGGGGAAGCCTGACCAGTACTGCAAAGTGAAACAAAACAGCGCACCAACCTTGCGCATTACCTCAGTAAACCAAAATGTTATTGAATACAGAATGATCCATCAGTTGACTTGGGTACAACCAACCTGTTGGATTTTTATCTTTCGATTACTGACCGCGGCTATAGCCAGTAGCAGTAATCATTGTATTCACATGCGCACGTAGTGCTGCGCTCCCTGAATGGCCCCGTAGTCTCCTGGGACCTGTCACGTGTCCCAGAAGACTGCGCGGGGGTGGGGGAGGACAACTTCCGCTTCCTGGGAAAGCTGGCCACAGAGATTAAACAAATCCTCCTTCATAAGTTGTACTTGTTTATTTGCAGTCTTCTCTACATCTGTTCAAAGTCCAGAATTTATAAAGTTTGTCTGAGATTTCATAAAGTCCGGGGCAGGGAGCTTTTACTGCAGAGCTCAGTAAGAGCTGATTGGAGGGAAGGGACACACCCACCTTCACACAAGAACAGAACTGAGGTTGTCAATCACA
Source organism: Staurois parvus (assembly GCF_062004578.1). Lineage (NCBI taxonomy): Eukaryota > Metazoa > Chordata > Amphibia > Anura > Ranidae > Staurois > Staurois parvus. Next base: position 56,405 of record NW_028318941.1, read on the forward strand.
GGCTGTGTGCTGGAGACCCCTCCCCTAACCACCGTTGTTCGCTTGGTGTCAGCAAAACATACCAGAAGTGACTCATGCTGATAATGGAGGAGCAAGGCAGCAGACAGAAATGGCACTTAGTGCTCTGTATTAAGACAAGCACACAATACAAAGAGGTATGCTTTGTCCATAGTTCATGTCTGATTACAACTACTTTAAGTCTTGTATTTAGTTTGTGTTCAGTTAATATCTTTAATTTATAAAGAAACTTTTTTTCTTTTTCTTTTTTTGTGTGTGATTGGTTAGACTTCATCTTGTTGCGAGGTGAATCGATGGTCGTTGATGAGGAGAGCTCGTCACTTGTCCTACTGAGCCATCTTTTCCTCACTAGCGGTCAGGCCACCTTTAGCTCATGGCTGCTTTGTGTTTTGTTCCATGGCTGATGTGACTATAGACCAAAGGAAGCCTTGTAAGCCATGTTCCTGTATGGAGGAAATGCTGAAAGCAGACTTGTCAGTAGCATTGCCTGGGCTCTGTTCAGCCTTCAAGTCATGACCCCATTGCCTGTATTGCAGATCAATCCTAAACAGCATCCCAAAAATATCCATTGTTCTTCCTAAAGTGTATATAAAACCAATTTTTTGTTTTTTGTATACAGAGTGGAAGCATTAGAACTCTGACAATTCTTTATTGCTCTCTGTGTATTTATTGGGGAAATTCACCCCATTAGTCCTGGCCACCATTGTGTCCAGTGCAGAAAGTATTGGGACATCCAAAATATTATAGTTTTCACTGGAAGAGGAGGTGATGGGAAGTCTACTAGTGGAAACAAGTATTCCGGGGAAAAGAGGAAATTACATTTTGGATAGATTTCCACTTCTTCCTTTGTCTCGGGACCAGAAATAAGAAAGGAAGTTCAAAGGGAGCATAACCATAGCCTACTCCTATTAAAAAAATAATTAATGCATTTTTAAAAATTCCTATCTTTTATTTTTTTTTTCTTTAATAGTCAAATAGTGGTTGAAATTTAAAAAAATAGAAAACCTCTCAATACTTACCTCCTTTGCAGCGATGCCTCCACAGTAATGCTTTTCTGCCATTACATGTTGTCCATCGTCCACGGTAAGTGTTGCCTGTATTGTATCGTGAATCCAGGGCATCATGGTCCTGCCATTCTCAGCATCTTCAAGGACCACTCACTGGTGGTAGAAGATCTGAAGAGGACCATGCACATCATGCGAATGGCCTGATTTTATAATTTGAAAAAAGGGGAAGTATAAGAAAAAAAAAAAAGCAACTGTATAGTACAATGATTGCTAGATGCAGCCTGGCTTGTGCATACAGCACTACACTGCTTCTAGGCAAAGGACCCGGAAGTGATTCCCCCTCTTTTTTCTTTGGTAAATCCCTTTTTGGATGTGTTTGGAGCTAAGTTATTTGTCATCTTTCCATTTTTTTTTTCACATGGCACCGTCCCGTTTGCATTCGTGTGCAAACTGCTGCGGGTTCACCATTGGTGTGTTCGGGCGGGACCTCTCCAGGAGACGCTTTGGACAGCTTCTCTTTTTATCTCTTTATCTCTTTTTCCCTCACACTGTATTACCATCTATGCCAGCCTTTCTCAACCAAGGTGCCTTGAGGTTTCTTCAGGGGTGCCTTGGCAAAATGTCTAAAAATTGCCCAAAACTTGTATACAAGCCAGTGATGGAACAATCCTGCCTTTCAGTTACACAAAGCCACAGGTTTTCATTGTGCAGCATTACGACTTTCTAGCCACCAGTGTCCTGACAACCAATGACATCATCAGTTGATAAGGAGGATGTCAGTTGCTTGCACAGAATCCTAGTTTGACCCTCATCCACCCCTCTCCAGTGCTGGGGTCACATTAGTTCAGTGATGGAGAAAAACTGAGGGAGGAGAGAAACATTGGAATACTAGTCAGTACCAGTGTGCAAAAGTGTATTTGCTTTGGAAGAATAAGTCACCTCTAATGTTGGGTGTCCTACGTGTGTGGATGTTGCTGCGTTATATAAAACTACTAGAATAGTTTTTCACATTTTAGAATGGGATGCCTCGGAACTGTCCATAATTTTAAAGGGTGGCTTGACTGAAAAAGGTTGAGAAACACTGGTCTATGCTGTGAGGGGCCTGTGAATACTCTCTACTGCATCATGAGAAATTACACTTTTTAGCATTTTGGTGGTCTTGTGTACGGTTTGCCCCTATATGGGGCCATATGTCATGCCTCTTTGAGCACCTCTGAGGAAGAGATGACGCTTATGCAGGCCATAGACGGGTCGTTTATCGGCCGAATTTTCGTCCGCACGAAAAATCTGCCGATATTCACGCCGTTAGTGAGGCAATATCGTCGGCCGTTTTTCGTGGATCTTCTCGTTTACTTTTATTGGTCATACTGGAAAATCCACGAAAAACGTCCATTTTTCATGGACATTGGTGCCAGCAACGACCGATTTTATTTTTCTTTATCGGCCGACCTGTCTATGGCCTGCATAATTCTGGAAAATAAAATGAAATTGAGCGTCATGTTTTAACTGCTGATTTAGTAGTCTATTTACACATCCGTGCCTTCAAAGTCCCACCCATTAGAGGACCTTTCAACCTTCGTTTGGCTAGACACAACTCAACATCCATCCCTGGTCTAAGCCACTGAGGTTTCTTGGCTGATGGGGTACATTTTCGTCTTGGGGCGTACAGCAGTGAGTTGAGGGGACAGTCTTCTGCTTGGGGCAAAGATCTGCCTTGCTTTGTTTGCATACATCTCAGATGTCCCGGTGAAATTCCCCACTGGTGCAGTTATTGAAGGTGCTGCCTCCAGAGCAATGAGGTCTATGGATACTAGCTGTTAAGTGGTAAAATATCCTGTGGAGGGAAAAACTAAGCAGGCCCTTTGTGTCATCTAGAACAGGGCTTGAAATTTCCACTCGCCTGCTCGCCAGTGGTGAGTGGAAACTATGGTGGGGACGAGTGTGTCCCCCAGGGACGTCTTGCTGAGCAGGCTCGGAGCTCAGGCCGGATTTGTCTTTGGCACTGGGAGCTGTTAGACTGCTCAATAGCTGAGCGCAGTGAAAGCAAAGGAAGGAGTGTGTGCTGTGCTCTCTGCCTCCCCCTAGAGTGCAGTACCTGGCTCTGTGCGTGAACAACGAAGTACTGCAACTTTTTATGGGGGTGTGTGTTTGTGTGTATTTGTGTGTGTATGTACATGTGTTTGTGTGTGTGTGTGTGTGTACGTCTGTGTTTGTGTGTGTGTGTACGTCTGTGTTTGTGTGTGTGTGTACGTCTGTGTTTGTGTGTATGTACATGTGTCTGTGTGTTCGTGTGTATGTATGTCTGTACGTGCCTGTGTTTGTATACATGTGTCTGTGTGTGTGTGTGTGTGTGTACATGTGTCTGTGCATGTGTGTACATGTTTCTGTGTGTATGTACATGTCTGTGTGTGTACAGGTATCTCTGTGTGTTTGTTGGTGGCGAGTAACTCTTAAGGCCTGACTAGTAGCTCAGGACTTGAAATTTGAAGCCCTGATCTAGGATCTGTACAGTTCTGCAGTCCGCTCTTGGCTTGCATTCACAATTGTTTAGTGTAGGAATGTGTGCAAAATTGTGCAATAAAAACGTGTCACTTTGCTGTGCTATTCATTGCATTAATGACACCCCAAATGCGGCAAGCAAAATGTGCTATTTTTGCACGTGAATAACACACCACTAAAAAAAAAAAAATGTGCAAAGCCCAAAGAAGATACTTGACCTGATTTACCTCATTTGTCACATATAGCGTGTAGGCTTCCCTGTGTGCTAAACACGACAATATGTGAAACACATGTGAAAGCACACTTGTGTGTGATGTGCCACAGTGGTGTCAAGGGGGCTGAAAAGGATCGCCTACACAATTTGCAAAAACAGATCTGCTGTATTATTTCTGCTGCTAATTCTACCGTCTAGATTAGTCGGTATGTACCTGCTGATCGCAGTCATGTGTTGGTTGGATCATGAACCCCGTCGTGCCAGCTGCCAACTCTGGACCCCACCTGCCGCCTCTCAAGTGAGAGCAGCAGTAGGCATTGCAGAGCCGGGGCTTCTCCGCTCTGATGTGTTTTACCGCACAGCCGAGACCTGGGAGGGCTTTGTTGCTCTGCTGGGTGCTGCTGCGTCTGAGGTCCGATGAGTGAATTTTATGGAGGAAAGGGGGATTTTGTGTTGTGAGCGAGGGGGTTGAGGTTAGTATTTGAAAGGAATTATTTCTGCTTGTTGAGACGGGGATAGAGGGCAAGGAGGCATAGATGTGTGTTATGTATCTCTGACCTCTTTACTGTGAGTTGCATGCTCCTGACCCCTGCACTCTGACCTACATACAGCTGACCCCTGCATTCTGTATTACTACTGACCCCCTGCGCTCTGTCCAACATGCTCCTGACCCCTGCGCTCTGACCTACATATTACTGAGCCCTGCATTCTGTATTACTCTTGACCCCTGCGCGCTCTGTCTTGCCTACTCTTGACCCCTGCGCGCTCTGTCTTGCCTACTCTTGACCCCTGCGCGCTCTGTCTTGCCTACTCTTGACCCCTGCGCGCTCTGTCTTGCCTACTCTTGACCCCTGCGCGCTCTGTCTTGCCTACTCTTGACCCCTGCGCGCTCTGTCTTGCAAACTATTGACCCCTGCGCGCCCTGTCTTGCAAACTATTGACCCCTGCACTATTTAAGCTATCCTTAATTTTAAGGCCTAGCTAGGTTCGCTGCACCCTAGTGATTTGTGATCACCTCCATGTTGTTCAGGTGGATCTCCAATTCTCCAGATTTGTTTGCTGTGGGCTGCAATCTTCTTGCATATGAGCCAGATCCGTTCCTTTTCCCCATTCCTCGGCTTTGCACCATCTATACACATTCAGTATTCATGCTGTTTTAACCAGCTTTAGATCACAAAAATGTCTGAATGGATCAAGAGAAGCCACCTCCAGTGTTTTTTGGTTTCATGATTTTGATCAGTCGGTTGCATTGATCTGTTTGGTTGTTCTTGCAGTCCACAGCTGGTTGAAATCAGTTTATATTGTCTGAAAATGACTGTATATGGCCGGCATTGGCGCTTGTGCACATGGACTCAGTGTACCTGTGATTGGTGTGCATGTGAGACCTATGTTGAATGAAGGTGAACAATCCCCATTCACCTCACTGGTACAGTGTAGATCACGGTTATTGGGCTGCATTTGACCTGCTTTGCTCTGAATGCATCTTCTCCCCTTTGATGTGTTTCTGCAGCAGGCCGGGGAGGTGAAATGCGGCCTTTTGTGGTTTAATGCATGACTGAGAATCGCTGCATTTCACTGCAACGCCTTGAGACTGTTGAAGCGCGCAATTGTTAATCGTATGTCTCTACAGTGGCCCTCCTATGTCTCCCCTATGGACATTGCTATAGGTCCCTACTGACCAATCAATTCTGTATCTGAATGCCCTTACACCCTTGACAAGTATTTGGGCAACAAAGTGGCTAAATGGTTAGCACTTCCACCTGGCACTACTAGGGTCAGCGGTTCGAATCCCAACCACGGCACCAAATGCCTGGAGTTTGCATGTTCTCCCTGCGTGGGTTTCCTCCAGGTACTCAGGTGTCCTCCCACACTCCAAAGACATGCTGGTAGGATAATTGGCTCCTGTGTAAATTGTCCCTAGTATGTGTATGTATGAATGTGAGTTAGGGACCTTAGATTGTACACCCCTTGAGGGTTAGGGACTGATGTGAATGTACAATATATATGTAAAGCGCTGAGTAAATTGACGGCGCTATATAAGTACCTGAAATAAACAGAAAAACATAAATCCAAAGTCCTGCGTATGGACCATATTTAACCCATTTATGACCACCCAACACATGTGCGGCAGCACAAGGGTGGGCTTTAACGCCCACACATTACACATGTGCACCACTGGGTGGGCAATGTTGTATGTGCTGAGAGGGCGTTTCCAGCACAAAGCCCACTCTTGCTCCAAGTTAAAGATTAATAGCTTGCGGGACTGACAGTGGTCATGTGATCGCTGATCCTCCCCGCTCCCTGGGTGTTCAGAACTATTTACAGGGACCTGGGGCAGACAGGAAGGGGTTAGTGCTGTTTGTATGTAAACATTATGCTCATGCTTCAAGCACAGCGGCTAAGTGGTTAGCACTTCCCCCTGGTAGTACTGGGGTTGTTGGTTCGAATCCCAACCACGGCACCACCTTCCTGGAGTTTACATGTTCTCCCTGTGCCTGCGTGAGTTTCCTTCGGGTACTCCGGTTTCCTCCCACACTCCAGACATGCTGGTAGGTTAATTGGCTCCTGTCTAAATTGTCCCTAGTATGTGTATGTATGGATGTGAGTTAGGGGCCTTAGACTGTACACCCCTTGAGGGTTAGGGACTGATGTGAATGTACAATATATATGTAAAGTGCTGTGTAAATTGACGGCGCTATATAAGTACCTGAAATAAATAAATGCACCCAATAGTCCACATTTGCAGCAGCTGCTCGGGGCTCACATGTACATATTAAAGTGTATCCAGTGGCTACTATTAATGTTTTCACGTCGACCCCAAATGTATGGTTCACGAGGCGGCGGTGCATGTGTAGAATGAGCAAATGCGTAATGTGAAATCTGCACCCGCTGATAACACACCATTGTTTATGCTGGCAGGAATGACGCATCTGAAAGCATACTGATATACGGGATGTATGTGTGCATGCGTTTCTGCAGTGCCGTCACTGTTTATGTAGGATTTTGCTGCCAGCAAGTGCATAAAAACCTGAACCTGTGTGCATGAGCCTGGCATGTGGGAAGTGGCAGAATCAGTACTTTTATCATTTGTAAACATTTCATGGAGTTCCCCTGCAGGCCGGGTTCACACTTGTGTGGTGCGGCAGATCGCATGTGATTCGCACAGGAAATGCACCGCGTTCCTGTGCAAATCACATGCGATTTCTGTGCGGTGCGATTTGAACCGCATATTTTGTATCGCTCAAATCACACCACATCCGCATCAAAATAGTGCAGGACCCTTTTTTTTTTTTTTTTTTGTCTGCACCAGAATGGGATTGCATGGGTACCCATGCGTTCTGATTCTGCACATTGCACCGAGCTTTGTGAACTGATTTTGGGGTGTTGTTAACTTAGAATACACATGTGCAGCAGTTTGCATGAAGAGGGTTTTATGATTAGGGATGCACCGAAATTCCGGTGGCCGAAACGTTTCGGACGAAAACACCCCTTTTGGCTGTCTGCCAAAATGAAAATAAAAGCACAGATACAGGTGCCAAAAAACCCCGCCCTTCGCCACCGACCGCCACTCGGTAGTTCTCGTGGCCAAAGGACTTAAAGGGGAATGGTGAAAGCTCTTTTGGCCATACATCTCCTTTGGGTCACAAGAGTGCACTTAGTTCTGCTCTCTTGTGGCCCACTGTCACAGAGCTGGTCCAGGCACTGCAGGGATCCTGACAGTAATGGCCAGATCTGCCCAGATACCTGACTGGAGGCCACTCCCGGCCACTCCACAGTTTGGCGCTCCAGAGAGTGTGTGTGGGGGGGGGGGGGGGGGAGGAGAGGTGACTTGCAGTCACCACTCTGAGCCCAGAGGGGATCTGGGAACTGAGTGATCAGTGGTCTTCGATCACTTGGTGTAGAGCTGACAGTGGACAGATGCAGCATTGGATCAATGCTGCAGTCATGTAGGTATGTTTGTGTTTATTTATTTCAGGTACTTATATAGCGCTGTCAATTTACACAGCACTTTACATATATATTGTACATTCACATCAGTCCCTAACCCTCAAGGGGTGTACAATCTAAGGTCCCTAACTCACATTCATACATACACATACTAGGGACAATTTAGACAGGAGCCAATTCACCTACCAGCATGTCTTTGGAGTGTGGGAGGAAACCGGAGTACCGGGAGGAAACCCACTCAGGCACAGGGAGAACATGCAAACTCCAGGCAGGAGGTGCCGTGGCTGGGATTCGAACCAACGACCCCAGTACTGCCAGGGGAAGTGCTAACCATTTAGCCGCTATGCTGCACAGTTTGTTTATTTTTTGTTAAATCCTTTACTTCTCCTTTTAATCTGCATTTTGTAAGAGATCTCCATAGTCCTCCGACAAGGCTGATCTGTCTGTTTAAACCAGTAAAAGGGAGGGGTGGGAGAAGAATTCAGAGGAGTTTGTCTTGTGGAAAGTACCTAATCTCCCTCACTGCTGGATGAGATCCGTTTTATTATCCCTGTGTGTGTCCGTCCTTTAGCACTGGAAAACAGAATTCTTTTCTATAGCCTCCTTTATAAGGGTGTCAGAATCATCCTTTTGTGTTTTTTTTTTTTTTTTTTTTTTCTTCCCCAAAGCAGCTTTATTTAAATAATGCTGCATTTATAATCCGCATAAATATCTTGCTGTATGCATTTTTGAACTAATGCGGTTTTGATGGGTATAAATTTAAAGCCAAAGGATAACTTTGTGGATCATTTCAGTAAGAGTTCAGCCCAATTCACCATCCCTCTGAATAGTGTGCGTCTAAAGTGTTACTAAACCCCCAACACTACAATCAGTCTGTAGATGCAGTAAAGCATGCTTGTTATACTCACTGTGGAACCTAAGGGGTTAATCCTCCGCATTGTGTAAAAAGACTGTTTGATCCGGTCTTCCTTGATCCTCCCCTTCTTTCTACTGTCCCCAGCCCATTTGCTGATAGAACAGAGCCTTGAAGGCAAGCTGCACATGCTCAGTTGGTATGTATTGCTAGAGTTTTTTTTTTTCTCGGGAGAGTGCATGTGATCAGCACAGGGCCAATCAACACTGTTCAAACAGAGGGTCAGTCTTCTAGCATAGTCAGAGGGGAATGAAAACTCCACCTATAAGATTAACCAGTGCTCTGCTGAACACTGATAGAAGTCACAAGACTGCTATAAATTGCTAAATCCCTTTTCTCATCAGCAGCATATATTTACTAAAATATTTGTATTTCCATGTTCTGTGTACTGAGGGAGACCGGATATAGTGTTACTAAACCCAGGACCCTCCATTCACTGAAAATCATAGTCTTAGAAGTTTCATATTTCTTCTTTGGTAGAATAGAACCCATATATTACCAACATTTCTCATCATTTTGAGACTCTTCCAGTAAAAATCCCCCAACATATTCTGTGTGAAAATACAAACTGATCTGCCTAACTACATCTGGGCTTCCAGATGACACAAGCTCTATCTAAGCTAGTGTTGTGTTTGCCGAAAACTTAAAGGGGCCTAGAACCCCAGACTTAATGTATTTTTTGCTCCATAAGACGCACATAGGTTTTAGAGGAGGAAAACCAAGAAAAAAAATATTCTGAACCAATGGACTGCAAACATAGTAGAGGAGATGATCAGAGACTGCGGACACAGTACAAGAGATGACCAGAGACTGCGGACACAGTACAGGGGATGACCAGAGACTGCGGACACAGTACAGGAGATGACCAGAGACTGCGGACACAGTACAGGAGATGACCAGAGACTGCGGACACAGTACAGGGGATGACCAGAGACTGCGGACACCGTGCAGGAGATGACCAGAGACTGCGGGCACAGTACAGGAGATGACCAGAGACTGCGGACACAGTACAGGAGATGACCAGAGACTGCGGACACAGTACAGAGGATGACCAGAGACTGCGGACACAGTACAGGGGATGACCAGAGACTGCGGACACCGTGCAGGAGATGACCAGAGACTGCGGGCACAGTACAGGAGATGACCAGAGACTGCGGACACAGTACAGGAGATGACCAGAGACTGCGGACACAGTACAGGAGATGACCAGAGACTGCGGGCACAGTACAGGAGATGACCAGAGACTGCGGACACAGTACAGGAGATGACCAGAGACTGCGGACACAGTACAGGCGATGACCAGAGACTGCAGACAGTACAGGGGATGATCAGAGACTGCAGACAGTACAGGGGATGATCAGAGACTGTGGACACAGTACAGGGGATGATCAGAGACTGCGGACACAGTACAGGGGATGATCAGAGACTGCGGACACAGTACAGGGGATGATCAGAGACTGCGGACACAGTACAGGGGATGATCAGAGACTGCGGACACAGTACAGGAGATGACCAGAGACTGCGGACACAGTACAGGGGATGACCAGAGACTGCGGACACAGTACAGGGGATGACCAGAGACTGCGGACACAGTACAGGGGATGACCAGAGACTGCGGACACAGTACAGGGGATGACCAGAGACTGCGGACACAGTACAGGGGATGACCAGAGACTGCGGACACAGTACAGGGGATGTCCTCCCTTCCCATCTTTTGGGACACGTGACAGGTCCAAGAAGACTGCCAGGACCATTCACAAAGCGCAGCGAGTCTCGCGTATGCGCAGTGGGCACCTGGCTGTGAAGCCGTAAGCTGTCACAGCCAGGTGCCCACACTAAAGATGCCGGCAACGGGGTTAGAAGACGGTGAGGACACCATTGGACCGAGGAACAGGTAGGACCGAGGAGCAGGTTCTGCTGCACAGAAGAGCCGAGCAGCCGGCCCGGTATTCTAACACGGCGGCGGGAATACCGGTCCGGCCACTCCATATTTGCTCCATAAGACGCACAGACATTTTCCCCCATTCTTAGGAGGTAAAAAAAGTGCGTCTTATGGAGTGAAAAATACGGTACTTAAAAAAACTGCTATGCTGGTCACCGTAGACAAATCTGGGTTTATTTACTAAAGCTGGAGAGTCCAAAATCCGACTCCCTTCTGCATAGAAACCAATCAGCTTCCAGGTTTCATTGCCAAAGCTTCATTGAACAAGCTGAGGTTAGAAGCTGATTGGTTTCTATGCAGAAGGGAGTCTGATTTTGGACTCTCCAGCTTTAGTAAATAAACCCCATCTTGTCCTGGTCCACACTTCCCTCATTCCACAAACGGACAGACTGGGAAACTATGGCTCACTCCAATGCTGTGTTGCAATGTGATGCTATGGAGCTCCTCACTACTCTCAGCTGATCATGACCTACTCTCTCCAAAGCTCTGTACTAGAAATGTCTGGAGGCAGTGCGAGGACAAATACCAACTGACAACCTCGGCATCTTTAATGACCTCATTTCTTTACACTCCGCAGATTTCCGATAGCCTTACCCCTGCTGTGACTCCGGAATGGAGAGCACGATCCTTATTTCATATAGGACATCTAGACCAACTATTCAAGACTGATATATGGTTCCAAGAACTGGCTCTCTTCAAATCCGATGTTACACTTACACATTCACCAGAAGCATGACCTTTCCTGATCTTATTCCATTTGAACGACTTTGCAAAATGGGTCCCAAAGGACTCATCTCATTCATTTGCAATATCTTGCGTAAAACAACGCCAACAATCCCACCCAAAACATTCATATATGGACCCATTAGAATGCATTTCGGGACATGAACTTCCACTTGAGAAGTGGAAAACCTTACTGAACAAATTTAACTCAATGGGTTATTTACTAAAACTGGAGAGTGCAAAATCTGGTGCAGCTCTGCACAGAAACCAATCAGCTTCCAGGTGTTCTATTTGAAGCTTAAGCCCGGGTTCACACTGATGCGGTAATTTGCAGCGTTTTCTGTGTGAATTCCACACCACATCTGAATCGCACCCCGTTCATGCGAACCGCTGCAGGTGTGTATGTTAACACCCCGAAAGCGGTCCGCAAAATGCGGTGTGATGTGCAGAATCGGGTCACATAGGTGTGAATACCCATGCGATCCGATTCTAGGGTGGACCTAAAAAATGGTCCCGCACCTTTTTTCGTGTGGGTGCATTACGATTGGAGCCATACAAAATACAAGATGTTACGCCAAGTATATTGGGGGCACCTGTGTAACTGCGACAAACGACATAAATGTTACTATCCATAGGCGACGCTTTAAAAGCTTTCACAGATTAACACTTTTCCACAGGAGGTCTGGTGCTAGAATTATTGCCCAGGATCTGATGTTCGTGGTGATGCCTCACATGCATGATGCCTTTTGCGGGCGAGAATGTGGGGACGGGATCGCTTACATTTATTTATTTACTCCGTTGCTTTTAATTATTTTTTTCTGATCAACATCCCTTGTGATACCAATAGGCAATGACAGGTACTCTTTATGAGACACCCTAAAAGCATTTGATTACACCAAGATTGGTGTGATCAAATGCTTTTCATGTTTAAAAATGGTGCTGTTTACATCCGGGGAAACTGGAAGTCATGTATGCTCATCACGTCTGGTTTCCTATATCATAGAGGCGAACAGAGTGGCTTGAGTCTTTATTTGCCTCCATGATCAGCTGGTGGAAGCGTTAGCTGGTCTATCGGGTGTCTCGTTGGGACAGGACCGCTCAAGAAAGCTGGGGGGGGGGGGGAGAAATGTCCCCTCTCAACGCTTTTAAACGTGATCCAGTGGCTAGTTGGCTGCTAGTATTGCTTTTACAAGATGGCTGACCATCGGCTCTAAAAAAAAAAAAAAAAAAGGTACAAGGGTAATACTTTTGTTTTCTTTTTTGTATTTTAACCATTTCAATACCGTGCAATTTTACACCTTCCTGCCCAGGCCATTTTTTAGGTTTCAGCGCTCTCACACTTTGAATGACAATTGCGCGGTCATACAACACTGTACCCAAACTAAAATTTTATCATTTTCTTCACACAACTAGAGCTTTCTTTTGGTGGTATTTAATCACCGCTGGGGTTTTTATTTTTTGCTAAATTAACAAAAAAAGACCAAAATCTTTGAAAAAAAACACGTTTTTTTTGTTTCTGTTATAAAAGTTTACAAATAAATAATTGTTCTTCATAAATTTAGGCCGAGATGTATTCTGCTACATGTCTTTGGTGAAAATAACCCAAATTAGGATGTATTATTCAGTTTGTAGGAAAGTTATAGAGTTCACAAACTATGGTATAGATCTGAATATTGATCAATCCTGAAGTACTGACAGCCAATCTAATTTCTTGAGGTCCAAGAATGTCAGAACAGTACAGATATCCCCCAAATGACCCCTTTTTGCAGAGTAGACAGTCTGACGTACTTCATAAGAGGAATGGCGAGTTTTTTGAAGTTGTATTTTTTTGTCATTTTTCGGAAAATTAAAAAAACTATTTTCACTATTTTTTTTTTTTTTTTACATACTGTCACCTGTGCAGTACAGCGTCATCATATAACTGGCATGGTGGTGAACAGGGACACTGACTGGTGACAGTATGAAAAAAAAAATAATATTTATTTATTTTTTTTTTTATTATATTTAATTTTTTATTAATTTTTTTTTTTATTTTTTTTAAGATTTTTTTTTCATATTTTACTATGACCAAAGTAGTACAATGTTACCATAGTAACATTGTACTACTTTGGGAAGTGATCAGTATTTTTTTTTTTTTTTACACAATTTGCTTATAGCAAAGAATTACTTTGCTATAAGCAAGCATTTAGCTGAATGAAATCGATTCATTCAGCTTTTTTTTTTTTTTTTTTTGTGCTTAGCTGTGATTTGGTCACAGCTAATCACATGACATGTGCATGTGATTAGCTGTGACCATTCACAGCTAGGCACTAGTATACAATGGATGGCATCATGAATGAAGCCATCCATTGTATACAACTGTCATGTGACCTGCTGTGATTGGTCACAGCAGGTCACATGGTACCAGCAACGGGAGCCGGTACTCGGATCTGTCATCGGCCGTGTCCGAGGTGCACGGCCGGTGACAGATCGCACTGCTGCGCCGCTCTGCATTAGCGCAAACGGCACATGTGCACCCGGAATGCAGAGTCCGTTTTGAAGCCGCCAAACGGCCATTGGCCGGGCGGCTAATGGTTAATAAGTAAAGCATAAAAGTAAACCATTAAAAGTGATCCAGTGGCTAGTTTGTTGCTACTATTGCTTTTACAAGACAGCTGACCGTCTGCTCTAAAATAAAAAATAAAAATGGTACCAGGGTAATACTTCTTCTTTTGTGTGTGTTGTTTTTTTTGTTTTTTTTTTTCTGTATTTTAATAAGTAAAGCTTAAAAGTAAACCATTCTGACAGAAAATTATTTAAAAAATTAAAAATACATTTGGCAAATGTAGCAGTTTAGAGTGTTGAAACAAACCATTTGTCAAAGACAGGGGTGCTTACAATGATCAGCCTTTTTTCATGTAAAACATTTATCCCGAAAAGAAAAAGAAAAACTGTTTTGCTGTAACTGATTAACAAACAGAAGCCAAATTTCGGCTCATACTTTATAGTGTACCTAAATCTTCTGGTACATCTAACACTCCCGTCCCCCCCAGACTGACAATGCTGCTATCCCTGTGCACCTTCATCCAGAGTGGAGACATTGTAATACAGGAGGTGTGTTCCTAGCTAGATCACCACATGAATACATGAATTTTTAGTTCTGACATTAATACTCTAACCCAGTGTTTCTCAACTCCAGTCCTCATGGACCCCCAACAGGTCATGTTTTCAGGATTTTCCTCAGATGAAACAGCTGTGGTAATTACTAAGGCAGTGAAACTGATCAAATCACCTGTGCAAAATAATGGAAATCCTGAAAACATGACCTGTTGGGGGTCCATGAGGACTGGAGTTGAGAAACACTGCTCTAACCCTACCCTAGGTGGCCCCACACAGCTATTGCTTGAAAAAAAGTCCCAACCGTGCCTCCTTCTTACCATTCCTTCCAATGGGTGATCTGTACTCATGGTAGCCGTATGCTGTCCTGCAGAGTGTGGCTCATCCATAGGAAAAGAATGGGGCTGCAGTGCGCATGCGCGGTAAGAATACACAGTTGAGACCTTTATGGAATAATGAATGCTCGCAGCACCTGGCAATATTGTGGACGAAGGTCCATAGACTGTATATTGGGTGTACTTACCTGCATTTTGTCCCTATTCAGCATAAATTCTTGTATGTAATGTACATCAATGTGGTTTTGATGTGAACCCAGCCTCGAGGCCATGTAGTGTTGTCAGCCTAGACACCAGTAGTACTCGGCTGTGTTCACCTTGAAAGGACTTTTTGTACGGCGCTTACATCTGCTGCTTGTGCAAATTGCATAGTGTGTGGCTTAGAGATTTTTTTATTGTTTTTCTCATGGAGAAGACTTGCAATGTAATAATGTTTGTTTTCAATTCAGGAAGCTAAGGGACAGGATGTGAATATTAATAACCTTCTTGCAGATTTAACATGGCAACAGCAAAGCTTGACACTTTCGATTTGCGGATTCAGAACATGGACCGGGGCTTTTTGTTGTAAGAGATCTCATTAAGATTCTATCCCACTGCTAAAAACAGCCATCGTTTGAATACATTTCTGTATTGAATTGGTTACCTATTACAGATTTCTACTGGATCTATTTACATTGTGCAGGAAGTTACAAAAGCAGCTGTTGGCTATGGAAACCTGCTTCCATTTTCAGGAAGGTAGTGCAAAGGCAAATGGTATGTACTATATGTCCAACATTTTGTGCAGTCCCTGCCCATCACAGCTATATGAGCTTTGTGGACATAATGGAGTTGTCCCCTCTCCCCAGATTCCTCTGGAAAGGCTTTTTGCAGAACTTTGAGGTGGCTCTGTGGGATTTTGTGGCCATACAGCCAAAAGAAAGTTTGTGAGGTCAGGTACTGAGGCCTGGATCACAGTCGGCATTCCAATTAATTCCAAAGCTGCTCGGTAGGGTTGAGGTCAGGACTCTATTCAAGACACTCTAGTTCCTCCACACCAAACTCATCAAAACATGTCTTTATGGAGCTGGCCACCAATTATGAGGTCAGGTACTGATGTTGGATACGAAGACCTGGCTAGCAATTGGTGGTCTAATTCTTCCCAAAGGTCTTCAATAGGGTTGAGGTTAGGGCTCTGTTCAAGACACTCTAGTTCCTCCACACCAAACTCATTAAAACATGTCTTTATGTTGCTGGCCATCATTTATGTGGCAAGGTACCGATATTGGATGAGACCCCCTAGCTGACAATGAGTGGTCCAGTTTATCTCAAATTGTGTTCGGTAGGGTTGAGGTCAAGGCTGTATGCAGGACACTGTAGTTCTCCGTATCAATCTCATCAAAACATGTCTGTATGGTGCTGGCCACCAATTGTGAGGTCAGGTACTGATGTTGGATACAAAGACCTGGCTCACAATTGGTGGTCTAGTTCTTCCCAAAGGTCTTCAGTAGGGTTGAGGTCAGGTCTCTGTTCAGGACATAGTTCCTCTATACCAAGGTTTCTCAGCCAGGGTTCCTCTTGACTGATCTTTTTAGCTGTCTCTAAGGGGGTAATTCTTCTCAATGACCACAAATGAAAGGAGAATTCTTTCCACTGCATCATGAGTTGTAGGTATAGTAACTTTTAGTTGTGGTTCCCTGATACTGGAAAGGTTGGGAAAGGCTGCTCTACACCAAACTGGTCAATCCATGTCTTTATTGAGCTGGGCACGTTTTATGTGGTCAGGTACTGATTCTGGATGAGAAGGCCTGGCTCACAATCAGTGGTTTAGGTCATCCCAAAGGTGTTCAGTAGGGTTGAGGCCAGGAGGATCCCATGTAAACCAATGTGGCCATGTGAATGAGAACTTAGACAAATCAGTGAAGTTTGTTTTAAGATTGCGCTTTGTTCCCACATATTATCACAGGCACCTATTGGGGGGGGGGGGGGTCCCAATATTTGTACTCCTTGCGCAGGTTGGCCTTCCTGAAAGGGCAACTTTGCAATGTGTAGAAGTTTATTGCAGCAGCTGTGAAGAAGCACAAGGGACTGTGCAACACTTTACAGATCTTTCAGCTAGTAAAACCATTCCCGTGTATGCATTTCATGTCTCACGGTGCCGTGCAATAGCTCATACTGTCCAAGGCGTTGTGATGCTAGGCATGTCTGGTGTCTCACAGTGTTAAATGGGAGCAGGTTGTCAAATGCTTCATCCAGAAAGTGGTAGAACATATGGGAACGAAACTATAATTGCACAGCCCCAGCTCGTCAAGTGGAAAGAGATGCGAACGGCCTCAGTATGTTACTCCTCCTAAAACCATGTTCTGATGTTTCGCCCTGTCCACCACAACGTAATCATAGAGGTTTCACCTCTAAAATGAAGCCCCGGTTGGTTGGGCGAAGCGTGTCCATGCATGGTTTTAGGAGTAGTAACATACTGCGGCCGTTCGCACACCCCCAACTGGTCAAGTGGAAAGAGATGTGATTGACCTGTTCCCAAATGTATTTTACATGGTGTATGTGTAAATTTGTTCTGATGTGATGTAGAAGTTGGCGTTGCCAGACTTCTTTTTTTTGTGACCATTGGTGCACAAACCTTTTCCACATTCAGATTTGATTGGAAATTTTTGAATTCCAGTCTAAAAAAACCCCCCAGAATTATCACAACTTTTGTGAGGTGGAACTGTGTGCCCTTCCTGACCCAGTGTGGGCAGATGTTGGTTTGTCCTGGTTCCGCTGAATTGGTTTAAAATAGCTTTATGGAAAGTGCACAGACTTCCGCCCACTAGTTCTCACTTAGCTAGCGCTGACACTAGAGCCAAGATTCTGGCCTTTTCCAAATGGCTGGTATAAGGTTTCTGGCTGCTTGTATCACACTAGGCTCCGGCCTACGCTGTTTAAGGGACGCCATAGGCTATTTAAAGTCAATATTACCTGGAAGCCCTGGCTATGGGTATTCATGCTTGTTTTTGTTAAAATATATGACAATGCAGTCATACAAGCTTTAATATGGAAGGTAAGTTTTAGAAATTTGCAGCTTTCATTAAAACCTGTCATGAAGGTCCTTGTTCGGGCATTTCGTGTTATGGGGTTATATTGCTCGGTGTCTACTTCAGTAATTTCCAGCTTCTAGAGGGATCCCACAGATACGGTATTTATATGTAGGTATACTGGTTAGGGATGCACCGAAATTTCGGTGGCCGAAACTGCAAAAGACACCCCTTTCGGCCGTTGGCAGAAATGAAAAAAGCATTGATACAGGTGCCGAATAACCCCGCCCCTCACCGCCACTGGCCGCCGCTCGGTTTCTCAGGTAAGGCTGAGAACTACCATAGATCCCGGTGCAGGGCATAGAGATGAGTGAAGTAAAAATGGCTGCCATTCATTTTTATGCCCTTGTAGGTTCAGAGCGATGTTCACTTCCCGTTCAGGCCTTTTTTTTTTTTTTTTATTTACTGCTTTACATTGCAGAGGAGAGATGTGGTGTCCATACAGAGGACCTGTCACTAATTATTTATATTACAAGGGATGCCTGTATTCCTTGTGATAAGAATAAAAGTGATAAAAGAAAAAAAAAAAATTAAATAATAAAAAAAAAATTTAAAGTGCCCCCTTTCCCTCTGTGCTCAAACCACACACATGAGGTATCGCCGCGAACGTCAGAGCAAGAGCAATAATTCTCGCACTAGACCTCCTCTGTAACTTTACACTTCTAACCTGTAGAAATTTTTAAATTATCAACCATGGAGATTTTTAAGTACCGCAGCTTCACGCCATTCCACGAGTGTGTGCAATTTTAAAGCGTGACATGTTTGGTATCTATTTGCTCGCCGTAACATGCTCTTTCATATTTTACATAAAAAAAAACTGGGATATATACGGTTTGTATTTTTTGTTTTTTAATCCGTGTATTTTTTTCCAAAAAAAAAATATTCATGTTAAACCACCTCCCGCCCGCCATACAGTAAAATGACTGGTGCAAGGCGGTTCTCTCGTTCTGGGAGGACGTCATATGACGTCCTCCCATTCTAACTGCGCATGCGCGGCTCTGGGAGCATGCATCACGGCGAACGGCGGTGCTCTGTGTCCCTCGGACAAAGCGCATCACCGATCCACGGAAAGAGCCGAATTTGTCAGCTCGGTCATGTGATCAGCTGTGTTCAATCACAGCTGATCACATGTAAACAGGCAAATGCCGGTTATCTGCATTTCTCTCCTCTCGAGCTGTCACGCTGACAACTCGAGAGGAGAGACGGTAATCGGCATTCCGCGGAGGGGACATGTACACTGATCATCAGGACACTGATGATCAGTGTGCCCTGATGATCAGTGTAGCCCCAGCAGTGCTACCTGTCAGTGTCCATCAGTGCCACATGCCAGTGCCACATCAATGCCACATATCAGTGCCTACCAGTGCACATCAATGCCACATATCAGTGCCCATCTGAGCTGACTTTCAGTGCCGCCAATCAGTGCCATATATGAGTGCCCTTATCAGTGTCCATCAGTGCAACCTATCAGTGCCCATCACTGCAGCCTCATTAGCGCACATCAGTGAAGGAGAAAAATCACTTATTTACAAAATTTTATAACAAAAAGTGAGAAACTTTTTTTTTTTCTTAAAAATTTTCAGTGGTTTTTGGTTTAAGAAAAAAAAAAAAAAACCCAGAGGTGAATACCACCAAAATAAAGCTCTATCTTTCACAAAAAAATGCTAAAAATTTCATATGGGTACAGTGTTGCATGACCGCGCAATTGTCATTCAAAGTGCAACAGCGCTAAAAGCTGGAAATTGGCCTGGGCAGCAAGGGGGTATAAGTGCCCTGTAGGCGAGGGGTTAAAAGCTGTGCATTTTGAATTTTCGGTTTCGGCACTAGAATTTTCATTTTGGTGCACCACTAATACTGGTCCATTGGTATAATGTAAAAATATACAGTGATTCTTCTCTAAAGGAGCTGTACTTCTCTGGATCACAGGAGTGCAGTTCGTTCTGCGCTCCTGGGACCCGTTTTCAGCTGACAGCGAGCTGAGGTCCTCTGTTGGCTGACGTCACTCAGCTGGTCCAAGCTGGGGAAAGATCCCGACTTTAGCGATATGCTAAGAGCCTGAGCCAGCCACTTCATCCCCCTCCGCAGCCAAGTGCTCCAGTGAGTGCAGTGGGGGGCAGGGCAGAGAACGGTGATTGACGGTCACCACTCTCTGCTCAGAGCGGCGGTGAGAACTCGGTGATCAGCGGCCATGTGATCGCTCAGTTCTCACCCTTAGAGCCGGCGGCGGACGGATGCTGCATCCACCTAGGAAGCATAATTTGGAGAAAAAGAAGCAAATCTACACTTCTTTTAACTTCTGAATACTTCTCATACTCTTCTTTCTCCACTCACAGCTTCTGGGAACGGCTTCAACATTCAGCACTCTCAGGAGTGTTAAATGTCTGCATCTCCCGCTGTGCTCACTGGTACCTCCTAAGTCCCCATTGTGACGTCAGGGACGGCAGAAGGAACCACAGCATGTGTCAGGGAACGCAGACTTTTGTGGAATTGTGGGGACTTTTCCGGAGGGTGTACTACTTGAAGGCAGCGGACTTAGAACATTCCGTCCACTGAAGAATGAAAAAATGACGTATTAACGTCTTCAATAAATTGTTATTGAAATGTGAAGAAAATCTACTCTTTATTCATTTTCTTTCCAACGTCTCTGCTCCCCTCTGATAGGAGCCCGATTTTTATTAGCATTACTAAAGCTGAGCTCAGTTGCCACCGTTCCAGTGTTCAGTGAGTACACTTGGGGGAGAGAGCCTGTCAGCTCTCTAGTTCCTGTCTTTTATTGGTCACTAGGACCAATAGCCCTAGCAACCAATACTAAGACCAAGGGAGTGGAACAGGGGAACTGACATGCCTGATGACGGTGCTGGTCTCAAAAGCGCATGGTTCTCAAGACGAGTGCTAGCTCCTTGCTAGATGCGTGGTCAGAGAGCGATGGCAGAAGGCCAATGAGATAAGCTAGGAAGACAGGAGAAAAGTGCGGGGGGACGGGAAAATACATTTGTCTCTGTTGCAAAAGCCAAGAATTGGATTTTTTTTTTCTTGAGGGACATGGGTAAGCAGCCATTCTTTTTGAAAATCCTAGTTTTCTGGTGATTTATTATTATTACTATACAGGATTTATATAGTACCAACAGTTTGCTCAGCACTTTACAATATAACGGGAGACAATACAGCAACAATACAGTTCAATACAAGAGGGTTGGGAGGGCCTGATCCTGGGAGCTTACAATCTAGGAGGGAGGGGCTAGTGGTACAAAAGGTAGTAACTGTGGGGGATGGAGTGGTTGGAAGAGTAGAGGATTCCAGTATTAGCTGAGGACAGGATAGGCTTCCCTGAAGAGATAGGTTTTCAGTGATCACCTAAAAGTCAGCAGAGTAGGCGATAGTCTGATAGATTGGGGTAGGGAGTTCCATAGGATGGGAGAAGTCCTGGAGACGAGATTTACTAAGAACATGCATCACGCACTCAGCCAGTGCAATCTGCACTAAGTTTTTGACCTTCTGATCCGCATTCTTTATCATGCTCTGGCTGTCATGCTGATTCCACAGACTTCAAATCCCCCACAGACTACCGACATTTTCAGAAGGAGATGCCTATGTCTATTTTTCAGTTCGGGTCTCTTCTTTTTCAGCTCTTCTGACCCTCATAGCTTCTTTGCATGTCTTGCCGGTGTTGAGGCTCTGCATCTGGTATGTTCCCAAAAGTCTATTGCAGTTATATGAAAAGAAATGGATTTTGTTGTTGCTGTACTCAGCATTTGCGCATCAGGTGCAGAGATTTCCCCATGTGGTAGGCATGGTCATCCTTGTTTTCAGAGACAAGCTCTCCTCTGCAGGGGAATTTCTGACAGTTTTCCTGGCCATCTTGTAGAAGAAAGGATTGTTTGTTGGCCGGGCCCTTGGGAAGGGGGTAAGGAATGCTGCGCATGCACACACCGAATGCAGATTCCTGTCCATTCCACAGTCAACGTATTGGCAGACGATCAAATGGGGCAACAGAGACTTTGTTTCAAGACTGTGACAAGCTTCTAAAATATTGTAACAAGTATGTGACTTTTACGCTTCCTGCTGCAGGTTTTTTTTTTTCCCCTAAAGCTTTTGTTCTTCAGTTCCTAATCCCGTTCCCTACGTTGCTATAAAAACTAAAAACTCGAGCAAGGCGGCTTGAAATTTCAGAGTAGCAGAGGTAGTGTTGTCAGCATACACATGAAGGTAGGAGCTCACAGGATTTCGGGAAGATCAGCTGGTATTTTTTTGAGCTTGCAATCTTTTTAAAGAGGAAAAACATGAAGTGTCCGTTGCAGAGAGAGGTGTGTGTTTTTGTTTTGTTTTTTTTTTTCCTTGCTCCGAGATGCACTTTATTTATTTCAAGTACTTGTATATCGCCATCAATTTACGCGGCACCTTACATATATACTGTACATTCACATCAGTCCCTAACCCTCAAGGGGTGTACAATCTAAGGTCCCTAACTCACAGTCATACATACACATACTAGGGACAATTTAGACAGGATCCAATTCACCTACCAGCGTGTCTTTGGAGTCTGGGAGGAAACCCATGCAGGCACAGGGAGAACATGCAAACTCCAGGCAGGTGGTGCCGTGGTTGGGATTCGAACCAACAACCCTAGTACTGCCAGGCGGAAGTGCTGACCATTTAGCCACTGTGCTTCCCACATTAGGGAAATGTGCACAGCTGAGGTCATCAATCACCTGCTGTGTGCTGCTGCTGTGAGGCACAGACTGACGGATGTGACTGATGCAGACAGCAGAGGAATGAAACACAAATCACACTAGGTGCTTTGAAAAGAGGCAAGTATACACCATGTAAGAATGTTAAAGTTTGTTTTTTTTTCGTTTTGTTTTTATTTTCTGAGCATTTTAGCCTAGACGAAAATGATGTTTGTTACCCCCCCCCCTCCTTTTTCTGAGCCTCAGTTCCCAAGTGCGCATGCTCAAGGCGACTGTTATGGGAATCTCAAACCTTTGCGCATGCGTGGGAAATTCTCCTGCACTTGCACAGATGTGCCGAAGGGCTTTGCCAGGAACCGTAGGCTCAGCAGGGTCATTCAGTACATCTGAGCATGCGGTATAATGGTGCCAGAGGGAAGGGATTGGATTCTGAGCCACTAGAGAAGAGACTAAACTTCCTCTTTAAAGGCCAAGTTCACTTTTTGGGAAAAGATATGCACATGTTTTTGCAGAAAAAAAAAAGAATGTGCATTTATTTTTCCCTCAGGAGTTTGGAAAGCATTGCACCTGTGATCAGTGGATCAGGGGTGCAATGCAAGGATCCTGCAGACATGTCCTACAGCTTTTAGCCCATATCCCTGTATCTACAAACTGCAGGGATTGCGAATGAGAGCGCTCATCTGCGCCCTTGCAGTTCACTGAGAATTACAAGCTGCAATGGCAGATTGTTTTTGTAGTTCTCTCATTCATAGATTGCAGCGAATGAATGTCAAAGAAATATACTAGCAAGCGCATACATAAAATAATAAATATAGAACAATAATTCCAGGTAGCTGCTAGCTCTGAAGGGCATAGGTAACAGTCTAACATCTGCAATGGCTGACGGTACTTGTAGTTCTCTCATTTACAGATCGCAGTGAATGAATGATGTGCCTGTGTGGGCGGAGCCCTAAATGGCCACTCTATTTTCAAAATGAGACCGCAGATGCAGGGAGAGGACCCCCCTGCCCACCATCACAGGGGGCGGGATTAGATGTGCGGGAGGCATGTTACACTCGGATTATGTGTGTAACATGCTCTGAAAGGTGAACTTCTCCTCTTAGCACCTCCGCCTGGCAGTACTAGGGTCGTTGGTTTGAATCCCAGCCACGGCACCACCTGCCTGGAGTTTGCATGTTCTCCCTGTGCCCGCGTGGGTTTCCTCCGGGTACTCTGCTAGGCTCCTGTCTAAATTGTCCCTAGTGTGTGTATGTATGAATGTGAGTTAGGGACCTTAGATTGTACACCCCTTGAGGGTTAGGGACTGATGTCAATGTACAATATATATGTAAAGCGCTGCGTAAAATTGACGGCGATATATAAGTACCTGAAATAAATAATAAGATTGTGTAGAGGTGGGTTTGTCCCTTCCCTCCACTCAGTTCTCAGATTATACCTTGCTCTATGCTGTGCGGTGTGTGTGAGATCAGATCCCCGCCCTTTGATTTCTGAATTTCACAAATTCTGTGTAAATTCTGGACTTTGCATGTATGCAGAGGAGGGGGGGGAGGTCTGCAGCTAAACCGGTACAACTTATGTAGGATTTGTTTCATCTCTGTGTATCACCTGAGGCTAAGCACTTCACTGGGCATTCGGTAGGGTTTACAACCACTTTAAATCCCTCCCAGCATCTCTCAGGTCACAGGCAATCATCGGCACATGGAGAGGAGGAGCGGTAGAAGTCTGACCACCTAGGCTATTCACTATATTTATATATATATAAATATAATAAATTCTAGGCCTCATTGCAGTTCTATAAACACTATATAATGGGCTGTTTCATCATTTTCTCCCGGTAACCCCTGAGAAAGAAGATCCATTACTGAGCTCTGCATGAGTCCGCTCAGCTCCCAGCCCAGGGCCCTCTGAACCTGAGCTTGGGCTCCCCCTCCATGAACTGCTTAATCATCCGCTTTCCTTCCTGCTTCTGCTTTACTGCTTTGTTTGAATCCAGCTGGAAATAAAAATAAATAAGACATCAGTGCCAGAGACCTTTAGTGGAACATGGTAATTATGAGTAATTAAAGTTTTATATATGTGCCTACTCCCTGTTCTGTTTACAATAGGAAGGGGACATCGTGTCCATGGCAGCAGTGCCACCTATTGACAAAGCGCCTGTTACTACAGCAGTTGGGCAGATGTGTCGCTGAGACGCTGGGGGCAGTTGACTGATATATCGCCCTCCGCCACTATCTTCTGCCTGCATCTGCCGTTTTGTTTGCGTTCATCTGTGGAGGAAGGATGCATTGGTTACTGTTCAGAAGCAGGTTTCTCAACAAAGTAATGCGGTTTGGAAAGGCTTTTATTATTTATTATTATTATTCAGGATTTATATCGCACCAATAGTTTGCTCAGCGCTTTACAATATAATGGGAGACAATACAGCAACAATACAGTTCAATACAAGAGGGCTAGGAGGGCCTGATCCTGGGAGCTTACAATCTAAGAGGGAAGGGCTAGTGGTACAAAAGGTGATCATTTTTATTTCTAAAATAACAAACATTATTATTAATTATGATTTACATGGCATCAACAGTATGCACAGCGCTGTACAAAACGGGCGGACTGACCATTTGGAAACTCAGGCACTGCCAGAGGGCCCGGGGTCAGTAGGGGGCCCCATGAGATGCCCCTGGTACCTTTTTTTTTCATAGGCTTTTTTGAGTTTGGGCAAGGACACGGGCCCCATGATCCCCTATTGCCCGGGGGCCCCATGAGTTGTCAGTCTGCCCCTTGTACAAAACAAAGGCGGATCTGTACGATTACAAATCAGTTCACTGCAGAAGGATGAGGAGGGCCCGGTTCTTGGAGCTTACAATCTAAATGGAGGGGGAGGTGGTATAAAAGGTAATATGCAGGGCGGTCTGTCTGATGGAGGTGACTCAAGTACAGTAAATTACAGGTGGAGGTGGAGTAGGCTCTCCTGAATAAATCAGTTTTTAAGGATGGCCTAAAGGCGGAAAGGGTAGGAGCTGACTGACTGGACATACTGAGATGGGGAGTTCCAGAGGATGGGAGAGGTTCTGGAAAATCCTCGGCTGCTCTGTGCAGTGGTATATGGCACAGAGTGGGCCCGAACCTCCTCTTCTGGAGTTCCCCACTAGAGCTGTCCACTCCACTCCTCCTTTTGTGTGTCCCCTTATCAAACTACTTGCATTGGGGCAGACATGCAGGTTCGCTCCCGAGCCGGGTTGTGTGCATCCAAACACTGGGTGGGGAGGGTGTACGGAGTTCACTTTTTATTTTTTTTTCTGTAAAGATGAACTAACACTTTAATTTTATCGTCCTAGAATGTGGCCTGAGCAGGGAAGGGGGTTCTACAACTTTTGCCCCTCCCATCCTTTTCTTTGTCAATCAACAGCAGCCTTGACCCATTCCATGGTGATTGTGATAAAGCAGGAGTCTCTAAACTTTTCAGTACAAGGGCCACAGCGTGATATTTTACAATTTTAAATGAATTTAGATTTTTTTTTTTGTAATCAGACTGAGTTACCCGCGCCACCATTCGCAGCCGCGGCTGCCAATCACTGGGTCCCGGCCGGTAATTACTCGCCGGCGCCCGGTGGTTTCCGACGATCACTGACGGGGAGAAGGAATGTTTTGTTTCCGAACGGTCCTCCTCCCTGTCAGCTCGGGCACACTGCTCTGGATGGCTGTGCACAACACAGCCATCCAGAGCAGTGTGATTACAGTGAAACACACACATACCACCCTAGTAAAACGCACACAGTTAACCCTTTGATCACCCCTCATGTTAACCCCTTCCTTCCCAGTGCCATTAGTACAGTGTCAGTGCTCTTTTTTTAGCACTGGTCATTGTATTGGTGTCACTGGGGATGTCAGCTTAGCGCCGCACGTTATTTTTCAGCTCCCCCCAGTGTCAGAATGTCCGCCGCAGTCCTGCTGAAAGTCACTGATTGCCGCCATTACTAGTAAAAATGAAAATTAAAAAAAAAAAAAAAAAAAATCCCGGTGTATATATACTGCCATTTGTAGACGCTATAACTTTCACGTAAACCAATTAATTTACACGTATTGGGATTTTTTTTTTTTTTTTTTTAGCGAAGACATGTCGCAGAATACATTATGACCTACATTTATGACAAAATTTATTTATTTATTTTTTTTACTGTACATGTTTAATAGTAAAAAGTTAAAAATATACATATTTTTTTTTTCTCAAAATTGTCGGTCTTTTTTTTTTTTTTTTTTTTTTTTTTTTCAGAGCAGAAAATAAAAAAAATGCACAGGCGATCAAATACCACCAAAAGAAAGCTCTATTCGTGAGAAAAACCCGTAAATTTAATTTGGGTGCATCGTTGCATGACCGCACAATAAAGTAACGCAGCGCCGTAACGCAAAAAATGGCTTGATCAGGAAGGGGGGTAGATCCTCAGGAGGGGAAGTGGTCAATAAAACTGCTTTGTATTTACTCGAGTTATCTTTGTGTAATGATAGAATTCGTTTCATTTGAATCATTTAAGTGTGACAAATATGCAAAAAAAAAGGAAGGGGGCAAATACTTTATTCACAGTACTGTCGCTCTGTGCTGTCCTTCCCTGTGCACAGTCAGTAGTGCGGCCAATGATTCATTGCCCACATGTTCAGTGCAGCTCCACCAGCCTGACTGTAGGGTGCAGCTAGCACATGTGGAGTATGCACACTGCATATGTGGTGCAGGCAGTGTTGGTGAAAAACAAAATCATAGCTGATGTTCTAGGAGGAAGAGGCATACAAAGTCACAGTTCAGATGTGCTTCCAAATGTTCTGTATTCTAAAGTCTACACACCGCCTTGCAGCGTGGATGTTTCTTGAGTCACAGATGAGCTCAGCTTCTCATGTATTTTCCTGTTTTTCTCCTTTTTTTTGTCCTGCAGTTTCACAATGCAATATCAGCCTGAAAAAGCAGCGAAACAGAAGCATCTTCAGCTCGTTCTTCTGCTGCTTCCGCAGCTACAGCGTCGAGCCGCCAACCTCCAATAATAACACCAGCCCGCTGCCTCCGCTGGTGGAAGAAAATGGCGGCGTTCAAAAGGTAAATGTTTTAATATTTTATATTTGAACAATCTGTTATCTCATTTAAAAAGTTGCTTTAAAAAAAGCAAACTAATGGTGAATATTTCACCTGTCAAAAATGAAAGCGAGCTACGTAAATATATCAAGGACTCCTAACTGCTATGGGATTTGTTCTATGGCACTTTTGTTTGTTTGTTTCTATTTTTGTGTAGTGAAGCCATCAAAGTGGTTGTGTTTTTTTACTCTAATGCATTCTTTTTTGTTTTCAGCCCACCTCCATCCCCCCCCAGATAAATGCTTGCCTGAGCCAAATCTCAATCCAGCGCTGTGAAATGGCTCTTTCTCCCTTCTCACTGAACATTGAGGCAGCAGTGAGAGCCATTGGCTCTTGCAGCTGTCAATCAAATCCTGTAAAAAGGAGCAGGGGGGTAAGGCCAAGCCACACTGTGTGTGTCAATGGACACACAGAGCCTTGCATTCAGAAGGGGGGGGGGGCAGGAGGATCGGGGCTGCTCTGCAAACTATTTCACAAAAACATGTAAATATGACATGGTTGTTTATAAAAGAATATTGCCTAGTCCTATACAATCACCTTAGTCCTGGTTCACACTGAATGCACCTTTGATCTCTCGCTGCTTCAGTTGTAGTGTGATTTCAAAGCCGCTGGTCAGTGCGGCTTGCCTGATATCTGTGCGACTTCATGTACAGATATCTATGTAAGTCACACATGAAATTGCCAAAAATAGTGCAGGAACCTTTTTTTCAAAGTTGGAGTCACACCGATTTGAAAGGTTCAAATAGTGTGCGACTTGTCATGCAACTTGGAACTGTCAGGTCGCACTGATGTGAACCAGGGCTTTAAGTTCGAGCGATTCTAAAAAGTTCATTTTTTTTTTTTTTTAAATAACAAACGTTATACTTACCTGCTGTGTGTAGTGGTTTTGCACAGAGCAACCTGGATCTTCCTTTTCTCAGGGCCCCCTCTGCTTTTCCTGTCCCCTCCCTCCTGTCGGGTGCCCCCACAGCAAGCAGCTTGCTATGGGGGCACCCGCTGCTCCGTGTGTCCATTTACAGACGGAGCTGTGGCTTGGTCCCACCCCACTCTGTCACTGGCTGACTGGCTGTGATTGACAACAGTGGCTCCTGCTTACTGTCTCAGTCAACAAGGAGGCAGAGACCCGGGACAGCCGGATTGGAACCCTTTTTCCATTTTTTTTTTTTCCCCAAAACTTTGAGTGTAACAGGTAAGTCTACTAATTTCCACCCAGATGATAGCACGCAACATGCCAGGGCCACCTGAAGTCCTAGAAATTGAGGCCCAGATATCCTACATGGGAAACATTTTGCCAAAAACATCGGTCCCTTGCACTGTCTGTTTTAGCTCTAATATTTCTTTGCATTAAAGCGGGTCTTCAGCCTTTTCAAAAACATTAAAAGTCAGCAGCTACAGATACTGTCCAGGGGTCCTTTGTCATGTTTGTGCGAGCTGCTTCTTTTCCGGTTTACAGGTCATGGCGCCAGCATGTTAACTGTGGGCAGCCAGCTGTGACTGTGGCGTCACAGCCAAGCCATGCTGCGCTTTGTAAATGGTCCCCCAGCCTTCGGGGGCCTGTGATGTGTCCTAGAAGGTTGCAGGGTGGGGAGAACTTCCAGTGAACCTGGTACCTGTATATACCCCCAGAACCCCCCCAACGCCCCCTGCCCTTTCAAAAACCGTTAAAAACAGGAAAGAAGGGCATAAAGCGGAACTTCCCCTTTAGGGTGACGTTCTGCTTTAAGTAGCCTCAGTGTACCATGTGAATGGGAGATTACAAGTCCTATCTGCTACTGCAGTGGAGAGACTCATGAATTTCAATGCAGCACAAGTGTGTTGAGGTCACTGAACCATTGTTTACTACTTGTAACTCAATGTCCATACCAGGGGTGGACTGACAACTCATGAGGCTCCCAGGCAATAGGGGATCATGGGGCCCCTGTGTCCTTGCCCAAACTAAACAAACCTATGAAAAAGGTACCAGGGGCATCTCCTGGGACCCCCTACTGACCCCGGGCCCTCGGGCAGTGCCCAACTTTCCAAATGGTCAGTCTGCCCGTGGTCCTTACCTCCCCTATGTAGAGCTGGAAGAATAGTATGCAGGAGTCTGGCAATGCACATATGATGCAATAATCGCAATGCTCTCCAGCAGGGGTGTCGCACTCAGTCTCATTGTGGGCCGCATCAGCACTAAGGGACAGTTCTATCTAAAGGCTAGATGTCCAGAGCACCCCATCAGCAGAAGTCAAGAACCCCCCATCCTTCCTTCTATCACAGTGTACCCCCTTACCTTGTGCTGCTGGGGAGGAGCTGGCAAGCAGAAAGTGCAGGGTGTGGAGGAGGGCTGAAGTCAGCTGCTTGAGTCTACTTTATGCTGAGACCAGGGGAGGTGGAGATGGGAGTAGGGGGGGGGGTTGATGTGGTTGCACAGAGGGGTGCAGGATCTGTAGGAGAAATTCTGTTCTCTCTGCTGCCTGTTGCTTAGATTGGGGATGGGGGGGCGCGCAATGTTGAGCCTCTCCATGGCTGCACGGAAAAGCTCTGGATCTGACAGAGGAGTTCTGTCCTGAGGGGGCTGAGACGATGGGGGGGGGGGGGAGCAACAGCTGGAGGAGAAGTGCGAGGTCCACAGGAAATGGTCTGGTTGGCTGAATTTGCCCCACAGGCCTTGTGTTTGACACGTACTCTGCAGGCTCAAAAGCAAAAACTTAAGTAAATGCACATTTTTTAAATGTTAACCCCTCGCCTACAGGGCACTTTTACCCCCTTTTCTGCCCTGGCCAATTTCCAGCTTTCAGCACTGTCACACTTTGAATGACAATTGCGCGGTCATGCAACACTGTACCCATATGAAATTTTTATCATTTTTTTTGTGACAGAGTTTTATTTTGGTGGTATTTAAACACCTCGGGGTTTTTTCTTTTTTCTTAAAGAAACCAAAAACCACTGAAAATTTTGAAAAGTTTTTTCTAGTTTTTGTTATAAAATTTTGTAAATAAGTACTTTTTCTCCTTCACTGATGTGCGCTAATGAGGCTGTAGTGATGGGCACGGATAGGCTGCACTGATGGACACTGATAGGTGGCACTGATGAGGAGGCACTGGTAGGTGGCACTGATGGGCATTGACAGGCATCACTGATGGGTACTGAAAGGCAGAACTCCTATATGGCACTGATAGGCGGCACTGATAGGTGGCACTGACGCACACTGATAGGCGGCACTGATTGGCATCACTGATGGGTACTGATATGTGGCATTGATGTGCACTGAAATGTGGCACTGATGGGCACTGGCAGGTGGCATGGATGAGCACTGACAGCTGGCACTGATGGGCGCTGATAGGTGGCACTGCTGGGGCTACACCGATCATCAGGGCACACTAATCATCTGTGCTCTGATGATCTGGGTACATGTCCCCTCCAAGGAAAGCCGATTGCCAGCTCTCCTCTGCTCTGTCAGCGTGACAGCTCATGAGGAGAGAAATGCCGATAACCGGCATTTCCCTGTTTACATGTGATCAGCTGTGATTGGACACAGCTGATCACATGACCGAGCCGACATCTTCGGCTCTTTCCGTTGATCAGTGATCTGCTGTGTCCGAGAGAAACAGCGCACCGCCGATCGCCGCGCGCTCCCGGAGCCGCACATGCGCGATTAGAATGGGACGATGTCATATGACGTCCTCCCAGAACGAGAGAACCATCTTGCGCTCATATTACTATATGGCGGGCGGCAGGTGATTAATGTGGGTGCATTCATTGATTTTTTTTGCAAAGGGTGGATTATGCTTTTATGCATGCACCATGGTTGAAGGACCAGCCCCTAGCTGGTCAATTAGTGGCTGGCGATTCTATGCCCCATCCACTGCTCTTGGGTAATATAGTTCCAGCAGAAGCTTGGACCTGCTGGGCCTGTGTTGAGTTAGTGATGTGTGTGGTTCTTTAGAATAGAAAAGCATTTAGAAGCCGTTCCAGGGCAGCAGAGTGTAGGGGTCATTTACGAGCGAAGGCTGCTCTAGTGACTTCCTTGGAAGACCTCATTCAGAGTGTCATCTGTCATCAGGAGCCTCTCCTATTCCAGCAGCTGCAGTGATTGTCACATGCTGTCCTCTGGTGCTGTCATTTGGCTTCCTGTAGACGGATGGAAGCCCTAGTTGTCATGTGGACAAGCTGGTGTCATATGAAAGGATCACACGTCTATTCAAAGGTTTGCAGATGGGAATACAGGGCCTACTAGAGCCAGTGAAGTCGCACTGATGATGGCAACAACTTACAACCTTTGATGGTCATGAAAAATTGCAGCCTGAATTATTCCAACTGGCATAAGGAGACATGGGCACTGTCTCTTAAGGGGAAAGCATATGTAGCCCATCCTTCCAGGCAGGTGTGCGTCCAAGCTTCCTCCACGACGCAGTGGGGCTTCCAGGGTTTAAAGGGGCATGTAAACTTCACCATGTGACCCTTCTCAGGCCTGGCTAGCTTTGACACCAGTCAACACTGGAGCTTAGCTAGACTGATGTGCTGCAATGGAGAGGTGGCAAGGGAGCATGGCTGGGTGAGATATCATTCGCCCCGCTGCTAAAGGAAACTAAAGGTCAGGGTCACTGGGTAATGTCACTAGGTGACCCCGCCCCTTTATTTTCTTTAGCGGCATGGAGAGTGACGGCTCCTTCTCGGAACTATAGTGAAAGGAAGAAAAAAAAGCCAGGAATTAGATTTAGAAAACCAGCAGTGACGTATAGCGGCAGCCAGTGAGGGAGCCTGAATGTATACTCTGCTCCCTCGCTGTATGCACTGCTCCCTCGCTGTATGCACTGCTCCCTCACTGTATACACTGCTCCCTCGCTGTATGCACTGCTCCCTCGCTGTATACACTGCTCCCTCGCTGTATGCACTGCTCCCTCGCTGTATGCACTGCTCCCTCGCTGTATGCACTGCTCCCTCGCTGTATACACTGCTCCCTCGCTGTATGCACTGCTCCCTCGCTGTATGCACTGCTCCCTCGCTGTATGCACTGCTCCCTCACTGTATACACTGCTCCCTCGCTGTATACTCTGCTCCCTCGCTGTATGCACTGCTCCCTCGCTGTATGCACTGCTCCCTCGCTGTATACTCTGCTCCCTCGCTGTATACTCTGCTCCTCTCCTGCCCTTCTCCGCCTCTCCCCTTCCGCTCTAGTTTCCATGTTGCGCACCACGTGTGCTGTCTGCTCCAGTCTGGACCCCGCTCACCTTCCTGCTGCTCACCAGATATGACGGCTGCACCAGACACTCCCAGAATATATACACATGAACTGGAAGCGATTGCTGATTGTCTTTCTGGTTCACTTGCTGTTTTTTCAGAACTTTTTGGGATATCTCATACCTGCAATACCTACAAAGCTAAAGCTGAATACAAGCCTCTCCAAAGCTGCAGGTGCTGTTAGTGAGCTTTGTCATCGACTCCTATGGAGGCTTTGGAGACCCTTTTATTTTCCAATAGTTTTTATTGAAAATTTTTATCAAGTTACAAATTGTATAAAGACAACTGTTATGTTATATTAAAATATCGACCAACATCGATTATAACAGACATATCTGAGATAATCAGAGGCTGTACGAAACCACTTGGGCAATTCGGATTAAAAAAAACCCAGCAATAAGTCCATCTAATATACGGAAGTCAGTGATTGCAGCCTCAGGAATTGCACAGAACAAGCGTTAAGAAAAACATAACAAATGTATAATAAGTAAAAGAATAGGTACATTTAGCCCCAGAAAACGGAAGAATAAAATAGGGGACAGCAAAAAGTAATAAGAAGTGGAAACAAGAAAAGTAGAGAAAAGGGTCAAATCAGGAAATATCAAAGCACAGAAATATAATGAATCCAGGGGTCCCACGTTTTATCAGATTTGGTAGTATTGTTGTGCAGAACACAGGTAAGTGTCGTTAATCATGATCCAGCTCGATTTGTTCTTAACATATTCAAGTGGAGTAAGTGATCTCTTCCAATGTCTAGCTATAGTGATTCTTGCTGCTAACAACATATAGGTGAGCAACTTAACCACCTCCCGTCCGTCCGTTGTATATAAACGGCCAGACGGTGGCAGTGCAGGGTTGGGTGGCCATTTATAAACTGCCTGCTTGGGAGCGTGCAGCACCTCGATCCGGTGCCCGCTGTGTCCTCCGGACACAGTGGAACACCAATCGTTGGATGGGACCTCTGTGCAAGGTCCCGATCATGTGATCACTGATTGGCCAATCAGTGATCACATGCAGAGTAGTAAGCAAGATGTCACTTCTGAGGACATTGTGATTATTTACAGATTTCACACGTAGTAAGCAAAGGTCACATGGTACAAGGCTATTCACAACAGCCTTGTACCATGTGACAAGCTGTGACTAATCACAGCTCACACAGTGGTTCTCAATGGCTGCAAGAATGCAGCCAGAGAGAAGGAGACATTAGTGCTTTTACACCCATAAGGGCTGTAAAAGCACTAAT
The DNA here is from genome assembly GCF_062004578.1 of Staurois parvus. Classification (NCBI taxonomy): domain Eukaryota; kingdom Metazoa; phylum Chordata; class Amphibia; order Anura; family Ranidae; genus Staurois; species Staurois parvus. The sequence continues at coordinate 90,426 of NW_028318941.1, forward strand.
CAGTGTAAAAAAAAAAAAACAAAAAAAATCTTCACCCCCCACAAGTAGTACAGTGTCACCATGGTGACACTGTACTGCTAGGGTGACAGTATGTAAAACAAAACATACAAAAAACCATAAATAATATAAAAAAATAAAATTGTTTACAAATTATAATTTTTGGTTATAAACTAATTTTGGTTTTTTTTTTTTTTTTTACTAAAAAGATAATGGAATAAAGTTTGGCCAAGATTTATGATGCAATATTATTTATTTGCAAAATAAACTTTTTCTACATTTTTGGACTTTTTCATTTACATAGCAAAAAAAATAAAAATCTCCCAGTGGTGAATAAATACCACCAAAATAAAGTTTTATCTGTCTCAAAAAAATGCATATGGGTACAGTGTTGCATGACCGCGCAATTGTCATTCAAAGTGTGATAACACTGAAAGCTGAAAAGTGGCCTGGACAGGAAGGGGGGGGGGGGGGAAAGTGTCCGGACTGGAAGTGGTTAAGGAATTTTTTGCACACTGTAATTGGAAATTTAGGGATAAGGGCCGTCTTTTGAAGATCCTTTTTGAGCACCAACAAAATGACATGGGGTATAATATTTGAAGCAAACGCAACATGTAAACAGAACTATAAGCTCACCATTTTATTTAGTGACGGGCTTTGATTGGCATTCGGAGCGCTTTAAAAAAAAAAAAAAAAAAAAAAAGCGCGTCCAATGCCACATTTCCACGCAAATGTAAACAAGCCCTTAGAGGCGCATTCCTTTCTCCTTTACTTTCCTATACAGTCTACTTCTGGGAAGCCTGCCCTAGTGACATGGACTTTGCCCTCCTTTTAAGAGACTTTTTAGTGGATTTTTACTAAATATTAGGGGTCCAAGTCTTAGGGGGCCAATATACCTGTGTGCACCTACAATTTTTTTTTTTTTTTGGTGGAATTACTGGATGGAAAGCATTGCAATGGAAAATGTCCTCAAAACCTTCATTTCGAACTGTAATGTTTTATTTTTACCTGTGAATTCCATCCAGAGTGCCTTTCCATAAAGCAGCTTGTGGATTATTCTCCCTGATGATTTCTGCAGGTACACACAATCTGCGGCCTTCAGCCATAGAACATCCAGTGGAAGGCGGTTCTTCCGCTGCTATAGAGCTCATTGTACATCCTTTTGTCGTGTCCTTGCCGTGCTTCCTTTTCATTTCCCCTCCATTAGATCTCTCGTTTTAGTAATCTTTCTGCTTTTTGTTCTCTCATAGGGTGATCAGACGCAAGTCATTACCATTCCTACTGTATGTATTTTATTTTACCCCTTTTTATCTTCTGCCATTTGTTATTTTGCTTTCTTGTTAATATATGTTTGCTGTTCTTCCATTAACATCTCCGCTAGAAAACTGATTTCAGCTGGTGTGATAAGTTATACTCACATTTTGGCTGCCTTCTGATAAATTTGCTCTCTTTATTGCCTGACTGTTGCTAGGTTTATACATATATTTATGTGTTTTAATTTTTCTAATCAACATAGTAAATCCTAAATGTTGCAAGAGTGGAATTCATTTGCTTGGGAAGTTCTGAGCGTTGTCTGAAAGCTCAGTCTGAGCAGCTCTAGAGATAAATGGTCCTTTAAAATAAATATTTGATCATTTTTTAATTTATTCATTAATGCCATATATTTATTTAGCATCAGTATATTTGGCACTTTTACGGAGCACATTTACCCATTTATGTCACTCCCTAGCCATAGATTTATTTCAGGTACTTATATAGCGCCGTCAATTTACGCAGCACTTTACATATATATTGTACATTCACATCAGTCCCTAACCCTCAAGGGGTGTACAATCTAAGGTCCCTAACTTACATTCATACATACACATACTAGGGCCAATTTTGACAGGATCAAATTCACCTCCCAGCATGTCTTTGGAGTGTGGGAGGAAACCGGAGTACCTGGAGGAAACCCACGCAGGCACAGGGAGAACATGCAAACTCCAGGCAGGTGGTGCCGTGGTTGGGATTTGAACCTATGACCCTAGTACTGCTAGGCGGAAGTGCTAACCACTTAGCTACATAGAGCTGTCATGTACCTGGTTGAGGCCGAGTTGATGAGAGGGCTTCTTGCCGTTTCCCCTGGGGATGGTGACGAGGTATAACAGGGCACAGAGTGGCATGGGTGCCTGTAGGAGATCAGGGGATGCGGCCAGCAAGCTGGCAGATGCAGGACCTCAGATGTGTGGTCAGACAGGCAGAAGTCTGCAACAATTGGGCAGTGGGGAATACAGAGTTGGGACCCAGGAAGGGAGTCGGATCCAGGCCAAGGTCCGTTTCAAGTGAGCGAAATGGGTACCGCAACAGCAGGCAGGAAGCAAGGTTGGGTCAAAATCCAGAGTCGGCAATGAGAGTAAGCAGGGTCGGGATATGGGTGCACACAGAATCAGGTCACGAGCAGATGGCCACTCAGCAATGATCCTGAGTCCTGTAGGGCTTTAAAAGGCCATTAGGCACGATAATTCATCAACATACACACTCATGAGTACGCACAGCACACTAATGCACCCATGTAGGTGTGTGCATGGTCCTAATTCTGTGCACACTTTTTTGAGCATGGGCTTGAGCACCGTTTTCCTTACAGCACACGTGTTTTACGTTGATGCTGATCAGTCTGTTGCAGTGTGTTTTTGGTGTATGGGCCGAGTACCTGGGAGAAGCCTACACAACCACGAAGAGCAGTCACCATTTAAAGTGCAAGTTCACATTTTATAGGAAAAAGGTAAACGAACACCACACACCTTCTACATTTTGATTGGTCAGATGTTGGCACCAACCAATCATAATTGTCCCAGTATCCCTAGGGAAAGAAGAGGAAGAACAGTGTGGTTTTAAAATCTCATGACCGCTACATCACCTCTGTGGGTGAGAAGTTTAGTTGTCCACATAGACCAGGGGTGTCAAACTGGCGGCACTCCAGCTGTTGAGAAACTACAAGTCCCATCATGCCTCTGCCCTTGGCAGTCATGCTTGTAACTGTTAATCTTGCAATGCCTCATGGGACTTGTAGTTTGGCAACAACTGGAGGGCCGCCAGTTTGACACCCGTGCCCTAGACTAAGTACTGGGGGGTGGGGGTGTAGAGAGAGTTAATTTTTTTGGCATTTTATTTATCAAAAGGTGAATGTACACTTTATGGCTTTATGCACACTGGATGTTTTTTCAGCTGCTCCTAAGGACGTCTGGCTTTTTCAATTTTTTTTTTCTTGTCCTAAATGCCCTTCATGTTAGCCCATGTATCCATGCACACATAGGCTTTTCAAAGACAAACAAACGAAACCAGCGCTCAAATCCTCATGCAGACCAAAGAAAATTCAGAATGCCAAACGAAGAGGTGCTGCCCTTCAAAGATCGGGGAATCTGGACACTGGTGAACAAAAGCAGACAAGGGCGCACTCTCATCGTGCATTACCATGGTACACCACGTATTTATTGTGTAGATAAATAAATATTCACAAACCAAAGGAAATTAAAAGCAAATTATGTAGTCCGCAAAGACAGTCAATAATGCTGTGCCCTTGATAGGGATAAGCTGACGCGTTTCGGGAGACGAACCCCCTTCCTCCCCTTTAGCTCTGAGGAAGGGTCGCATTTCGGGAGACGAACCCCCTTCCTCCCCTTTAGCTCTGAGGAAGGGTCGCATTTTGGGAGACGAACCCCCTTCCTCCCCTTTAGCTCTGAGGAAGGGTCGCATTTCGGGAGACGGACCCCCTTCCTCAGAGCTAAAGGGGAGTAAGGGGGTTCGTCTCTCGAAACGCGTCAGCTTATCCCTATCAAGGGCGCAGCATTATTGACTGTCTTTGCTGACTACATAATTTGCTTTTAATTTCCTTTGGTTTGTGAGTATACATCTATTTGTCTGCACAATAAATACGTGGTGTACCACGGTAATGTACGATGAGAGTGCGCCCTTGTCTGCTTTTGTTCACACATAGGCTTTTATAGGAGTTTAGAGGCAGAGAAAAAACACCCAACTGCCATTGTGTTCATGTGGCCATACTAGTTTAACGATGTCACCAGCATCCCCACTCCTTTATTATGTGGGGCGGCAGGGTGGGGAATTCCCTGGCCGCAGCCAATTGGGCCCACTGGCCTGCTATGTTGATAGTTTTCTATGGTTCAGCAAGAATCTTGGCTCATCACTGCGAAGGTAAAAGGCACTCTGTGCTCCAACGGTAACTGAAATTTCCTGCTAGATAACAAATTGGTTCCCCTGCTTTCCCACTGCAGGCATGCACTGTGGATTCCAAGACCTGTGCACCCACCTACTGTCAGTGCAGCCTCTATCCCAGCAGCATGGCCACTCTCAGGCTCCTTCTTTGGTCATGTAATGAAAGTCCTTCAGCTGAAATTCTGCAAGGAACTCAAAGCACAAATGCGCACTCGGTGGTATAGAAACTAAAATGTTTAATATATGCACATTTATATTACAGCTAAAAGCATCGCATCTATATCCCAGTCCAGGTTTGGCTGAGGAAGGCTTCTTCAGGTCTTTAAACCATTAAAGTAGAGCTATAGGCAAAACTTTTTTTTCATTTTGAATAGAGTAAGGGGAGGGAGGTTATAACTGCTGTCCGCTTCATTTTTGCCCTCTTTGTCCCATTGGGGAGATTTACCTTTACGTCCTGTCCCGTAGCCGAACAGGAAGTGAGAGGAAATCCCTGCAAATTAAAGAAAATTCTTTGGGATCCCCCAAGTCACCAGAACTAGCGTCCCCATTGGAAGATTTCCCCTCTATTACTTTTCTGGAGACAGCCCGAAAATGTTCCTTTCAATGATCAGGACAAACTGTGTTTTGCTTGGCAGGCGTTTGCTTTATCTAACTTTTTTGCTTCTCACCAGATATAAGAAATGCTCGTTACCGTTTTTAATATTTTATGCTTGGACTAAAGAATCTTCTGGATCTAGCCGCAAGCTTACTGTCTGCGCTGTGCTTGAGCCCTTCGTCTTGCTGCTAATTCATCATCTTGGGTGGAGAAAATGTTTAAAGCAGAACTCCAGCAAATACCAAGTGTGACAATTTAATTCCCGGGATGGACTGTACAAAAATAAAATAAAAAAATTGCTTAGCTATACACTAGCGGCTGTTTTCACAAGAGGACTGCTTTGAAGGTGACATGATGCACTTTTCAAGACCGTGCCGCTGCTGGAAACCTTCCTGCGATTTTGTTTTCTGGAACGCTGCGTTCCCGGCTCGCTGGATCTCTGTAATGTCATCAAATCTGTTTCCTTTTAAAATATTTTTTTTTTCATTTTGCAGGGTGCCAAGTTAGGGGAATGAGGTGGTTCCGTGTTCCTGGCTCAGTTATCTATTCTGAAACTTGACCAAACACTTTATGCATTATGTGCAGGAGCATTGTCGTGGAGATTTCATTTGTCAGGCTAGAGTTCCGTCTTTTCTTCCAGATTCCCAGAACCTTTTCATTGTCCACATTTGCATCTGTCCTTTGTGGTTTTGGTTACCCAATCTTACTTAAACCGCTTATGCCATTAAAAAAACACTTGATTTCTTCATGGAATGTTCACCATAAGACTGTTGTAACAGAGCTAAAGATTAGCGCGCACCTTTGCCAATTTTCACACAAAATTTGATGTTAATCCGCTGCTCCGGATTCCATTCACTCATTTTCCGTCAATAGTGCAATGCACACACGTTACTACTTCTACTACTCTGTAAAAATCGAGTCACCTGGTCTGCAACCCAGGCAAGTGCAAGTTAGAACATGTCAGAACACGCTGAAGTGTGAATGTCCGTGTGACTCACCATCAGTGCTATGCCCTGGGCATTCTGGGAATTAAATTGTCACACCTCGTACATCTTTTTTGGTTAGTGTAGAAGGTTTAGAATTGTCCGACGTTTTTATTGCTGTGTCTAGTTGGGGATATTTTGGTCACTTCAGTCCTGGAAACCACACTGGAAGTGAGGCCAGTACTCCCTAATTGAGGACAAGGCAGCAGGAAAGGATGGACCATTTCTAATCTAGTCTATCCCAAACAATAAAAGTATGTGGAGTTCCACTTTAACATTTCTGAATAAAGTTGTATTAAGAAATTAAAATAATTTACAACTCTTTAATTTTGTGAGTCATTTGCTGCTAACTGGTTTTGTTTTTGCCTTCTTATATTATGCTTGTATGCATGGAAAACCCTGAAAGCTCCTGCTGAGCTACAAATATAATGTTGTTTGAACTGTTTGTTTGTTACGATCTTTTAAAAGTTCTTTATTCTTTTATTTCCTGATAGCCACCTACTAAATACCTCCTTCCAGAGCTGAAAGTGTCCGATTATGGCAAGAAGTGCGTGGTCATTGATCTGGATGAAACCTTAGTACACAGTTCATTTAAGGTACCTGTACTGTATATGTGACCTGGAGCAATGCATGCTGCTCTGGCCTTGTGTGGGTTCAAATACAGCGCATCGCATGTTTCTGTAGCCCATTGCAAGTTCAGCCACCACCTTTTTTATACAGTCAGGTCCATAAATATTGGGACATCGACACAATTCTAACATTTTTGGCTCTATACACCACCACAATGGATTTGAAATGAAACACACACGATGTGCTTTAACTGCAGACTGTCAGCTTTAATTTGAGGGTATTTACATCCAAATCAGGTGAACGGTGTAGGAATTACAACAGTTTGCATATGTGCCTCCCACTTGTTAAGGGACCAAAAGTAATGGGACAGAATAATAATCATAAATCAAACTTTCACTTTTTAATACTTGGTTGCAAATCCTTTGCAGTCAATAACAGCCTGAAGTCTGGAACGCATAGACATCACCAGACGCTGGGTTTCATCCCTGGTGATGCTCTGCCAGGTCTCTACTACAACTGTCTTCAGTTCCTGCTTGTTCTTGGGGTATTTTCCCTTCAGTTTTGTCTTCAACAAGTGAAATGCATGCTCAGTCGGATTCAGGTCAGGTGATTGACTTGGCCATTGCATAACATTCCACTTCTTTCCCTTAAAAAACTCTTTGGTTGCTTTTGCAGTATGCTTTGGGTCATTGTCCATCTGCACTGTGAAGCGTCCAATGAGTTGTGAAGCATTTGGCTGAATATGAGCAGATAATATTGCCCGAAACACTTCAGAATTCATCCGGCTGCTTTTGTCAGCAGTCACATCATCAATAAATACAAGAGAAGCAGTTCCATTGGCAGCCATACATGCCCACGCCATGACACTACCACCACCATGCTTCACTGATGAGGTGGTATGCTTAGGATCATGAGCAGTTCCTTTCCTTCTCCATACTCTTCTCTTCCCATCACTCTGGTACAAGTTGATCTCGGTCTCATCTGTCCATAGGATGTTGTTCCAGAACTGTGAAGGCTTTTTTAGATGTCGTTTGGCAAACTCTAATCTGGCCTTCCTGTTTTTGAGGCTCACCAATGGTTTCCATCTTGTGGTGAACCCTCTGTATTCACTCTGGTGAAGTCTTCTCTTGATTGGTGACTTTGACACACATACACCTACCTCCTGGAGAGTGTTCTTGATCTGGCCAACTGTTGTGAAGGGTGTTTTCTTCACCAGGGAAAGAATTCTTCGGTCATCCACCACAGTTGTTTTCCGTGGTCTTCCGGGTCTTTTGGTGTTGCTGAGCTCACCGGTGCATTCCTTCTTTTTAAGAATGTTCCAAACAGTTGTTTTGGCCACGCCTAATGTTTTTGCTATCTCTCTGATGGGTTTGTTTTGTTTTTTCAGCCTAATGATGGCTTGCTTCACTGATAGTGACAGCTCTTTGGATCTCATCTTGAGAGTTGACAGCAACAGATTCCAAATGCAACTCTGGACCTTTTATCTGCTCATTGTAATTGGGATAATGAGGGAATAACACACACCTGGCCATGGAATAGCTGAGAAGCCAATTGTCCCATTACTTTTGGTCCCTTAACAAGTGGGAGGCACATATGCAAACTGTTGTAATTCCTACACCGTTCACCTGATTTGGATGTAAATACCCTCAAATTAAAGCTGACAGTCTGCAGTTAAAGCACATCTTGTGTGTTTAATTTCAAATCCATTGTGGTGGTGTATAGAGCCAAAAATGTTAGAATTGTGTTGATGTCCCAATATTTATGGACCTGACTGTATTTATGGCAAAGGGACAGTGTTTGCACATAGTTCATCCTTCCAGACATGCAAACATAGCCGGGCTTCCTTCATGCTGCAGTAACACAGGCTAATAACATGCAAACATAGCCGGGCTTCCTTCATGCTGCAGCAACACAGGCTAATAACATGCAAACACAGCCGGGCTTCCTTCACGCTGCAGCAACACAGGCTAATAACATGCAAACACAGCCGGGCTTCCTTTATGCTGCAGCATAGTTACATAGTTAGTCTGGCTGAAAAAAGACAAAAGTCCATCCAGTTCAACCATTAAAAAAAAAAAAGGTTATAATCCTACACCCACAGTTGTTCCAGAGGAAGGCAAAAAACCCAGCAAAGCATGATCCAATCTGCTCCTGCAGGGAAAAAAATGCCTCCCTGATCAATCGATTCCGTTATATTCTGGATAGCTAATGAAATGAAAAGCCATAGTAAGCTCTCCTTTTGAACCCTACAGGTAATCTCACAAACAGTCAAGCATCAACAAAGAAAAAATTCCCAGCTTAACTTTTCAACAGGCCTGAAACCAACCGAATTGTCCTGTCTAACAGTTCATGTTAAAAACGGGATTAGCTAGCACACATTTGCAAATACATGCGTAAGCTGCAGAGCCTCTTCATGGCACCCCGATATCTGCAGTCCTAACTCTATAAATTTAGTGAGGCTCCGTAGTAGAAGCGCATGTATAACAGATTGAGGTCTGGTAAGCCTGGAGCTCACAGACAGGCGTACCTTGTAGGTACAATGAATATTTCCTACATGTGCACCATTTAGGAGATATCTGCATCGGCAGCAGCTGATGACATCGCCTGCGTATGCAGTGACGCTCTACATTCAAGGCACACAGTATGCCGCGGGATGTAGAGCGATGTACCGCGGCTTACTATGGCCCCGGCCATTCAAGCGGCTGGAGCCCGTGAATCCGGATGGAAGACCGGGTGAAGAACGAAGCCCTGTCAGTGTTAGGCCTGGTAAGCGGACACATTGAGAAAGTCACATGTTCACAGAAGCTCCTCTCTGCAGGCAGCTGTGTTGGGAGCATGGCTCACGAAATATAACTTATAGCAGCCTTTCTCAACCATTTTACCCCAGAGGAACCCTTTTAAATAATTTTCAGGCCTTGGGAAGCCCCTGGTAAACCAATTTATTTGGGGGTTGTGGGAAAAATGTTCCTTGCGTTGGAGGTCAGTGGTGAGAAAGTCCAGCTTACTGTGATGGTCAGAATGCCAGCCTTACAGAAAGCTGAAACGTTCTTTGGTGTCATGCCATGGCCTTGGCTCCAGAACTGTGCAGGCACCAGATGGGAGGTCAATCAATTGGAGCTCAGGGAACCCTGAGAATGGCTGACTGATGGGGAGAGGGACTATCTGCAGATACTACCACTTTGCCCTGAATGGCTTTTTAAATAGGAGGACATTTTCTTAATAAAAATATGTAATTTGAGGAAATGTAAAGTTCTGTTTGAACTCTCAATTGTTGTGGCAAGCCATTCTTATTTCATGTGAATGTTGACCCGGAGCTTGCTTGCTTGCTTCTCTCATGCATCTGGAGCTGCCCTGCCGGTGTTATTACACTCCTCTCTATGAACAGTCTGCACTATAATAGGAACTCAGCACAGTGTTTGAATCCTGTTCCAACTACAGTGTCACATGCAACTGTCCAATGACAGTCCACTGTAAGTCACGGGCTCTGTGCCCTGCCCCTCCAGCACTCACTGGAGTGACTGGCTGTGTAAAGGGCGGGTGGGGGTCGCTCAGGCATCTGGGTGAATCCTGACGTTAAAGTCAGGATCCTTCCAGAGCCTGGACTAGCTGAGTGACGTTAGTGAATCTGGGTCACAGGAGCACAGAACTAAGTGCAGTTATTACCTTTTGTACCACTAGCCCCCTCCTCTTAGATTGTAAGCTCCCAGGATCAGGCCCTCTTTTCCCTCTTGTATTGAACTGTATTGTTGCTGTATTGTCTCCCGTTATATTGTAAAGCGCTGAGCAAACTGTTGGCGCTATATAAATCCTGTATAATATTAATAATAAGTGCACTCATGTGCCCTTTAACCACTTCCCGCCCGGCCTGTTGTAATATCACTGCTGGGCAGTACATTCCTCGTTGCGCACGGCTCTGCTGCAGGTGCGATCTGTCACCAGCTGTGTCCACCAGACACAGCTGACGATAGGTCACTGTACCGGCCCGCTGCCAGTAATGTGATCGCTGTGACCAATCACAGCAGGTCACATGACAATTGTAAACCATGAATGGCTACAATTGTTTAGGTAGCTGTGATTGGTCACAGTGATCACATGGTACAGACAGGGCCATTCACAGCCCATCTGTACCATATGGTTAGCGGTGGCCAATCACAGCTTATCACAACAATACTTACTGAATGAATCAATTTTCATTCAGTAAAATGCTTGCTGATGGGAATGAAATTCACTGCTATAAGTAATCACAAGGTGTGTAAAAAAAAAAAACAAAAACCCAGATCACTTCCCCAGAGTAGTACATTGTTACTATGGTAACTGGTCAGTTTGTTTAAAAAAGTTTTTTTTTTTTTTTTTGTACTGTCACCAGTCAGTGTCCCTGGTCACCACCACACCAGTTATGATGACGCTGTACTGCACTGGTTACAGTATATAGTATGGAAAAAAAACCGTGAAAATGTGTGTTTTTTTTTTTCTTTAATTCATTTTCTAAAAAATTATGACAAAAAATGGCAACTTCAAAAAACTCTTCATGACTATTACTAAATACCTTGACTGTCTACTTTCCAAAAAGGGGCCATTTGGGGGATATCTGTACTGTCCCGGTATTCTCGGGCCTCAAAAAATGAGATTGGCTGTCAGTACATCGGGATTGATCGATTTGTAGATACATCCTATAGTTTGTGGACTCTATAACTTTCCTAAAGTCTAAATAATAAACACTAATTTGGGTTATTTTCCCCAGATAAATGTAGCAGAATACATTTTAGCCTAAATTTATTAAGAACAATTACCTATTAGCAACATTTTATAACTGAAACACAAAAAAAAAAAAAGCTTTTTTTTTTTCCTTCAAAATTTTGTTGTTGTTTATTTAGCAAAAAATAGAAACCTCAGTGGTGAATAAATATCACCCAAAGAAAGCTCTATTTTGTGAAAAAAATGTAATATGGGTACAGTGTTGCATGACCGCGCAATTGTCATTAAAAGTGTGACAGCGCTGAAAGCTGAAAATTGGCCTGGACAGGAAGGGGGAGGGGAGACAAGTTCAGAGGAGGCTGTCTCCAATCTCTTCTGGTTACAGTGGTTATGGGTACAGTGTTGCATGACCGCGCAATTGTCATTAAAAGTGTGACAGCGCTGAAAGCTGAAAATTGGCCTGGGCAGGAAGGGGGAGGGGAGACGTGCCCCGGTATTGAAGCGGTTACACAAAGGTCCAAAAAAACAAACAAACCATGTGCTGTGTTGGGATTGGCGCACCAGCACTGTTCCTCCCAGTGCACACCAGCATCATTGAGTTCAATGGGGCTTTTGTTGTGAACAAGCCCTAAAACACAAGATGCTGTAAATCACTAAAATGACGGAATAACAAGCCCACTGTCAAGCACAGGTTTCCTTTTAAGGTCGACGTGCAGAAAAGTTGAAGCACTAATCGTTCTGTTTTCTGCGGAGCTGGGGGGAGGAGAACAGATTTAAACGCCGTCTGTGCTGCAATCACCAGCCAAGTCAAGAGAACATGGCTACACCTCACAACAGTGAGACAAGTTCAGAGGAGGCTGTCTCCAATCTCTTCTGGTAGGATATCGATCCATCTGTGGGCAGACTTTGTTACTTGGCGTGTCTCGGGGCTGTGCTTCGTAGCCTTTCACACTGCAGGTGTACAACTACATCCATTGATACCATATTAATGATTCATGGTTCAGTTCTGTCAGTGACACCTTCTTTATTGTATTCATCCAGAGCATGCATCTTGTATTTAATTGGATGTTTTGTTCTTTTCTTTTAGCCAATTAACAATGCTGACTTTATTGTTCCTGTGGAAATTGATGGAACAATACATCAGGTAGGTGATTCATTGTATCTTTTATTCCATACAGGAACAGCATTTGTCTTCACTTTTCTCTTGCTGGTAGAAGAATATGTTATAATGTTTTTGCTCCATGACACTTACAAGCTCCTCTGTTGTGGGATCAATGGTTCACAAATACAAGTTGGAGAATATTTATAATGGGCGTCTGTGTGACACTCAGCCAGTGTGTTCTCTGGTGTAAGCATTTCCTTCTGCCTTATGCTTCCTCACACATCATGGACCATGACTATTCAACTCCCTCCCATGCTTAAAGGGGAAAGCCACAAGGGAAAAATATCACATAAAAAATTGGAATTTTTGTGTGTGTGTGTGTGTGTGTGTGTGTATATGTATATGTATGTGTGTATATATATATATATATATACAGTCATGGCCGAAATTGTTGGCACCCTTGATATTTTTCCTGAAAATCAAGTATTTCACACAAAAAAGGTATTGCATTAACACATGTTTTGCTATACACATGTTTATTCCCTTTGTATGTATTGGAACAAATATAAAACAGAGGCAGAAAAGCAAATATGACATAATGTCACACAAAACCCCAAAAATGGACTGGACAAAAGTATTGGCACCCTTAACTTAATATTTGGTTGCACACCCTTTGGAAAACATAACTGAAATCAGTCGCTTCCTATAACCATCAATAAGCTTCTGACACCTCTCACCCGGAATTTTGGACCACTCTTCCTTTGCAAACAGCTCCAGGTCTCTCTTATTGGAAGGACACCTTTTCCCAACAGCAATTTTAAGATCTCTCCACAGGTGTTCAATGGGATTTAGATCTGGGCTCATTGCTGGCCACTTCAGAACTCTCCAGCGCTTCTTTGCCATCCATTTCTGAGTGCTTTTTGACGTATGTTTGGGGTCATTGTCCTGCTGGAAGACCCAGGATCTTGGACGCAAACCCAGCTTTCTGACACTGGGCCCTACAGTGCGACCCAAAATCCTTTGGTAATCCTCAGATTTCATGATGCCTTGCACACAGTCAAGGCACCCAGTGCCAGAGGCAGCAAAACAACCCCAAAACATCATTGAACCTCCACCATATTTTACCGTAGGTACTGTGTTTTGTTCTTTGTAGGCCTCATTCCGTTTTCGGTAAACAGTAGAATGATGTGCTTTACCGAAAAGCTCTATCTTGGTCTCATCTGTCCACAAGACGTTTTCCCAGAAGGCTTTTGGCTTACTCAAGTACATTTTGGCAAACTGTAGTCTTGCTTTTTTATGTCTCTGTGTCAGCAGTGGGGTCCTCCTGGGTCTCCTGCCATAGCGTTTCATTTCATTTAAATGTCGACGGATAGTTCGCGCTGACACTGATGCTCCCTGAGCCTGCAGGACAGCTTGAATGTCTTTGGAACATGTTTGGGGCTGCTTATCCACCATCCGGACTATTCTGCGTTGCAATCTTTCATCAATTTTCCTCATCCGTCCACGACCAGGGAGATTAGCTACAGTGCCATGGGTTGCAAACTTCTTGATAATGTTGCGCACTGTGGACAAAGGCAAATCTAGTTCTCTGGAGATGGACTTGTAACCTTGAGATTGTTGATATTTTGCCACAATTTTGGTTCTCAGGTCCTCAGACAGTTCTCGTCTCCTCTTTCTGTTGTCCATGCTTAGTGTGGCACAGACAGACACACAATGCAAAGGTTAAGTGAACGTCTCTCCTTTTTATCTGCTTTCAGGTGTGATTTCTATATTGCCCACACCTGTTACTTGCCCCAGGTGAGTTTACAGGAGCATCACATGCTTGTAACATTCTTATTTATCCGCAGTTGTGAAAGGGTGCCAATACTTTTGTCCAGCCCATTTTTGGAGGTTTGTGTGACATTATGTCGAATTTGCTTTCTTTCCTCCCTTTTTTTGTTTTGTCCCAATACACACAAAGGGAATAAACATGTGTATAGCAAAACATGTGTTAATGCAATACGTTTCGTGAGAAATACATGATTTCCTGGAGAAATATCAAGGGTGCCAACAATTTCGGCCATGACTGTATATATATATATATATATATATATATATACACACAGTGAAGGAAATACGTATTTGATCCCCTTCTGATTTTGAATGTTCACCCACTCACAAAGAAATTGATCAGTCTAAAAATCAAATGTTCGGTGTATTGTAACACTGAGAGACAGAATAGCAACAATAAATTCAAAAGAAATGGATGTCTAACAAATGATGACTGATTTGCATGTTCATGAGGGAAATAAGTATTTGATCCCCTATCATTCAGCAGGATTTCTGGCTACCAGGTGTCTTTCATACAGGTAACAAGCTGAGATTAGAAGCAGTCTCTTAAAGGGAGTGCTGCTAATCTCATTTTGTTACCTGTATAAAAGACACCTGTCCACAGGAGCCATCAAACAATCAGATTCCAAACTCTCCACCATGGCAAAGACCAAAGAGCTGTCCTAGGATGTCAGGGAGAAGATTGTAGACCTACACAAGGCTGGACTGGGCTACCAAACTATCGCCAAGCAGCTTGGTGAGAAGGTGACAACAGTTGGTGCAATCATTCACAAATGGAAGAAACACAAAACAATTGTCAGTCTCCCTAGGTCTGGTGCACCATGCAAGATCTCACCTCGTGGAGTGTCAATGATCATGAGAACAGTGAGGAATCATCCCAGAACTACACGTGAGGCTCTTGTCAATGATCTCCAGGCAGCTGGGACCACAGTCACCAAGAAAACAATTGGTAACACACTACGCTGACAAGGATTGAAATCCTGCAGTACCCGCAAGGTCCTTCTGCTCAAGAAAGCACATGTCCAGGCCCGTCTGAAGTTTGCCATTGAACATCTGAATGATGCAGAGGAGGACTGGTTGAAAGTGTTGTGGTCAGATGAGACCAAAATCAAGCTCTTTGGCATCAACTCAACTCCCCATGTTTGGAGGAGGAGGGATGCTGCTTATGACCCCAAGAACACCATCCCAACTGTCAAACATGGTGGTGGAAACATTCTGCTTTGGGGCTGTTTTTCTGCTAAGGGGACAGGACAACTGCACCACATCAAAGGGACAAAGGATAGGGAAATGTACCATCAAATCTTGGGCAAGAACCTTTTTCTCTCAGCCAGGGCATTGAAAATGGGTCTTGGATGGGTGTTCCAGCATGACAATGACCCAAAACACAATGCCAAGGCAACAAAGGCGTGGCTCAAGAAGAAGCACATTAAGGTCCTGGAGTGGCTTAGGCCAGGGCTTAAAATTTCAAGTCTAGACCTACTAGCCAGGCACAAACCTTACTCTCCACCAGTTGCCCCTCCCAACCTTGCCCAAGTCCGCCTCCAACCCCACCCTGGCCTTCCCCCAACCCCGCCCCCAGCCCTGCCCCCAACCACACCCCCTTAAAGCTTATGAAATTACATTTTTCTTTAGAATAAAGAGTCCAAAATATAAAACTGTATACAGTAATGCATTTCCCAGCTCCCCTGTCTCCATTATAGTGATATGACATGTACACAGTACTTACTCCTTGAGTCCCCCGCGGCGGTGGAGAGGGTGTCTCCTCAGCGGAGGAGAGCGGACCTCTCCTGCACCTGTCCCCTCAGCGGTGGTGCCGAAGAAACCGGAACTCGGAAACTGGAACTCTGCTTCAAAATGAGGCTTGGAGCACAGCCGCTCCATCATCTGTCCTCCCCGGTGGAGAATTTCTCCTCGCATTTGGCGAACGGCTTCTTCAAGCCCTGGCTAGCCAGTCTCCAGATCTTAATCTGATTGAAAATCTGTGGAGGGAGCTGAAAATTCAAGTTGCCAAACGTCAGCCACCAAACCTTAAGGACTTGGAGAGGATCTGCCAAGAGGAGTGGGCCAAAATCCCTCCTGAGATGTGTGCAAACCTGGTGGCCAACTACAGGAAACGTCCGACCTCTGTGATGGCCAACAAGGGATTTGCCACTAAGTACTAAGTCATGTTTTGTGAAGGGGATCAAATACTTTTTTCCCTCATGAACATGCAAATAAGTCATCATTTATTAGACATGCATTTCTGCTGAATTTTTTGTTGCTATTCTGTCTCTGTGTTACAATACACCGAACATTCGATTTTTAGACTGATCATTGCTTTGTGAGTGGGCAAACATTCAAGCGCAGCAGGGGATAAAATACTTATTTATATATAAATACACACTACATACATACATACATACATACATATATAATGTTTTTTTCTACAGCCAGTAAACCCCTCAGCATGTTTTCCTATGTGTCCATGTTAACATAGATTAATCAACGTTTTTTGGCTGGAAAAAAACCCAGGACTAGTGGGTTTCTAGAGTTTTTTTTAGATGTAAAAACACCCTAACACTGAAAAACGCGGTAAAGCGCCGCAAACCGGCATTTTTTGGACAGTGTGCAGTGCTGTCATTTTCAGTAAAATTCAGTATGGCCACCTGAAGGTGTTCTGGTGTACAGAACACCCCCCCCAGAAATGTCATTGCCTGCTTGTGTGATTTTCCTAGAAGTCTGCACTAAGATACAAATCAGATTTTAGGCATCCCCTGCAACAAAATGTTTTTTTTTTTTTTTTTTTGGGTGATTCCCCAAGGGAAAAAAAATCCCATCTAAGGGGATGCAGACCCTGCTACTTCCCTTTTGTAGAACCCTGCAAGTGTAGCAGCTAATTGATCATAATAAAGTCACTCCCATTCACATTCATTTTGCCCATGGACACAGACAAACCGCTATTTCTTCAAAATTAACAAAATGTAGGAGTCTGCAACAAAGTTTGTTAAAATCCTTCACTGTACATTGATCTTTCAGGAGGGAATGTTTTTCCTCTACAAAAGTGGACTTACTCTTTAAAGCGGAACTATGCTGTATCTGAGCACCAAAAGTAATACTAAATTTATTTTTAATATTCAAATCAAACTCCCCTATCCATCCATGTTTTCGATCGGAAGATTTCCGATTATTTGACCGCTGTGACAGCTGATTGCGGTGGTCACATGATCACAAACCCTGCCCCACCTCCTGGCATCTAAAACCCTGTAAAGGGTCAGGAGGTGCCAAGGGGTTAAAAAAAAAAATCCAGTAAAATACAATGGTGTTAAAGTAACAGGTATGTCATCATCGATCACATCCAGAGGCCAGGACCTCCTCACATCTCCATCTTCAAACTGACCAATGGAAGTACTCTTCTTCCGCACAATACAGCGCATACGCATTACTGGCATGTGTTGGTGGACACACCCTCTTCCTCAGAGCTAAGCTGCTATCTACTGTCTAGGACATTGCAGTGATTGCTTCAAACTGCATTCATGTTTTGTTCATTGATCCTGAGGTGTTCTCTGCATAGTGCTACAGAAGACACTCAGGGATAGGGGACAATTGTGATCACATGACCTGTCAGTCATGTGACAGGTTTCTTACTCCTCAATAAAAGGAATAGGGCTTTTCTTCAGTCTCAAAGCAAGTGGAATTCTCAATCGCAAAGTACAACATTTGTGTGTTTTTGTTTTTTCTGAATGTGCCAAAGCAGGGGCGGACTGACCGTTTGGAAACTCGGGCACTGCCCGGGGTCAGTAGGGGGCCCCATGAGATGCCCCTGGTACCTTTTTCATAGGCTTTTTTGAGTTTGGGCAAGGACACAAGGGCCCCATGATTCCCTATTGCCTGGGGGCCCCATGAGTTGTCAGTCCGCCCCTGTGCCAAAGTAATCTCAGTGTAGAAATGATCTAATGTGAGTCTAGTAAGTCTTTATTGCACTTGACGAGAGATCCGAATCATCCAACTCATTTCAGGGGCTCAAGACTCCCCCTTCATCAAGGCCCAGATGCTGGCAGTAAATGGAGAGTCCTGGAAAACACATTGCAAAATAAACCTTTAATATCACTGAAATACTTTTTTTTTTTTTTTTTTCTAAAATACAAAGATGTTCTACTTTACCTGCTCTGTGTAATGGTTTTGCACAGAGCTGTCCCAGTCTTCTTCTTCTGTGGTCCTCCGCTGGCGCTCCTGGCTCTTCCTGCCTTTGAGTATCCCACCCGCATGCTACTTGCTAGGGTTGGTACTCATGCGGGCTCAGTCCTAAGCCACGCTGTGTGTGTCTGTTGACACACAGGGGTTTATTTACTAAAGCTGGAGAGTGCAAAATCAGACTCACTTCTGCATAGAAACCAATCAGCTTCCAGGTTTCATTGCCAAAGCTTCATTGAACAAGCTGAGGTTAGAAGCTGATTGGTTTCTATGCAGAAGGGAGTCTGATTTTGGACTCTCCAGCTTTAGTAAATAAACCCCATGGTGTCGTTCAGCTATGTCTACGCACTCCATCACTGGATTTGATTGATAGTAGTAGGAGCCAATGGCTTCCTCTGCTCTCACTGAGTTTAGTGAGGGGGGAGAGAGTGAGCAGCGCCGCTGCTCTTGAACAGAGTGCTGGACCAAGCTTGAGCTCAGGTAGGTATTTGTGAGGTGGGGGAACTGCACTTAAAAGGTTTTTTACATTAATGCTGAGACTGCATTAGGCTAAAAACCTATAGCCTTTACAATCTCTTTAGGCTCCAAGGCACACTGGTGTTTTTTTTAATGCTCCTAGGAGCTGTTATCGGCATTTCTTTTTTCTGCTCCTAGAAGATAAATCGTGTTCTCCTGTGTGTCCATTCACACTATTTTAGGCTATTAGCGTTTTTCAAGCTTCAGCATTTAGGAGCAGAAAAAAAAAGTTTTTGTAGCGTTTTTGGGAGTGTATTCCAGCAGAAAAAAATGCTGAACGCTCCTAAATGCTTCTAAGCACTACTAAAATGCTCCTAACACTTTTTTTCTAGTTTTTTTTTTTTCCTTGATGTGCTATAAAAACGCTTCTAAAACGCTAATGCTCCTAAACGCTGCTACAAGCTGGCACAAAAAAAACGCTATCAGTTTTTTTTTTTTTTCTCTAATGGTTTTGAGCTTATAAAACAAAACACTAGTGTGCTTGGAGCCTTAAATTGTATTCTCTCAAAGCGGATATTGATGATATTTATAAATATCCAGAATCAGGTATGCTTATTACCAGATTGTGTAGCAACACCGCATTCTCCATGACTCTCCATTTAGTTTCCATGCACACTAGCGCTTTTTTTTTTTTTTAAGCTCAAAAAATAATGAAAAAACACTGGATTAGAACCGCTGGTAATAGCATTTTTAGTAGTATTTTAGAAGTGTTAGTATTTTTACAGTACATGTAGAAAAAAGTGGTTAGGAGCATATATAGTTGCATTTAGCAGTGTTTAGTGTTTGTTTTTCTGCTGAAAAACTGCTCCAAAAAACTATACAAAAACAATTTCTCTGCTCCTAAATGCTGAAGCTGGATGAAAAATGCTGATAATAGCATTTTTGTGCCAGCTTGTAGCAGCGTTTAGGAGCATTAGCGTTTTTAGTAGCATTTTTACAGTACATCAAGACAAAAAAAGCTAAAAAAAAAAAGGTGTTAGGAGCATTTTAGTAGTGTCTAAGAGCATTTAGGAGTGTTCAGTGTTTTTTTCTGCTGGAAAAACACTCCCAAAAAACGCTACAAAAACAATTTTTTTCTCTGCTCCTAAACGGAGAAGCTTGAAAACTGCTAACAGCCTGCAGTAGTGTGCATGATGGACACATAGAGAACACTATTTAGTCTCTAGGAGCAGAAAAAAAATGCTAATAGCTTCTGGGAGCTTAACCCTGGAGGTATTCCCGAGTGTAGCTTGGGGTAGAGCTTCAGTACCACAAGCGGTAACCCCGAGCTACACTCGGGAATACCATGCGGTGTTGTTCAGGGATTCCCTGCAGCGCTCACCTTGTTCTGCGCTCCCACGATGTCCTTCCTGCAGCGTCCCCGGCCATCTCCTCCGGCCGATGCCGGCATCTGGCTTCCGGTCCCTGTGATTTCGGGACGTATGAGGGCCGGAACCGGCAGCAAATTTAAACTGTAATTCTTTTGTAAATGAATATTACATAGCAAAACATTGCTGTTTCAAAGCATTTCACAAACATTTTGTCCTGCGCCCTGCCTGCATTTTGACTGTTTTCTGCCTGGAAACTGAGAAACGTCCATGGCGTCCAAAAAGCGTCCCTTTAGGTCAAAAGCGGTTTTAGACCGGCTAGAGAACAGCGATAGTAAATTAGAACCACTTGTAGAATTGAGTGATAATGATTCGTGGGGGAATTTCGTCATCAGACACTGAAAACGATTCTGCGACTGAGCTCAGTGATGTGCGAACTTGGCGCTCTATTTCACATTTCAGTGTTTTTGGTTTGATTATATTATTGAATTTTATTATTATTATATTCTTTTTTATGATTATTTATTCAATTATAATTTATGATTTCGTGTTTCAAGTTTTAGCCTACCCGGGATGTTTACTAGACTCTTGTTCGGACAGATTTCAGTGAGTTATTCCTAAAAATTACAGGCTTACAATAAAAAAAACTACATATTTCCATGCAAAATAATGGTACCGCTTTCAGCACCAAAAATCTGAAATAATCAGACCGCCAGGGAGGTTAAAAAAAAAAGCCGGTGTGCACGGAGCCTTACTGCCAGCATCTAAACCTTGATGAAAGGTGGGGGTGGGGGGTTGAGCCCCCAGCACGCATTGGCTTTCTCTTCTGACCTCTTTTAATTGGCAATAATGGCTTACTGGACTCACATTAGATTAGTGGTGCTCTTTTCTTCCTGGCTACATCCTTTACACTACTCCTAGGGACCCCTATGGATCTCCTGGTTGATAGAGAGCTGCCTCCAGAATTTGGATCTCCTACTAAGGAGTCCAGCGCTCTTGTTGGAATATTTTCATTGGGACGCAGTGGTGAGGTCATAATTAGTCTGTGCCACCACATTATAGATAGACCTCTCACTTGTCATGGTAAATTGACTTTCTGTGTTCAGTACGGTAAAATAGTTCCTGGGTAGCGTTAGCCATTTACTAAGTAAACTTACTTCTTGCCTACATTAGCTCTTCAATCTTTGATTTCCTTTCATAGCTGCAGTGAAGAGGATCTCGGATCTGTAAGGTGGAATAAGGCTGGTGCCCGGTTCAAGTAATCCAGGATAGGCTGTTCACTCTGCACCTGGCCTACCCTCGATTACTTGCATTGGGAGACAGCTGTGTGTCATCTCTCTGCACCCGGACAGCGGCTCATCTCCTTCACATGGAACACCTACCACAAAGTTTCATGATCTGAATGTGTTTACTTTTAGGTTAAAAAGTGAATTCTGTACAGTACAGACCAGTAGTTATATGCTACAGAGCTAAAGCAAACCCAAAGCCAAAACTTTTATTTTCTAAGGTTTGAATAGTGTAGGGAAGGGTTAGAATCCCTGTCATGTTTTCATGTACGATGCAGGACAACCGGTCTTGCATTGTACATGATGACGTCAGCAAGGGGAAAGCCACACAACTGGTGAAGAGAAGCTGTTTCTGGAGAATTGTAATTTTGACAAAAGGAAGCCTCCAGAAGCAAGAAATAAGGTAAGTAAATCTTGTCCCCTAGAACAGAAATCTCCAAACATTCCAAGCACAGGGCCAGTTTACTGTCATTTGGACTTGGACAGAGGGGTAGAGTAGAAAATACCTTGGGAGTAAATAATGCCCCACCATTGGTATCAGTGGGAGAAGTAGTGCCCCATTGCTGCTCTCAGTCGGAGGAATGGTGCCCCACTGTAGGTACAAGTGGGAGGAATGGTGCCCCACTGTAGGTGCAAGTGGGAGGAATGGTGCCCCACTGTAGGTGCAAGTGGGAGGAATGGTGCCCCACTGTAGGTGCAAGTGGGAGGAATAGTGCTTTATTGCTGGTGTCAGTGGGAGGAATGGTGCCCCACTGTAGGTGTCAGTGGGAGGAATAGTGCTTCATTGCTGGTGTCAGTGGGAGGAATGGTACCACATTGTTGGTGTCGGAGGAATAGGGCCCAACTGTTGGTGTCAGTGGGAGGAATAATGCTCCACTGTTGGTGTCAGTGGAAGTGATGGTACCCTATTTCTGATGTCAGTAGAAATAGTGCTCTTTTCTTGGTGTCAGTGGGATGAATTGGTGCCCCACTGTTGGTGTCAGCAGGGGAAATAGTGCCTTTTGTCCGTGCTATAAATAGTGCCTCAAGGTCCAGATAAAGGCAAGCAAAGGGCCGCATTCGGCCCCTGGGCCATAGTTTGGAGACCACTGGCCATATAGTTTGGAGACTAAAGGAGAATTAGACTTTTGCTATATGGACCCTTACCATGTTGGTTGTGGACTACCAAAAATAAACTTTTTGACCACAGTTCGGAAAAAACTTAAATGCACTTGTTACCATGCATTCCTGCCCAAACATAGCTATTCTACTGTATGCAAGAAGAGATGAAGTACAGTATGCTGTGCAGTGATCTCTGTAGTGGTCATCCATAGGACACACCCCACTGATTAGCTATCAATTGCAGTACAAATACACATGCACTCCCCTCCCCCCTTCTGATGAAGTTCCATTCTTAAAAGAATGTTATAGCTACCCAATATGCAGATTCTTATAATCTAAAACTGGGAAGAGGCTTGCTCCTTGCTCTTACCCCCCCCCCCCCCCCCCACTAGACTCCATGCTCTGCACCAACTTGCTCTCCTCCATATTTTGGGCTCTTTTTGGCACTGATCAATTTTTCGGGCATTAAAATCTCAATGGGCCGCAAGCAGCTCCTTACCATCATATCCCTTGTGGTACAAAAAAAAAATATTTTACATAAATGGATTTACTCAAAACCCCCTACTAACTCTATATTCATAGCCAAATTGTCCTGCGTTTTTCGCATGAAATGGGTGGAGGCCTCCTTGCATAGGGAATTACGGGTTCAAAGTTTCTTCATCATTTGGGAATCCTTCATTCAAACCTTGCCTGTAGTAATCTGTAATGCAACACTTTCAATATATTCAATGGTATCTACTTAGATTTTTAAGCAGTGATCCTACAATTGGTATTCCACACCCCTCCTAAATTGATGGTCAGCAGAATTAACTTTTGGTTCCGCTGCACGCCATATAGTAAAGAAGATCCACCCCGCCGGTATATGGAAGAAAGGAGCAGTGTCGCAAGTAGCTCCAATCCAGTGAAAAAAAAATGATGCTGCACAAATGAGTCCGATGTATAGGATGGCCTCACCGCTACCCCGGCCATGCCTTGTGATGCGTTTCGCCCTGCCCACCTGGACTTGGTCACAATGGTTGAGGCAGGGTGAAATGTGTTAGCGGCATGACCGGAGTAGCAGCTGAGGCCATCTTATACATTGGACTTGTTGGGTTGGTTTTTCACTGGATTGGAGCTCTTAATTTGAATTGCACTTACTAATCTACAAATTGAGGCCTCCCCCTCTTTCATTTACTTGCTACCTACTAGTTTGACCACCATCCATTCAAATGTTTCTTAATATACTCCATTAGACCCAGCACTGTTAGACCTCTCCCAGCTTATACTAACATACGTTCTATTGTCTTTCTTGATTTGACTTGTTGGCCAAATATTGTGGCCATTGTTCTTGTTAATGGCTTTCTCACAAGTAAAAAAAAAAAAGAAATGGTTTAGTTATTGATGTAGTTTTCATTCTTCATTCATAGAGCGTATATCTTTTTCTTGTATAACTTTGATAGGTCTGGACTAAAATGTTTAATTTTACTTTTCCGTTAATTTTACTTTTCCATTTTCTTGCCCGTTGTACCTCCTAGGTGTACGTATTGAAGAGACCGCACGTAGATGAATTCCTTCAGAAGATGGGCGAGTTGTTTGAGTGCGTCCTGTTCACGGCCAGCCTAGCGAAGGTGAGCAGGTCCTGCCCTGCCAGGTTCTGCACTCTTTGTATGTCTTCATTTTATTTTCTTGTCTTTAGCCTTTCTCGTTTTCTTTTTCTTGAGGGCGAAGGCTGTTTTTTTTCAGAAATTGTCTTACCTTTCTCCCTTTTCTTCCTTGCTTCTTTTGTCTGCCAGTGTGTCTTTGTGCTTTCTGCTAGTTTGTGGGTAAGTGTTCCCATGGTAACAGTTCAAAGACATATGGGCTATGCTCATAATGTAGACTCCATGCACCGCTCATGAAGCCTGTATGTAGAGACCCCACGTTACCATGGTTAAATAGCAGCCATTACAATATGTTTCTCTGCAGACCTTGGCAAGCTCCGTCTCCCTTTCCTGTTGCATTTGCAGGCAAGGCTCCTAACCCTCAAAGCAGCACGGTGGAGCAGAGCATGCTGGGAAATGTTGCACTCCAGACACTTTTTATTTGCGTAGAATGGGGAAGAGGTAGATCCTCTCAGTTTTATTGCTGCCTGTGCCACAGCTTGGGAAATGTCCGCTGACTTTCTTCCTGGTGACCTATGAGCTGCACTTTTCTTCCCCCTCATTGCAGCGCATTCTCCTTCTATTCATTTGAAGAATTCACTTTGGAGCTGGTCTTGGGAATCCTACCCCTGCCACTTTCAAGTAGGGGGGATCTGCAAGCGCCCTGTGGTTGAGTGCAGGGTTAAAGCAGGCAGTGAGGAGGTGACACCACCTGTCAACTTTCTGAAGAGTGACCTGAACACAGATCACTCTTAAGAGGGCAAAGCTCATGTGAACAAACCCTTATTGCCGCCTGGGTCCCCATTTAAGATTTCCACTGGCAAGAGTGCCAATGATGTCACCAGGACAGGAAGTGAAGAGAATTCTTCTTAACAAGCCACAGGCAGCAAAAAAAAAAAAAAAAAAAACTTCTCAGAGGTTCTAACTGTTCCCTACCCAATCTAAAACTAGTAGAGAAAGTTTTGGTTAGAGTGGCACTTTATTGGTGTCTCCATATAATGGCTAGGTCTACTGGGGTGATTTATATTGTTTCACTATGAAAACCCTGTATTGTTGCTTTCTTTGCATTACTTTGGTTTTTCAGGAGAACAGCTATTGCTGTAGTGAAGGGGATCTCCCATGAAAGGGCCACACCCTTCTTAGTTCATACGGGGTGTTTGCATTGAATTTCCTCCCTGCAATAAAATAGGATGGAGAGATTTATCTCTCAACAATTATTTGAGATTTATTTTTCTAGGGATGTATTGCAAATTTTCTCACAAAATTGGAAGGTACGGTTGTTATTAAACAAGTGGGCTATCATTGCAGAAAGTTCCTTTTGAATAATGCCTTTTCTTTGGCTACCATACTGGTTTCAGTGCAAAGACCCCTTTCCCACTAATGCGCTTTTGCCGTGCTGGAATGCACCTTTCTAGTGGAGAAAAAAAGCATCAAAATGAATTCCCTTTAAATTCTATGAGATGTTTAATATCACTGCGCTGCAGTTTGAAATACTGCATGCTGCATCTTGGTGCACTTTTCAAAAGTGCACCAAAGCTGCACCTTCTATCTATGGGAAACACACCATAAACACAATCAAGGTGCATTTTTAGGTGCGTTTGTGGGGTCACATGGCAAAAGAATGCTGGTTGTTGAGGAGCGGGCACCCGCTGATGTTGTTAACAAGCAGCGAATAGATCAGTAGTGGCAAAGAAAGTAGAACTGCTCGTTCTGTACAGGGGCTCAGGGAAAAGCTATACTTACCCTGTTCTCCAATTCCCGGGAAAACTGCACTCCCCCACGTGCAGCGGTGGACGGATCCTGCCGTCCTCACATCCAGAGTCGGTCTATGGGCGTGATGATGTCAGGAACAGCCTATTCACAAGATGGCTAGTGTGCAAGGGCAGGAGTGGTGGGGACACTCTTGTACTCAGAGGATTTCTTGGTGGTCACCAGGCGCTCAGGAGTTCAGTCTTCCATTCTGTAGATATTCTTCTGGTCTTCCTCCACCTCCTACCCTCAGATTCTAGGAGCCCACTCTCTCCGCTGTTCTGCATGCTGTCTCTCCGCCTCCTTCTCTCTCCGGTGGTATTTCTCCTGCACCAGAGGAGTTGGAGCAGGCTGAGCATCAAGGAGAAACTGGGGATAGCATTATCACTGGTTGCTAAGGATGCCAGCGGGTTCTGAGTCCTTAACAACCAATGACTAGCTGGATGTTAAGGAGCCAGTACCCAATGGCATTGTTAACAGCTGGCTATTCACTGATATGCACTGTAATGCCACATATTTAAAAACGCATAGTGCGTTTTAGATATTTTGCAATGTGAAAGCAGCCTACGCTTGACAACACTCTGTCCCTGTTTTCCAGTTTCTCTCCTGTGTTGTCACCCTGTCACTTACATTTGCGATGGAGACTATAAGCTGCACCGCCACTTGATACCCCCTTGGCATGTTTCATTGTTGCCACCATCACAATGCTGGTTTTGAGCGATACCATGCATCTATCGCTGGAGTGCCTGTAGATAGGAAGTGGCTGCAAAAGGTCAGCAACACTAAGATACATCAATGGATGGGGGGGGGGGGGGGGCAGTAAAAACAGTGTTTTCAGCAGTGGTCTCCTAGAACCAAGTTAGCGGACAGCTCTATGTATGAGGCAGGTACAGTTTGGTGGCCTAGTAACAATACTAGTGGTATTTTCGCACGTTAGAGGTGTTCCAGTAGACCTGAAGAGCTAACCCCGGACTCATACTGGCCACCATACTCCTGTAAAGTATGAGCTGCCTGCAGTTACCGTTCTAATGGTAGACTGATCACATGATCATGTGCCTAGGCATCTGGTCACATGATCTCAGTAGGAGGCATGGACTAGTAGAGGCATAGGTGCTTACTGGCCAGCTTTGCCTCCATATCCAGCTGCATGTCCCTTCAACTGAGATCCAGTGAATAAATGCCTGCACATACATGGGATCCTGGTAATGTATTAGGCTGTGTTTCCCTGCAAATTACTTTAAGGCGGCAGGATGTTCAGGCTGTATTTTCACTAAAGGTCTGCTTTTTGTATTTTTTTTTTTTCCTAGCAGCTTACTAGTTGCTTGTATCAGGTAGAAGTTGTAGCAGTCTGTTTACATTTTTGTTCACTGTACAGCTGTACATAGGCACCGGGGTGTGGATACCTGGGAGCTCTAATATAAATGAGATGGTATCAGACTGAAAACAAACTAAAATATTCCTCTTGATTTGCTAGCAGTAGGTATTGTGCAGTGTGAACATGTGTACAGCAGCGCGGCTTAGAAGTTCATCAAAGTCAGGGCCTCTATGTTTATAAACTTTTCACAAAGACAATTGTTCTGCCCACAGCAAGAAACCAGGCTTATATGTCATTTTTCTGCATCGTTTGAGAAAAAGACCCATCAAGTTCCACCAATAATAGAAAACGTACATATACAGAATCCTATACCTACAGTTGATCCCTGGTATCGGTGAGAGTAGACCATGTTTCAAGCTTGGTGGTCAGTGGAAGTAAAACAAATATATATCACTTGTTGGCAGTAGAAGGAGGAATTGTGCCCCATCATTGGTGTCAGTGGTAGGAGTAGTGCCCCCATCGTTGGTGTCAGTGGTAGGAGTGGTGCCCCCATCGTTGGTGTCAGTGGTAGGAGTGGTGCCCCCATCGTTGGTGTCAGTGGTGGGAGTGGTGCCCCCATCGTTGGTGTCAGTGGTGGGAGTGGTGCCCCGTCGTTGGTGTCAGTGGTGGGAGTGGTGCCCCGTCGTTGGTGTCGCTGGGGGGAGTGGTGCCCCGTCGTTGGTGTCGCTGGGGGGAGTGGTGCCCCGTCGTTGGTGTCGCTGGGGTGAGTGGTGCCCCGTCGTTGGTGTCGCTGGGGGGAGTGGTGCCCCGTCGTTGGTGTCAGTGGGAGTAGTGCCTGTTTTTTTGGTATGTCAGTGGGAGGAATGGTGCCCCAAGGGCCAGATAAATGCAAGCAAAGGACTGCAGTTTGCAGACCACTGACCTAAAAGAAGGCAGAAAAAACCCTCATGAAGCATGGTCCAGTTTGCTCCAACAGAGGGGAAAAACAATTCCTTCCCAATCTCGCAAGGTAATATCTATGATATTCCATGACCAACAATTTCTGGTAACCCCCCCACCGTGTGTGTGTGTATGTATGTATGTATGTATGTATATATATATATGTGTATGTGTGTATATATATATATATATATATATATATATATATATATATGTGTGTGTGTATGTGTGTATATATATATATATATATATATATACATACACTGTATATTAGATCAATACAAGAATATTGTACATCACATGTATTTTTGAACCATATCTCAGCAGCATACTGACAGAAAGGACTGGTGCTGACAAAGCTCCATCACAACTAAGATTGTAGCCAGGAGGAAGGACAATATGTCAGCTGTAAGTGCTGGAGACCGTTTGGGCAGTTGCAGCGCACATACACGGTTTTGATTTCTATGACCTGGAGGCATGGTGGATTTATGTGTACGACGATGTCCTTAACTACTTGATTACCAACCTATACCTTTACCAGGCCATTTAAAAAAAATAAATTATTTTCATTGATAGTTTGGTAGTTACCCGGTCATGCAGTAGTGTACCCACATTCCAAATTAGTTTTATATCATTTTTTTCGCTAGAGCTTTCTTTTGTCTGACACACACACTTCCTGACCTGGCCATTTTTCGATACGGCGCCGTTACTTTAACTAACAATTGCGCAGTCATGCAATGCTGCACCCAAATTAAATTTACACCCTTTTTTCCCCCCACAAATTGAGATTTCTTTCTGTGGTATTTGATCGCCTGTGCGTTTTTTGTTTTTTTTTTTGCGCTATAAAAAAGAAATCCGACCATTTTGAGAAAAAAAAACTAAATTTCTGACTTTTTGCTATTAAACATATCCAGTAAAAAAATTTAAAAATCCAGATTTTATCATACATTTAAGCCAAAATGTATTCTGCTCTATGTCCGCTGAAAAAAGACACAAGGTTTTTTTTTACCTTCATGCATAGAATACATGAAGGTAAGAAAACTACTTCAAATAATGCATTACAGTGTAACTATACCTATTAGATTTTAGGCGACTGAAATACCACTAAAACAATTCTGAAGACTAAAACCAAGTCAAAATATGACTTCAAAATTAGCACTGTGCCGTGGTGGCAGATGGGACTTGTAGTTTACTGATTCACAGATCTCTGACTGAAAGACGTGGCTGTGTGGGCTCCGATCTTTAAACGTGGTAGCGGCGTTAGCCTTTAAAAAGAAATCCGTTGTTTTATATGCGAGATTGTTTGTTTTAGGACGAATTGTGAAATCTGCAGTTGATGGGTAACAGTTGTGTATACCTACCTATACAGTATTTCTACAGAACCACCAAGCATTCCCTTGGAAGTTGTAACCTGACCCTTCCAATAGAGGGCACCTCCAGCCTTGACCCCTAAATTGGAGGGCAAATAAGTAATCAAATAATTTGAATGAATAATCCAATTCTTTCAATAACCCAGTTGTAGCTGGTTCACTTTGTCATGAAGTAAAGGAAAAAAGATATGTGTTGTACCCGGTTTCTTTCTACACTGAAAGTAGAATTATAGGCATTTTGGATAGAGCAAGCGAGGGTTATAACCCCGGTCAGATTTATTTTTTTGCCATCTGTGTCCCATTGCAGAGATTTCACTGTCCCATAGCCAAACAGGAAGTGAGGGAGGAAATCCCTGCAAATTAAGGGAATTCCTTGGGGACCCCCAAATCACCAGAACTTCTTTTGTTGCCATGTATTTTCTTTTCACCATTTTGGTAAATGAATTACTAGATTAGAACTTACTGCTGGGTAAATGATTTAAAGGGTAACTAAAGGCAAAACACTTTTTTCCTATTTTGGATAAAGTAAGGGAGGGTCATAACCCCCATCATGTTTTGCTTTTTTACCATCTGTGTCCCATTGGGGAGATTTCCCTTCACTTCCTACCCCATAGCCAAAACAGGAAGTAAGTGGAAATCCCTCCAAAGTGAGAGAATCCTGAGGTGTCACCAGAACTGGTGTCCCCATTGGAAGATTTCCCCTCTTACTTTTCTGGGGACAACCCAAAAGTTGGGATTTTCTTTACTTCCATTTTCAGTGATCATGGTAAACAGGAAAGATAGAGAGGTGGAATCTCCCTGACGGGGACACGGCAATAAAAACTGACGTTCTAATCCCTCTCCACTCTGTCCAAAATGAAAAGAAGCTTTGCCTTTAGTTATCCTTGACGGTTTTATTGTATTTTTTGGCTTGTTTAAAGCGTACTCTAGCACTGTATACTTTCATGTTTGTTATTTCTGCAGCGCTGGTAGTTTAGGTGTTAGACGCAGCGGTAGATTATTCTGTTTTCTATAGTATGTGAAATGTAGCTCAGCTGAACCTTAAACACGATCACCTGCTACTTCCACTTGACAGAACATCTTAATAGCGGACTACCGCAGCAAGGCGTATTCTCCCATCTACTCTCCCTTGCTACCTCCACAGTCCATGAGTCCACTGTGATTTAAGGTCCAATGTTGGAGCTCACCATATAGAGTGATGTTACTGCTCTGTTCACTTGACGGTGTTCAGGCGTGGCCGCTTAGGCTGGAGGACTGTACAAAGGGGGGGTCAGATGTTGCCCCATATCCAGAAGCCTGGTTCCATTAGAGCCAAGGAGGGAAGGCTCTGGCAGAGTGTTAAGGTAGCAAGGGAAAGAGGATCGGTGAGTACACCTTGCTGGCGGGGGGGGGGTTGAACTTTGGAAGGCACTGTAACTCTGCCTTGAATAGCCTATTACTTAACTTGCCAAAACTGAAATTGCTGGACTGGCCACAAATCTATCCACAGAGTGGTCAGTGTGTCTCTCCCCCCCCCCCCTATGCTTTCAGCAAATGGTTTGCCATTGACCGTGAGTCTTGTAAATACAGACTATCCGTTCACCATTTCTTTAATCTCATCTATCGCAATTCTGTTTTAAGTATGCCGACCCTGTGGCTGACTTGCTGGATCGCTGGGGTGTGTTTAAGGCGAGACTCTTCCGAGAATCCTGCGTGTTCCACAGAGGAAACTACGTGAAAGATCTGAGTCGTCTAGGAAGAGAGCTGAGCAAGGTCATCATAGTGGACAACTCGCCAGCGTCCTACATCTTCCACCCGGAGAATGCGGTAAGTAAACCTACTGTGTGTTTCATGTATGTATACAAAATATATATAGTGTGTGTGTGTATATATATATATATATATATGTTTGTGTGTGTGTGTCTGTATGTATGTATATATATATATATATGTTTGTGTGTGTGTGTATATATCTATATATATATGTGTGTGTGTGTATATCTATATGTGTGTGTGTGACAAAATTATGGAAACAAAAGAAATGAAGCTGTTACCTATTATGGTGTTGGACTTCCTTTGGCATCCCAGACGGCCTGAATTCTCCTGGGAATTGACAAATATAAGTCTTGGATGGAATCTGATACCACTCTTCATGCAAAGTTCGGTCCAGTTCTCACAGAGATGCTGGAGATAGGAAACAAGTCTCAACCTTGTTTTTCAAAAGTGACCATAGTGGCTCTATGATATTGAAGTCCGGTGACTGCTGCTCCCAGGGAAGGTGCTATACTTCGTCTGCATGCTCATCAAACCACGATTTGACAACACCAGCTGCGTGAATCGGAGCATCTTGGTAAATGGCGCTGTCTTCTGGTAAAAATGTGTGCACCATGGGGTGCAAATGGTTGGCCAGAATTTGTACATAGTCACTGGCAGAGACTCCACCTACATGGCTGCCCAAACCACGATTGCTCCTCCACCATGCTTTAGCATTAGCACAAGACAGTCCTGGTCATAAGCTTGGGTCGGTGTTCACCACACCTAAACACATCTGGTGGTTGGGAACACTGTGAAGCTCGATTCATCGGACCGTATTACAGTCTTCCATTGATCGATAGTCCATGATTTATGGGTGTTGCACCACTCTCTCCTCCCCTGAGCATTAAAATCGGTCACTAGTGGTTCGGCAATTGCAGCTCACCCATGAATGTTTTGCCTATGACACTTTCCTGCATTGTCAATAGTCCCCCACACCCCCCAGTCTGAGTGCTGGTGTGAAGAGGTTTGCATATTTTATTTGGAGTCCATGATTTGATGTTCTTTGCAAAGTGAGATTTTACCACAATCGCTAAGCATGCATAGTGAACAGCTTATTTGCCTTTAATAAATCAACTCCCATAAAGTCTAATGTTATAGAGCTGTTGATGTATCAGATTTGTTGGCCATCATCAGTACAGTGTATGAAAACATTAAAATGGTTTGAGTTTAAAGTGCAACTCCACTTTTGTTGAGCAATACATCCCCCCCTTTGTTAAAATCCCTGCAATGTACAGAGATCACCCAAACAGGTTTTTACTTTTGTTATTCTGAAGAAATAGTTGTTTGTGTCCATGTGCAAAGTGGATGGCAATGACTTTATAAGTATCAATCTGCAATCAGGGCTCTAATGAGGAAAGTGGCAGGGTCTGCATCCCTTTGGAACAGCTTTCTCTTTGGGAGTATCTCACCAAAAATGAAATATTTGTTGCAGGGGATGCCCAAAATCAGACTTATATCTTCATTTCTAATATTTAATTACAATATAACTTGTATAGCAGTTATATATGCTATATTTTTTTTTAAACATTTTTTTCCCATGAAAGTGTAATTACCCTTTAATTATGGCTAATAAATGTGCATTATTTTTTATTTTTTTTAAAGGTCCCAGTGCAGTCCTGGTTTGATGACATGTCGGATACAGAATTGCTCGAATTGATTCCCTTCTTTGAAGGGCTAAGCAAAGAAGAGAACGTTTACAACATGCTGCATAAACTTTGCACCAGGTAGCCCCAAATGGCGCCCTCCAGCGGGTGGCTGTGATCTGCAACACCTGCAGGCTAAAGCTCGTCTTTTTGGGGCCCACAGTTATTTTTTTGCTTCTCCACATTTGCTATGAAATTAGCCCCGCAGAAGGCGATTGAGCCGCCACAGCCTCTCATTCTTCCCACTGGTGACCAAGGCCGTTGAACCCTCTGGAGCCATCCTTCCGCTGAGCTCGGAACAAAAATATTTTCCGCAGAGGGACCTCGTTTTGTACAAAAATAAATCTTGCCGCTTTCTCAGCGTCACATTGGTTACCGAACAACTGACACGGAGTTACAAAAAACGAAAATATTTTTAAAGAGCGCTTTTCACTAATTTTCGTAACAAATTGTTAAGAACTTTTCAGGCTTTTATAAAGGAACAAAAAAACACCAAATGATTTGATTCTACAGAGGATGTAAGAACACGCTTAATGCTAGCAAACATATCGGCCCCCCCCCCCTCCTTTTCTGCCCTCTTGGTTTTTCCCTACACTATGCAGACATATCTTTATCCTTTGCTTCGAGCAGTTGACCTGTCTTCGAGGCCGCTTTTCTTTCTCCTACAGAATGAAGTGCCTTTTCAAGTGTTTGATTTTAAGAAGATACAAGAAAAAAAAAAAAAAACATTTTCTACTCAACAAAAAATTTACATATCTCTTACCTTTCTACCGTCTAACAAAAAAAAAAGAAAGAAAAAAAAAAGCAAACACGACTTTATAAAGTACTGTCAGGACACTCGCTACTAAACATGGATTTCTCGATGCAGAGCGCATGCTGCAACACTATTGTTTTAGGAGAATTCCCAAATCCTGGGTTACAGGTTTGCAGTTTTTTGGGGAGGGCGGTCCAGCCCCATCTTGTAATTTTGTTTTCGTTGCATTCATTGCTCTACAGTCCACAGACAAGGCCGTTGTAAATTTTTAATTGCGATTTTGTGTGTTTATTATTATTATTATTTTTTTTCTCTTTTCCCCCGTGTCTACATTATGATAACAAAATACATTTTGTTTTGCCTCTATGTATCTAAAGCTCATGTTCGCGATTCCATTTTGAAAGCAGAGATTGCAGGAACCTTTTTGTTGCCGTTCTTTGGAAAGGTCAGCCTGTCCAGACTGGGATTGTTCAGTTTCAGGTGAAGGCCTGTGTGCCTGCGTGTTCACTCAGTGTTCTTCAGGGACTCCAGCTCCGTCCACCCGCCATGAAATAAGGATTGATATTTCCCTTTTCCTTTCCTGTTTTTGCAGAGAATGCAGCAAGAGGAATTTGATTGCATGATGTCTAGGGGCCACAGGAGAGCTCTTAATGATGAAGTGCATTCAGAATCTGTGCATTTGTAATGGTGAACTCCAGATAGGTATGAAGACCAATGTTTAATTAGGCTGTCCAAAATATCAGGGGTGGCCAATCTTCAGCCCTCCAGCTGTTGAGGAACTACAAGTCTCACAAGGCATTGCTAAACTTGACAGCCACAGGCATGACTCCCAAAGGGAGAGGCATGATACGCTTTGTAGTTTCCCCACAACTGGAGGGTTGATGTTTTCCCAACTCTATATATCATGTGTACATGTCTTAATGTTTGCTTGTTTTCTGCATTCCTGTGCATAGCAGAACTCTAAGAGGAGCACTCTGAGCCAGGCAAGTTTTTCAGTTTTGCCCAGTGCTGTCAGTCTAACAATGGAAGTGATGACCTCATGAGCCTGCTTCTGTCCTATCCAATCAGTGGGCTCATAGTGAGCCTTTGACCAAACTGTTCTGCGTAACTGCACAGGAGGAGAATAAGGTCAGGGACCTGGCTGTGCTGTCTGGCAGGGATGCCACATAGATTTCAGATGTACAGGAGTTCAACTTTATTTAAAAAGCAATATAGTGACAAAATTACAATTAAAGGGCACTTTATCTGCCTCTTTTTGGCCATACGTATATCTGTGGCAGTAGGACGGTGTTCGGCTTTAATGCTGTGCTGCCATATACAGTCAGGTCCATAAATATTGGGACATCAACATAATTCTAACATTTTTGGCTCTATACACCACCACAATGGATTTGAAATGAAACGAACAAGATGTGCTTTAACTGCAGACTGTCGGCTTTAATTTGAGGGTATTTACATCCAAATCAGGTGAACGGTGTAGGAATTACAACAGTTTGCATATGTGCCTCCCACTTCTTAAGGGACCAAAAGTAATGGGACAGAATAATAATCATAAATCAAACTTTCACTTTTTAATACTTGGTTGCAAATCCTTTGCAGTCAATTACAGCCTGAAGTCTGGAACGCCTAGACATCACCAGACGCTGGGTCTCATCCCTGGTGATGCTCTGCCAGGCCTCTACTGCAACTGTCTTCAGTTCCTGCTTGTTCTTGGGGCATTTTCCCTTCAGTTTTGTCTTCAGCAAGTGAAATGCATGCTCAATCGGATTCAGGTCAGGTGATTGACTTGGCCATTGCATAACATTCCACTTCTTTCCCTTAAAAAACTCTTTGGTTGCTTTTGCAGTATGCTTTGGGTCATTGTCCATCTGCACTGTGAAGCTGCGTCCAATGAGTTGTGAAGCATTTGGCTGAATATGAGCAGATAATATTGCCCGAAACACTTCAGAATTCATCCGGCTGCTTTTGTCAGCAGTCTCATCATCAATAAATACAAGAGAACCAGTTCCATTGGCAGCCATACATGCCCACACCATGACACTACCACCACCATGCTTCACTGATGAGGTGGTATGCTTAGGATCATGAGCAGTTCCTTTCCTTCTCCATACTCTTCTCTTCCCATCACTCTGGTACAAGTTGATCTTGGTCTCATCTGTCCATAGGATGTTGTTCCAGAACTGTGAAGGCTTTTTTAGATGTCATTTGGCAAACTCTAATCTGGCCTTCCTGTTTTTGAGGCTCACCAATGGTTTACATCTTGTGGTGAACCCTCTGTATTCACTCTGGTGAAGTCTTCTCTTGATTGTTGACTTTGACACACATACACCTACCTCCTGGAGAGTGTTCTTGATCTGGCCAACTGTTGTGAAGGGTGTTTTCTTCACCAGGGAAAGAATTCTTCGGTCATCCACCACAGTTGTTTTCCGTGGTCTTCCGGGTCTTTTGGTGTTGCTTAGCTTACCCGTGCGTTCCTTCTTTTTAAGAATGTTCCAAACAGTTGTTTTGGCCATGCCTAATGTTTTTGCTATCTCTCTGATGGGTTTGTTTTGTTTTTTCAGCCTAATGATGGCTTGCTTCACTGATAGTGACAACTCTTTGGATCTCATCTTGAGAGTTGACAGCAACAGATTCCAAATGCAAATATCACACTTGAAATGAACTCTGGACCTTTTATCTGCTCATTGTAATTAGGATAATGAGGGAATAACACACACCAGGCCATGGAACAGCTGAGAAGCCAATTGTCCCATTACTTTTGGTCCCTTAAGAAGTGGGAGGCACATATGCAAACTGTTGTAATTCCTACACCGTTCACCTGATTTGGATGTAAATACCCTCAAATTAAAGCTGACAGTCTGCAGTTAAAGCACATCTTGTTTGTTTCATTTCAAATCCATTGTGGTGGTGTATAGAGCCAAAAATGTTAGAATTGTGTCGATGTCCCAATATTTATGGACCTGACTGTATATGCATGCATCCCTGTTCTGTGCTGGAAGTGCGCCTAATCAGCCTATCCGGCACTGTGATGGTGCTATCATAAACCGCTTTCAATCACTGTCTTAGATCCTAGAGCTGGTAGGATTGGTTCCCGGTCATGTGACCACTGTTATAGCTGTTTACAGTAATAACATGATCAGGAAGGCATGGTGCTAAGATCCCCTTAAAGGGCCACCCACCCCCCAAAATAAAACCGTACTTGTCTGTCCACCAGATGAGCTAAGCTTACTGAGAAGTTTTTAAGCTGAATTCCAGGTATTACAAGAAGGGCAGGCACACTGTGAGTTAAGTCTAATCAAATGCATGTCACCTCCCGGACTTTTCTGTTACTCATGAGACAGATTTATTGCACTCCTGGAGGACATACTCTGCATGTAGGAGGAGAGAAGCACACAGATCCGCTATGCCTGCCCCTCTTCTCCACTGCCCATTCACAGAAGCCTTTGTATTTTGTAAATTGGATCACAGTGCAAAGGCTTCTGTGAATAGGCAGGAGGGGAATGGCGGGTATAGCCGTTCCAGCGGCTCTGCTCTTGAAGGAACTGAGACCACAGGTCAGAGTTGTGGAAGTTCTCTTCCTGGAGCACAATAGACCTGTCCAATGTGAAAAATAGAGATAAGTCAGGCACCTCGTTAGACCTAACTCGTGGTATGCATGCAGTTTTTACAAAGTAGCTGAATTATCCTATGCTTAGCTCTTCAAGAGTGTGAACAGATAAGTATTCAACCTTTTCTTTACCGGGTGCTCCTATTAAATTGTTTCATCCAATGTCAGAGTCCATTTAACAGCATTTTACTATTTTTTACGCATGAAAAATGCTTATATGCATATACAATTGCATGCTTTTCTAATGCACAGCAATGTGAACAGAAGTTTCCTGCAAGGAGACCTTGTAACTGGAGTCCCAGTAGATCTAGAACAGCCTGTGATTCAGCTGACCAGTCTACGCCAAGGACTGCAATCCCAGTCTTAGGCCTAATCCTTTATGGAATGGTTGTGGGGAAGATGGGGGGGGTCTTATTTATTGATCATAAGAGAGAAATGTTTTTAAATTTGGATATAATTAGCAGATGCTTTGTGTTGGTTTATAAGAGAAAAGGATTTTATTTTTTAACTGCTGCTACTGTACAGTCTCCATAAAATGTTGACCACCGGCTCTTGAAACTGTTCCTTTGCCGCTGTGCCTAGGCGTTTAGTACGTTTACTGCAAACTCGGGCAGTACACAGGCGTCTAAATCACTTCACTTTTATTCTACATACCGCAGCCCCCCCCCCCCCCCCCGTGTGTGCGCGCTCAGGAAAACACACCCTTTCCCCCCCTCACCGTCCCTCTTTGCCGCAAGGGTGGCATTTAAATTGGATCTAAACCCGATTTCTAACGCCTCCTATAGGAGCATTAACACGATGTAATTTTTCAAAGTTGTTTGAAATATTTTTAATATAATGATAACTGATGATCCTATCATGAAGGCCATTGTTCAGGAACTTCCTGTTATTGGGTGACAACAGTGTCACTAAAGTTCTCCTACGTTGTCACCCTCTCAATTCCACCCCTACTGCAGCAGTGTGCAGACATGGTTCAGCGTTGTCAGTTGTGAACCCAGCCCAGAGCAATGATATGCAGCTGAGATGGGCAGGAAGGTGACGTGTGCTTTAGCAAATTAAATGTCATTTAGGGTTTAGATCTGCTTTATGAATGCTGAAATTGCAATGGACTTGCTTCATGATACATTCAAAGGATAAATGTACTTTAAAATGAGGTGCTCTTATCCTGTCTAGCCCCCCACCCCCTCAACTACCCACCTGCCCCAGATGCTCAGTTACATGAATCTGACAGCCGTGGCCTTCCTGGACATGTTTGGAATACAAACCCATAGAGATCTATGTAGATCACTGAGATGCCAAGTTCAGTTCAAGAGGTGCTAATTTTTAATAAAGATTCAGATTTTACCTTTTATCAATCATAAGCTCACTAGACACATAAGAGAAGGCAGATGAGGGATGAAGGACAGAAAAGTGCCACCTATCCTGTACACGGCTGGGCCCTGGACCACTTGTAAAAACACAGACGAGAAAGGGAGCACCAGCCTAGTGCATCATCCCATGTTACATTTATTGATAAACCACATTAAAATCTATTCACAAACCATGTGAAAGAAACCGCATATCAAGCTATGCATCTGTAGCACGGGTGTTCGCCGGACTGAGCACATGCCAGAGCTCAGGAGAACTCCACAGAGATATTAGATGGCTTACACGTTTCGAGGGCTATAGAGCCAAACCATCAGGACCCTCTCGGCTCAGAAATTTATACCACGCTAATCATGATGTGAGAAACATAAGCTCCTCCCATCATGGGGTGGGCCACGTTTTCCCAGGGTAATGTGTGGCCTTCTCCCATGATGGGAGGGGCTTGTCGTTCTCATGTCATGATCAGCGTGGCATAAGTTGCGAAGAGGGTCTAGCCCTTGAAAAGCATAAGCCATCTAGGATCCTGGTGTAGTTCTGAGCTCTGGAGTACGTGGAGTCTGATGAATAATGTGTAGCTTGATATGCCGTTTCTTTCACATGTTTTGTGAGTATATATTAATGCAGATTATGAATCAATGTTACATGGGATAATGCACTAGGCTGGTGCGCCCTCTTTTGTTGGTGTTTTTGTCGCTGTGTTCCGGGATTCCCCCAGTCCTCAGAGGGCAGCAAGGCTTGGAGTATCCTTGTTCTGCGAATGGAGAACTGTTACTAGACTACCACACTCATGCACAGGAGGTGTTGTGTTCTGGAGCCATTGTATCCCTGCACCACCTGTAGCTGAGGCCTTGCAGAGGACATTTCCATAGACCGTCCCTCTGATCTTGCCCTTTACTGTCCTAAGGCTGGGTGTCTTATCAGAAGAGATCGGAGAGCTATTACTAAACCGCATAAAAGGGTTCTGACAACTGTCCAGCTGGAGACAACATATGACTTTCTCAGACAAAAAAATAACTGAGTGAAGCCGTCCTTTACACCCATCAGGGGTAGGGTAATCACATTTCAAGCATGGTGGAAGATCATGGGTGACGCTTTTTTTTTTTTTTTTTAATTATTATACTTTTTTGTTTTGTTGTCCCACCACACTCCCCAAAATAGGTTTGGTGATCACTGGTTTGTGATTTTTTTTTTTTTTTTTTTTTTCAAGATTTGTTGGTTGATAAAAACTGATTTTGTTTTGGAACATGAGGCTCACTGTCTTCTGCCACTGTACTGTGCCGGTTTGCAGCGTTGATCAGTGAAATTCTTGTAAACAGTATCATGTTTGTAATAAAACCTGATGGTGCGTTCATCATTTTAAAGAAAAGGGTATTTTTTTTTCATGAACTTTGCTGTTTGCTTGGATGACATAGAAAATGTAGACGAGATCATCACCAATCCGTTATAACTTTGACAACTGACAGGTAAGGTGAATAACATTGATTACCTTAAATAAATATAAATAAAAGTGCAGCGCTAATAAAATGATAAATTGTCCCATAAATATTATAAATGTGTAAAAGCAGTTCGTAAAACAGGTGAAGGATAATCCACTTGATGCAGCCGTATGTCAAAGAAAGTTGTCACAGGAACAAGTGATATAAATGCGCACTCACCGGACGCGCTAAAATCATGCGCATGTAGTCAATATCCACTCAGATCACTTAGGACGGCGGAGAAGGTGGGCATCCATCTAAAGGTAAGTAATCCTGGTAATCCGGTCTCGGTAGTGTGTAGTAGAAACTTCCAGGTCCAGAGGTCCCCTTAAGGCTGGATGGGTGCCTAAACTGGATACAGAGCTCCCTCCCTCTGGTGGTAGTGGATAATGGTGGGATGTCCTGGAAATCAATTCGCTCCAATGGGAGCCAAGAACGGTGCCCATAGTGTAGAATGGTTAAAAAGATTTTATTCAAAAAGATGCAGTGCTAAAACAGGGTAGTATACACTCCTTGTAAATCAATAGGTGATGAAGAGTTGTACTGACCCCTTAATAAAGATGGCCGCCGGGCCTCCTCGTGGCTCCAGGCGGCTGTGACGTCACTCTCTGTTGGCTCCTCCGAAGGCCTTTCGTGCTATGCACATCATCAGAGGGGAGGCTAACAGCAGCATGACAGACCTCCATTCCTTTTATAACCTGATGCGGCGATCGCGCGTGCACATATCGGCGCCGCCATTTTGTTAGTCCGCGAAGTGCGCACGCGTGACTCCGCAGGCGCCATCTTGCCGTGGATCAAGCTCAATAAACGATTCTCCATTACAGGGAAAACACAAGCACTTCTGTCACTGATCTGAAGACATAGCAATCCACAGTGACACAGGAGCGGCATCTTTAGCGTCCCAATGATATAATCCAAAACATGTAAATGCTCCCCAGCAAATGTCAATATGTAAGATAAAAATCACATAAATATCTTAAAAATTTAAATATTTAGACAAAGTATAGGTGCTTATGCCTGAAGTGAATAAGGAATGAAATACATCACGGCAAAGAGGCAGATACAGAGAGCACTCTTTATCCAACCATTACAGAATTTACCACAACAAGGACCCCACCTCCCTCAGATTTACAGCCATTGACATAGTTATCCGTCACTGGAGGGGTCTGAACAAAACCCGGGCGGTCTCTCAAGCAGAAACCAGATAGTTGTATGAGCTTGGTACCCTATACCCTTCCGCTCATAACATTGAAATTGATGTGAATTGTTTTATTGCTAATAGTTAATACAAATCCTTTCATTACCATTATTTGGCCATGTACTACTAAATATGACCCTCTTTTGTACAGGAGAAGGTTTTGGTTTATTCATACTTTTTTAACACACCCGCATACCATCATCCATTATGTACACTATAATTTAATTTTTTTACTTTCTTTTGGATACATTTTATGTCGTACTGAGCATTATTAATATTTGGTCCCTTTTATAATTTTATTGTACTTCAATCATGTTTTTAACTACATTCTAATATTTTTATTGCTTACATTATGTTTACATCTTTTTATTGTACTGGTACGGATTAATTTTTTTGATAAGGATAACTCTTATCTCTTCTGGGTAAGTGAAAATGTCACCCTTATTATCCACCTCTTTGCCGTGATGTATTTCATTCCTTCACTTCAGGCATAAGCACCTATACTTTGTCTAAATATTTACATTTTTAAGATATTTATGTGATTTTTATCTTACATAATGACATTTGCTGGGGAGCATTTACATGTTTTGGATTATATCATTAGGGCGCTAAAGATGCCGCTCCTGTGTCACTGTGGATTGTTATGTCTTCAGATCAGTGACAGGATAAGTGCTTGTGTTTTCCCTGTAATGGAGAATCGTTTTTTTGAGCTTGATCCACGGCAAGATGGCGCCCGCGGAGTCGCGCGTGTGCACTTCACGGACTCTAACAAAATGGCGCTGATATGCGCACGCGCGATCGCCGCATCAGGTTATAATAGGAATGGAGGTCTGTCATGCTGCAGTTGGCCTCCCCTCTGATGATGTGCATAGCACGAAAGACCTTAGGAGGAGCCAACAGAGCGTGACGTCACAGCCGCCCGGAGCCATGAGGAGGCCCGGCGGCCATCTTTACTAAGGGGTCAGTACAATTCCTTATCACCTATTGATTTACAAGGAGTGTATACTACCCTGTTTTATCACTGCATCTTTTTGAATAAAATCTTCTTAACCATACTACACTATGGGCACCGTTCTTGGCTCCCATTGGAGCTAATTGATTTCCAGGACATCCCACCATTATCCACTACCACCAGAGGGAGGGAGCTCCTGTATCCAGTTTAGGCACCCATCCAGCCTTAAGGGGACCTCTGGACCTGGAAGTTTCTACTACACACTACTGAGACAAGATTACCAGGAGTTCTTGCCTTTAGATGGATGCTCACCTCCGCCGTGCTAAGTGATCTGAGTGGATATTGACTACATGCGCATGATTTTAGCGCGCCCGGCAAATGCGCATTTATATCACTTGTTCCTGTGACAACTTTCTTTGACATACGGCTGCATCAAGTGGATTATCCTTCACCTGTTTTACGAACTGCTTTTACACATTTATAATATTTATGGGACAATTTATCATTCTCATATTTACCATTTTATTAGTGCTGCACTTTTATTTATATTTATTTATCCTTATTTATCCTTTAAGGTTTGCTGTGATTACCTTGAGTGCATTAGCTGCTGGTTTTGGAGCGCTCACTTCTCATTTATTTATCTCAAAACATTGATTACCTTGTTTCAATGGCACCTGAAAGTTGGTGGGATAGATTAGGCAGAACAGAAACATGTTGTCCTGAAAGCAGAAAAAAACAGTTTGTTGTATCTGGAGCTGAGTAGCCACCATACTGGTCAAGGCACCCATGCTGACCTGTGTCTACAGCCAAAAGCACCTACAATGGGCATGTGAGCATCAGAATTGGACCACGGAGCAATGGAAGGAGGTGGCCTGGTCTGATGCATTATTTTACATTTGTGTGGCTGGCCGTGTGTGTGTGTGTGTGTGTGTGTGTATATGTATGTGTGCGTGCGCGAGTGTGACTTACCTGTGGAAGAGATGGCACCAAGGTGCACTATGGGAATAAGGCAAGCCAGTGGAGGACATGTGATGCTTTGGATAATGTTCTGCTGGGAAACCTTGGCTCCTGCCATTTATGTGGATGTTACTTGACATGTACCACCTACCTAAACATAGTTGCTGATCAAGTACACCCCTTAATGGAAACGGTATTTCCTGATGGCAGTGGGCTCTTTCCCCAGGACAATGTGCCTTGCCACACTGCAAAAATGGTTCAAGAATAATTTGAGGAACATAACAATGAGTTTTGAAGTGTTGATTTGGCCTCCACATTCTCCAGATCTCAATCCAATCAAGCTTCTGTGGGATGCGCTGGAAAAAACAAGTCTAATCTATGGAGGCTCCACCTCACAACTTACAGGACTTGCTACTGACAGCTAGTTGCCAGATAGCACAGTAGGCGTCAGGATCAGGGCTGGTTTGGTGGCAAAAGAGGGACCTACTCAATATTGGATGATTTGCTCATAAAGCTATGAGTGATCATTGTCAATTTGGGTCTTGGGCATTATTCTGGACATTCAGAAATTCCCCCTTTACCACAATTTCTACAAAGCCTTTACCCCAAATAAAATGACCCAATAAGTTCTTTTATAAATGCTTACATTCAGTATATTATTATTATTATTATTATACAGTATTTATAAAGCGCCAATAGTTTGCTCAGTGCTGTACATTACAAAGGGGGACAGAACAATACCAATACAATGCAAAACATGAGGGGATTGAGGGCCCTGCTCTTTGGAGCTTACAATCTAGGAGGGAGGGGATGGTGGCACAAGAGGAGATAGCTGTGGGGGATGGAGTGGTAGGAAGAGTGGAGGAGGTCGGCAAGTTAGCAGGGGGTGGGGTAGGCTTCCCTGAAGAGATGGGTTTTCAGGGTGTGCCTAAAGGAGAGGAGAGTAGGTGATAATCTGATGGGTTGGGGCAGGGAGTTCCAGAGGATGGGTGACACCCTGGAGAAGTCCTGGAGGCGGGCATGGGAGGAGGAGACCAGGGAACTAGAGAGAAGGAGGTCTTGTGAGGAGCGGAGTGTGCGTGTTGGGCGGTACTTGGATATTAGGTCGGTGATGTAGTTCGGGGCAGTATGGTGGACGGCTTTGTACGTCAGTGTTAGGATTTTGAATTTGATCCGTTGCGCAATCGGAAGCCAGTGGAGGGATTGGCAGAGGGGGGTGGCGGAGACGGAGGGGTTGGAAAGGTGAATGAGTCTGGCAGCCGTATTCAGGATGGACTGAAGCGGGGATAGCCAACTCAGTATATCCAGCTCATATAACTAAAACTCAAAAATATAGGCCAATATATTGGTTGTTCTAAAACCAAGGCCATTATTATGGATTTGGACCCCACTTTTTAGCTACAACAGGCTTTTTACAAAATGTTCAACACCAGTGCCTGACCTCACAAATGCTCTTTTGGCTGAATGGAAATGACCACAAACTAGCACAAGAGGATTTTGTTCGCAGTCGGTCTTCCAATTCAACCCAGAGATGTTTACTGGGGTTAAGGTTGTGGTTCTGTGCAGGCCCAATGAATTTCTCCACAAAGTCTTTGTATGTTGGAGTGTTGACTGTAACCTTCACTGGAAACACCTGAACTTGGTGTATGTATTACCAAAACCTTTTTTCTTTCTCATCCATTGAGGGACACAGAAATTCAT
Organism: Staurois parvus; assembly: GCF_062004578.1. Lineage (NCBI taxonomy): Eukaryota > Metazoa > Chordata > Amphibia > Anura > Ranidae > Staurois > Staurois parvus. Next base: position 135,225 of record NW_028318941.1, read on the forward strand.
GAACCTTTGGATTCATGCTTCTGGGAGGATTGGAAGCTGCAAAATCTCACAGGAAAAAAGGGCCTCAAGGTCTCAAAAGTTCTAGTCTGGGAATCCCCAATCAAACACCTATATGCATACCAAACTGAAGAAATTGGTTATGGATTCAACCAGGACTTGTTCAATCCATAACCAATTTCTTCAGTTTGGTATGCATATACACTAGTCGTCAAAATTGTGGATACACCTTCTGATTTTGTCAGTTTTGGTTGATATCTTTACTTACTCCCTTGTTTTTTTTCTTATAGACATTAGCTATTCTATGCAAATGGTAAACAAAATATTTTTGATAACATATGATACAGGTTTTGAGTTAATTTGAGCAGATTTACTGAAAATTAAGCGACAAAGCTAGCTGGTGAGGAAGTTAAGAAAGTGAGAAAATTTTGCCAATTTTAGTTTGTGTATTATTGTGTATATGCTATAGTGCTATAGTATTTGGTCAGAATAAAGCATTATGTTGCATTACAGAGATTCTATTAGTAATGCCTGCAATTTTATATAGCGCTTAGGAAATTGTTTTCCATTTTATGTATTTTTTTAATTATATTAGAATAATTAAATAAAATAATATTGTGGTGTTTTGACCTAAAATGTACTTAGATAACTACATTTGTAGAAATTAATGATGCCATCATTTAAAAGGTCAGACTGGTCACCAAAGAAAATATCAACAGCAATAACATTAAGAAATGAAGGTTATAATTTTCATGAAATTGCCAGGAAAATGGGTCAAGGAGTTTCTGCATCCGGAGTCCAGAAGCTGTGTGCACGATTTACGAACACCAAAAGTATCGAAACACAGCAAGGCAGAGGAAGGAAAAATCTACAACACCCAAAACTGACAGAAGAATTGCAAGACTTGCTTTGCAGAATAGAAAATCCTTTGCGAAGGATATCAACAAGGTGTTGTCAGATGGAGGACTGTCAGTGTCTGTCCGAGCAGTAAGAAGTCGACTTGCTGCTGCTGGATTAAGAGCTTGATTACCAAGAAAAAAAACATTTTTGAACTGCCAACAAAGAAAGAAAAGAGTTGAATGGTCCAAGGAACATCAAAATTGAACAACAGAAGATTGTTAAAAAATGAATGAGTGATGAAACACGAATTTCTATTTTCGGAAGCGATGGTGTTCGATACGTGCAAAGAAGGTCAGGCGAAGAATGCCTTCCTGAGTGCATGACAGCAACAATGAAACACCCTCAATGCATCAGGATATGGAGCTGCATGTCTTGGTATGGTGTTGGATGAATGTAGGTTATTGATGGCATTATTAATGCAGAGCGATACATCAAGAGGTCCTGAAACCAAAGTTGATCCCATCAATAAGCGTCTTAGCAGACAAAGGCACAGAATTTACTTTTCAACAGGATGGAGCTCCATGCCATACAGCTCATAAATGCCTTAAATGGTTCAATGACAAGAAAATTTGTCTGCTTCCCTGGCCTGGAAGTAGCTTTGACTTGAATCCCATTGAAAATCTGTGGTCAAGATTGAAACGCATGGTCTCGAGCAAGAATCCAAGCAACAAGTGAGGACTCATTGAAGCTATAATCAATTTCTGGCATCAGTTGATCACAGAAGAGGATGTTAAAAGACTTGAAGGGTCAATGCCTAGAAGGTGTCAAGCATTAGTTAAGGCCAAAGGCTATCCAACACGTTATTGAAAAAACACATTGTGACAAACTTGAAATGATCATTTTTATGCTATAGAATAGCCAAGATGCATTCTGGAACATTTCCAGCCAAAATGTAACTTATTTCAAGATTTTTTGTTAAGGCGTTCATTTACTATATAAAATTTTACTTGTGCTATGACATTTTTATATAAAAAGTACTTGAAGCTGCAAAAGTTTGTAAAAATGTAAGGTATATCCACAATTTTGGCCACCAGTGTAGGATTGGAAGCTGGCAAACAAGAAAGCTGTATCCCAGCCCTGTATAATCTGTCATACTACTAGTACCCTAAGTGGATGCATATCTTTTCTTCAGCTCTTCTCCCGTAAAGACTGACCTATTATTTTGCTATAGCCTTTCTACATTTTTTTTCTTCAGTCAATACTTGTAGGTATCTGATGTGGTTGCCCTCAGCCTGGCTTTTGGAATGCAGCTTCCGGAGTCTACTGGACTGGACGTTGCGGGAATAGCCTGGAAGTGACCTTTTGAGCACTGGCTTTTGTGGGCGGAGCTTTACAGACTCCATTCTGGTAAAAGAAAAGACCAGAAGCATTTTTCACACCCGTAGCTGCCAGCAATTGCCTCAGTGCTTGCTCCATTTCTAAAGATTCTTAAGGAAGTCTTGGGGGGGCGGTAAACCCATCTTTCTACATTTTCTCTATGAAGTTTGGAAAACACCAGATATGTAGATTGCACCCCTGTACTTGCTATCATTCTATCCTATCATACATTTGTCCAGAAATGGTACTTTTCATTGATCTGCACAAATCACCTCACACTGCTGATGTGGGATGCAGAGCATTGTATAAAAATGAAGACGTGGTGCATAGACTTTTTCTCTGTGGGGTCCACATCTATGCGTATATGTGTCTTCGTGCCAGGAGCATGCTGCATGGCACGCTCCCAGCAGAGACCGGGGTCTCACTGAGAGCCCCGAGTCCCGTACTAACGGTCAGGACCCTAAACTCCCGATTCCAGGTCCCCTAATTGCTGTGATAGCCTCTGATTGGCTATCACAGTGATCAATCACTTTGAAGCCTGCCCCCATGTTTTCTTTCTCTGAAAAAATTGTATCGGTGTGTTTTTAGGTAGGATAAAAAAAGCAAAATGTTCCCCATTGTTTCTGGGCCATACTACAGGTACAACCAACATACACACATGTGGTATCACTGCGATCATCAGGAGCAGAATTTTTGTGGGGTCATGGTAGTAGCAAGAAATATACAGCTAAATTTAAAAAAAAATAAAAAATTATATATAATAAATATATTTATTTATTTTATTTTTTTTTGACAACTGGGCTATAGCTGAATGACAACTACAGCGTGGCTGTCTAGTTCTGGGAGGGCGTCATATGACGTTTTCCAGAAATGCACCCCATGGGGCCCACACCTGGTGAGCTCTGTGAACGCTGTGAGACAGCTGATCACATCACATCACATGTAAAGAGCCAATCCCCGCGCTCTTTTACCACATGATTAACTGTGTCCAATGACACCAAAAGGAAGCTCTATCTGTCTCAAAAAAGTGATAAAAATGTTACGTGTGCAGTGTTGCATGATGGCACAATAGTCATTCAAAGTGTGACAGCACTGAAAGCTGAAAATTTGCATGGGCAGGAAGAGGGTGAAAGCGCCCGGTAGGCGAGGGGTTAAAAAAAAAATCAGGAGATATTTATCATTTACCAACAAAAAAAAGCCCAATTTGTGCATTCAGGTGCATTATACCTTGTTTTTTTCAGGACAAAGTAGTTGTCCAGTTTTCCTAACACAGGTCAGAGTTGCAGAATTGTGCTTAGGCATTAACACTTGTTTTACCCTTAGGTGGAAAGGAGTTTAATGCAAAATGGCTGCTGGGATTGTTCCGTTGTTTGATAGTATGGAGCAGGAGGCTGTAATATTACATTTCAGCTGTGATGGTTTGCTGGAAGCCTTCCATCTCATTTCTGACGTTTGCCTTATGTCTGTTCATAGGCATAGGGTACTTGGCCTTCAAGGTAAAACCACCCTTCAGACCAGCTCTTGCTAATATTGTCAAGCATTCTGTTGGCGGTAGAAGTACACCATTTCCCTAGCGGAAGAGGCATAAGGATGAGACTGCGAAGTTGTTTCCCTCTCCTATTGGCAAGAATTATTTCTCGACTCCCTTCTTCAACATTGACACCTCCCAAGCTTGTTTCCCCATAAGGTCCTAAATTTCAGACAAACCTTTGTCTATATGAAGGTACACCCCCACTTCCACAATGACCTTTGGAGACGCTTGGACAGCTTGCTTTCCAGAAGTCTGGCTGAGGGAGGTGGTTTCCCAGAGTTTTGCTCCCTGCCTCTTTTTTTTTTTTTTTTTTTTTTTTTGCCCTCACTTGAGTTTTCCTGTTTCTCCTCACTGACTAAGATCTTCATTGAACCTGCTCGGGACTTTTGGATTAAGGGGTCATTGTCCTAGTCCCTTTGGCAGAATGGTTCCAGGGGTTTCACCCCAACCTGTTCACTGTTCTCAATGCAAAGGGAGTATTCGTTTCAACTTGGTTCTTAAGGCTCTGAATGTTTAGAAATGTTTGAGTTTTTAGAAATTCCGTATGGAATTTACCAGATCAGTCATCAGCCATCAACCATTGAGACTAATGCCAGCCGTAGATGGACTGAATCTTGGCTGGTTCAGCATGGGCTGGCTGCAATTTGACCCATGCAAGGGTAGGATGGCTATGCTAAATTGATCCATCGATTGCGTGCAAAAAAAATGCAACATGCTGGTTTTACTGAAGTTTATTACTTCTGGGAGGTATGGCCACTAGAAGTGATCATTATATTCTGCTGGCAGAACACAGTAGCGCTGCAGGAGGGATTCTCCCATCAACACTGACTCTGGTTGCAGGAAAGAAATGCAATAATCTATGGCTTGCCTTACTTGCACATTCCCATCTTTCCAGTACATAAGAGATTTGTACACTTTTCTCTGGGGTCTCTGTACTGCCAGTTTGTGGCTTTGCTATTCAGCCTCTTCCCTGCAGCTGGGGTGTTCACCAAGGTGTTGGCTCTGGTGCATTCCTGCGGCATCCCCATTGTGGTATATGTAGACGACCTTCTGTTCAGAGAACAGTTGTCAAGGGTTCTGACAGCATCTCTAAGGCCTCATTCACACCATGGTGCAGAGACATAAGATTTTCTGCACGCAGTCTATAAGGGCACAACAAAAAAAAGCAATTGTTCTCTAATGTGCCCTGTTCACATCACAACACTGAAATAATGTGAGGATTTTTTCCTGCGCAGGATTCTGCAACATATATTAAACTCACTGAACTGCGCATGATAACTGACATAAATTCATGTCCCTGCAAGTGAAATCTGTGTGGTTTTTATGCATGTATAGTGTGAACCAGGCCTAACTCTCCATAAGTTAGAGGATCAGGTGGATCCTGACCCTTCAGCAATCTGTAGGATACAATGCAAAGCTGTAGTTTCTACAGCGAGCAAAATCCTCTTGTATTAAAAGAGGTATAGATTCCAGAGAGAGAGATATCATTTCCCCCGGTACAAATCATTAGTAATACCTCATCTGGAATATGCAGTTCAGTTTTGGGTACCAATTCACAAAAAGAACATTGGGGGACTGGAGAAAGTACAGGAAAGAGCAACCATAACTGATAAGAGGCATGGAGGAGATCAGCTATGAGGAAGGGTTAGCTGAACTGAGTTTATTCAGTCCCCCCCCCCCCCCCCCCCCCAGGAAAACTTGTCAGAAATGATTCATGCAGATAGCCATGACATGAGGCAGCAGACATAATGACACTTAGTGCTCTGGATTGAGACAAGTACACACTATAGAGGCATAAGCTTTGTTCATTTTCAGATGTTTACAACCACTTTAACCTTTATAGGTAATAGCACCAGACATTGTTGATTCAGAGAATGTCCAATTGCCTCCTGGAACAGGAATAAATTTCCTTTTCTCCACTGTAACAAATTGGACAATGAATGTATAGGTTTTTTCCTTCCTCATCAACTGCATATACAATTCTGTACAAGGAGAATTTTTATTTTTTCTAAATGGGCTTGTCTTTTTTTTTTTTTTCCTTTTTCCCCTTTTTCCTTTTTCCCCTTCAACCTTACTATGTAACATCTGAAGCTTCTTTTTTTGCATGATAAGCTGGGGTCTGATGTCCTTCTGCAGACATGAAAAAAGTGATTGACCAATGGCCTATTACACCACATCCCCAATAAAATTATACAAAAAAAAAAAAGTAGTTATGGGATTTTAGAGGTGTGTAACATTAGACTAACTAATTTAAATGTTTTTTTTACCAATTCATTCCAATAGAGTTACATTAACTACAGGTAGGTACATCAAACGTGACAATCACTGCATGCTTGACTGTTTTCTGTGGTGCATAGATGGTGCTTCCTTACATATTTCACCCAACCTGGGCTTTCTCAGGGGAAGAGACAGGCTAGCCACAGTACTGTCTACAAATATATCAAAGACACTAATCACTCCAAAATAATTATACCATATACATAAAACTGGAACAAAAAAATTATACATTTCAAAAAAGAGAAACTTACCTGGCCAGAGAATTATAAGCCCCCGCTTACCCTTGGAACTGTATTGTCAATATCAATCGTTAAAATGGTGACAGACAGATGCTGAAACAAAGGCCCAGGCGTCCGTGTAATTGCAGAAGGTACATAAAGGACTGAGTATCCACCTAAACATGACCATCAGAAAAGTTTTATTAAAAAAGTTTTATTTAAATATCTGTGTTACCACAACTATGGTCCATAGAAGTGTAGAGATCACACACAGTCTCAGTGTTAAGGAATCGCGGATGTGGCCAAAAGACCATCCCCAATCTAATCAGCCCTTATATACCTTCCACCCGGCCAACGTGTCATGTCATTGGTTGCGTGCGGACCTCCCGTGTCACAGCGCATGCGCGGATATAAACAGCCTAGGACTCCCACACAGGCTGCAGAATTGCAGGGACATCGACAGAAACAGCGCCACCAATGGTCAGAAGACTGGCACGACAAACTAAATCAAACAGACTATAATCCTAAATAGGCTAAATAGGATCACAACAAGTTCCACATGTGCACATGACATCACGGCGCATGGGTGGATATAAACAGCCTAGGACTCCCACACAGGCTGCAGGGACATTGACAGAAACAGCACCACCAATGGTCAGAAGACTGACACAACACATAAACTAAATCAGACTATAAATAACCTGCCTTCTAGTGGCTAAATAGGATCACAACAAATTCCACTGTGAAATTGCAGGGACCAAGATTGAAACAACGCCACCAACGGTCAAAAGACCTGCAAAGCACCTAGGAAAAAAATCAAACAAAATATAATGTGCCAACTACTGGAAAAATAAGGTCCCAACAGGCGCTGTTGTCAATACCCTAAAGCTGATAAAATCCCCACATAATAGTAACAAGCAGAGAATCAATAGGCTCCAATCCGCTAGCAGTGCACAAAATGGCGCAGTCCTCAAACTGAGAGACTGCACTCTGGGCGTCTGTACAATCACATAAGGACGCCTATTCAGGACCTAGGAAAAATACATAGAGAATACTTAAAACATGATTAATCTATTAGTTGACGCGTAAGCTGGGGGAGCATCATTCTGCACAATTAATTACAAAGCAGCTCAAAATCACAATTATAAAACATATCATCCATTCAATATTTAACAATAACCAACAGGAATGTATAGGTACAAGATAAAATATGAACCCTGTTGTATGGCTGGAAAATGTGGGGTAGTACTGCAGAGCAGGGCAATAATTATAGAAATGGTCTAAAGCCTAAAGATTTATTCAGGCCTGGATAAACCGGTAGCATTTAATTTATATATCCGACGTGTCTCTAGTTGTAAAAGTTTTTGATCAATATTTCTTCCCCGCACATGTGGTGAGATAGGCTCTAAAGCCATAAACCTGATCATTCTTTCAAGGCACTATAAAATATTACAGTATCTTGCGAGCCAAAATCAAAGAGTCACCCTAATATGCGACATATAATATATATCCTTAATATGGTAGGATCGCAGACACCTAACACATAACTACCAATGTGTATAAAATATTTTGAATATAATCCTATGGTGTTGCGCTCCTAAGAAAAATTATTTGTTCATATAATCACTTATCCATACCCTAAACTTATAACCATATGCAGATAAGTGAAAAAATCATACAATAAATGCTTTAACCAAATAACATGCAAAATATTCCCTTAATTTACTTAAAAAAATCAAATCTTAATTAATATCCGTGATTGAACAATAACTGAATCTGTGATTAAAAATGACTAAATCAATATTTCATCACTTATAATAAAAAAGAAATATATTACTCAAATAATTTAAATAAATATACATAAATACCTAATTAATATATGTAAAAAAACACTGGGTTTTTTTTGTTTTTTTTTACATATATTAATTAAGTATTTATGTATATTTATTTAAATTATTTGAGTAATATATTTCTTTTTTATTATAAGTGATGAAATATTGATTTAGTCATTTTTAATCACAGATTCAGTTATTGTTCAATCACGGATATTAATTAAGATTTGATTTTTTAAGTAAATTAAGGGAATATTTTGCATGTTATTTGGTTAAAGCATTTATTGTATGATTTTTTCACTTATCTGCATATGGTTATAAGTTTAGGGTATGGATAAGTGATTATATGAACAAATAATTTTTCTTATGAGCGCAACACCATAGGATTATATTCAAAAAATTCTTTCAAGGCATTTCCCTTTGCCTAATTTCCCTCCATCAATCTGCAATGAAACGTTCTGTCATAATAGGAGTCCTACCTCCTGGACAAGCCAATTCGGTTAACACCAAGGACTTGGCTATCCCAAGTTTGATTGTTTAGGAATCTGGCTATGGAGTCGCAAAAGTCCTTTCTTCCAATCTGGCTATGGAGTCACTGAAGTCCTTTCTTCCCATCGTTAGGAAGATTTTCATGCTAGATATCCTGGCGGTACTGGTAGGATCTTGGATGATGGAGGGAACTTGTCTCCTGATAAACATTCTGGACCTTCAGGCAATTTGGTTGTCCCAGCCTGTCATCTGATCCCAATTCAGTTTGACATCTCTGCTGAAGTGGTATATGTCCACTATCAAGGAGGAACCACAAGTTATGCTGCAGCAAGGGAGGTAGAGCAGATCCTGTCCTGGATAGAACTTTATGTTCCAGCTTTGTCAGCTGTACATATTATAATTGGCAGGCAAACTTCCTCTGGCAGCAATGCCCGGACCCAGAAGAGTGGTCCTTTAGGTTCAACAACAAACTGGAAAGGTTTGCATCTGGGTTCAGGGATCCCTTGACAGACCTGGGCTATATTTTTAAAAATATATATTTTTTAAATATATTCTTCAGATTTTTTTTAACATAAAAAAGTAATTTTAACATATATTTGTAATTGCATTCCAAAAATGTAGATTTGTACTTTTAAAGACATGCAGTATATTTGAAATGCGTTATTACAAAATATGAAAAATATTTTAAAAATAAATTTCAACGTACAGTATGTGTGTGTGTATATACAGTTGTGTTAAAAATAATAGCAGTCAGACATCACTAACCGGATCAATCACTGTTTTTGGTAGAAATGATATTTCTACATGGCAAATAATTTACTAGCAGGTGTAGTAGGGTAATAGAAATCCAACAGACCCAACAGTCATGACATGCATGCTGCTGATTGTGTCATTGAATCACTAATTGAAAGGGGCGTGTTCAAAATAATAGCAGTGTGGAGTTCTATTAGTGAGGTCATTCATTCTGTGAAAAACAGGTGGCAATTATTGCCCTTATTTAAGGAAGGAAGGCAGCAAAAGTTGTACATGCTGGTTACAGGGCATTTCTCTCTGAAATTCTGAGGAAAATGGGTCATTCCAGACATTGCTCAGAAGAACAGCATACCTTGATTAAAAAGTTGATTGGAGAGGGGAAAACATATAAAGAAGTGCAGAAAATGATAGGCTGTTCAGCTAAAATGATCGCAAATGCTTTAAAATGGCAACCAAAACCTGAAAGACGTGGAAGAAAGTGAAAAACTACAATTCAAATGGATAGAAGAATAGCCAAAATGGCGCGGACTCAGCCAACAATCAGCTCCAGGAAGATGAAAGAAGGTGTGACGTTCCCTGTGAGGACTGTTACAATTAGAAGACGCCTATGTGAAGCCAAGCTATCTGCAAGAAGCCCCCGCAAAGTCCCACTGTTGGAAAAAAGACGTGCTGAAGAGGTTACAATCTGCCAAAGAGCACATTGACTGGCCTAAAGAGAAATGGCGCAACATTTTGTGGACTGATGAAAGTAAGATTGTTCTTTTTGGGTCTAGTGGCCGGAGACAGTTTGTCAGACGACCCCCAAACACTGAATTCAAGCCACAGTACACTGTGAAGACAGTGAAGCATGGTGGTGCAAGCGTCATGATATGGGGATGTTTCTCATACTACGGTGTTGGGCCTATTTATCGCATACCAGGGATCATGGATCAGTTTGAATACATCAGAATACTTGAAGAGGTCATGCTGCCTTATGCTGAAGAGGAAATGCCTTTGAAATGGGTGTTCCAACAAGACAACGACCCCAAAAACACCAGTAAACGTGCAACATCTTGGTTCCAGACCAACAAGATGGACGTTATGGAGTGGCCAGCCCAATCCCCGGATCTTCATCCAATAGAAAACTTGTGGGGTGACATCAAAAATGCTGTTTCTGAGGCAAAACCAAGAAATAGAGAAGAACTGTGGAATGTGGTCCAATCATCCTGGGCTGGAATACCTGATCACAGGTGCCAGAAGTTGGGTGACTCCATGCAACACAGATGTACAGCAGTTCTCAGAAACAGTGCGACTACAACCAAATATTCATGAAGTCATTCAAAGGAAAGCAAAATCTTCAAACATTTCTCAGTTTATATAGTGAATGTTTGAGTTTGTAAAGAAGAATACAAACACTGCTATTTTTTTGAACCGTCTAATATTCACTTTTCTTCAATTTTTTTTTTAGAGGAACAACACAAATTTGATCTATTTTTCTTCATGTTTTGATTTGGAATAGAATGTGTCGTGTTCCCAATGCATTTGTGTGGATGGAAATAAAAGCTATTAGAAGGATTTTGAGCTTTATTCACTTTTTTCAACACACTGCTATTATTTTGAACTCAACTGTATGTGTGTGCGTGTGTATGTATATATGTGTGTGTGTGTGTATATATATATATATATATATATATATATAGTGTATTTATTTAAATATATTGAATATCACCAAAATTGTAGCATTTCATATATGTCAATATATTTGGGAAGAATATTTTTAAAATATATTTAAAATATATTTTTCTTCCATGTGAGTTATATCAACATATCCAGTGCTGTATTTTAAAGAAATCCAGGCTTGTAGAGTCAGAGCTGATGCCATCCAAAAATGTCCTCTTAATAAACTTTTAAATGTATCTAAACTTTTTTATTTATTTATTTACACCGTTGCATTGGGGAAAAGTCTCCTAATTCTGCCCTAAAAGCAAACTGGGAAGTAATAGGAAATCTCTCCAAAGTTAGAGGAAATACCCTCTTATACAGTTGTCACTGGAACAGGTGTCCCTGTTGAAAATGTCACCTATGTGAAGAGGACAAGTAGGGTGGATCCTGCAGAATGAGGTGGGGTTAAAAAATAGAAACCTAACTGAATTTTAATCCCCTCCCACGCTATTTAAAGCTAATAAAAAGTTGAAGCTATACACCAGTCTGAGTTTGTGGATTACTTTACAGCAAGAATCCAGAAAGTTCATCTTATGTGTGGTGGGTCTTTTTTTTCTCCATCTTGTGCTGTACAACTCCCTTGCTGTCATCTGCCTGTTTGATCACCTATCAGATTCAACATTCCAAGGCAGACTGGAAGGTGATTGGTGGTTTTGGGAACCACATTCTGCACCAAGCTGATGCCTCAGGATTTTATGAGAGAATGTGAAGGGTTTGCAGTGGGTATAATTTGGAATGCCTTTCTTGTGTTAGAAACAGATAAGCTATAGGGGTTTCCCAATCACGACCACAGAGAGTGGGGTGGATGGGTACTATAAAGCAGTTCCTGATAAATATCTGAAAATCTAAGCAGGGCTGTGCTCTATGTATGCATATTCTAAAAGACAGAACAGGAAGTGAAGGGAAGTACTCCTCGCTGTAACCAGGTTTCCCCATTGGAAAACCTTCTTACCTCTTGTTTTGGTGACAACTATAAAAATAATTTCCCATCCCCTTTTCTCTCTGTAACAATGGAGCCCAGGACAAATGGGGTGAAACTGTCCATCAGGGACACTGATAACAAGAAAGGCTCTTTCCCACTGGTGGCAGCATCTACCGCCCTCTGAAAAGCGATCTGTAATGAGCAGAGGCTGCCAGATGTACAGGAAGTGATCTTGCAGCTTCCTTAATGTCTGTTTTTTTAAATGTCAATGGGAATTTTGTATTAAAATATGGCACTGCAACTGCGAGCCAATCATTTGCTTCACAGATGTGGAATGCTCCCATTTTCCTTAATGTGGGCATCGTCATCTGTCAAACTCTGCAAGTCGAGTTAAAATTGCAGCAAAGGATTGCTCCTGTGAGGTGTACAGCCCTGTCCAGCTGCAATGTTAGAAATTAGCTGGGTGGTTGTGGGGAAATAAAACCATAAACCAACTGCCTGTTTTTACCACCCTCTGACCTCCTGCCAGCCCTTAGAACTTTGCTACAAGAGTAAACCCACTATGGATCCTGCACCTCCAATCTTACCAGAGTGGAATAAAGTGGGATGCAGTGATTGAGGTTAGTCTGCACATAGAAGACTCTGGGAGGTGCTTCAGATAAAAACTAATATTTTTGGAGAAGGGTGTCACACCAATAGTTGAGAGTTGTATTTTGTCATAGTATATCAAAAAGAAACAAGCCAATGGGTTTCAAGGGCTGGAAGAGACCTCTTCATCAGGGCTCAATATGCTGGTGAAAATTGGATTGGAGTGATTCTGGATTGGCAAAGCTTCACAAACAGTAGGAGTATCTATCTCACAACCACGAGCCCCCACAATACATTGGATTTGTACACTGACTCTACTTCAAACCTTTATTCTAATACACATATTTTGGCTTTCAACAATCTGGTGAGGGGTTCCTTATCTCTTTTTCTTGTCTGTGTCCTCCTGGAGATGCTCGTCCTGGTGACCATGGTCCCTAAAGCTTAGAATGAGTGATAAATCAAAATTCTGAGCTGCCATCAGAAAAAGAAGTATGAGGACACTTTCCAATGTGGATAGTAAATAATTTAATTAAATGCCTTCCTTATTGCTCCTTACAGCTTTATTAGATTCAAGAGCAACTATGCCCTAACTACAGACTTTAAATTTTTTATGCTTAACAAGCAGTAAAAGAGGCCAAGCCCTCACTGACCTCTGTAGCTGCCTGTACTGTGGAGCAATTCATCTTCAAAGATCACAACAGACTCTGAGGTCAGATTCTTACAGCACCTGCTATATGTTCACTCTAGAAGGCTGCTAATATAAACATAAGGGGTTCATGATTTGAGTGCGTCTGTTGTGAATTTTGAAAGTGAATTTCTCCACAATGCCTATAGCTATATCGGTCAGTGAAGATCATTTTTAAAGTGACCTCCAGCACAGGGTCATTTGTAAGGGGCTCTATACTTCTCTTTCTGGGAGCCCGTTTGTTGCCTTTATTGCTGCTTGCTGTCAACTGCATATAATTCTCACTTCTGGCTGTGCGGAAAATCTGCTCCCCTACAGCACACAATTTCTCCCACTTTAGGACGTACGAGTGGATGAGAGGATCCATTGCTTTTGATAGGGGAAACCAATATTCCACCCATCCAATTGATCGAACACCTGCATCAGTCAGCAAGCAACAAGGCTTAGTTCTCACTGGTATCGAAGTGGTGTTAAAAGCAGAAGGCAGAGCTCTTTTTTTTTTTTTTTTTTTAACCAACACTCAACCGCCCACCTAAACAATGACCATGTGGCCACACAGGACCACGCACAATGCTGCAGTCAAACTCACTGAATTCAATGTGACTGCAACTTCATGCCAAGCAAAGCTATGCTTCCTGAATGCCTTTAAACCATCTGTCAATCGTAGTCTGAGAAGTGATCCATCACTGATCACTTTTCAGAGCCATCAAAAGTCCTGCCGTACGTGTGAATGAAGCCAAAATGTGAAGAGGATCAGTCCTGGTCACATGACCTGCCAATCAATGCTGCATTTACTAGCTGATGGTAATATCCACTTTAAAAAGACCCCTTGCTGTCAGTTCTTGGCTGTTTATTGATTGTAAATGTCATAGTATATTGTGTAATATCAATAATATACAGACAAGGTGCCAGTAGGTGGCAGCAGACAACCAGCAACAGCCTTCTAAAAATGAAGCTGCACTGCCATCTTGTGTTTAAAAATCATAATGACTTTTGGGAGCCAAAGAGAAGAGAGAGAAGTGTTATGTAGAATGAAAAAGCGGTCTTCTTTATACAACACCAGGATTGTTGCACTCTATTGCAGGTATGTACCTTCTTCTGTTCTGTAGACACAGAGAGGCCATGCCATTGCATCTACTGATGGTAAGTGTCAAGCAGGAAGTCAAATGATCAATCCCAGGGCTGTAATAAAACATTGCTCCCTAGCTCAGTCTGTGTAAATATCCCATTACTGATGAAATCTAAAGGAAATATAGAAATGCCTTATTCCATGCAACAGTTTGGAGTTTAGGGGTGTATTTAAAAATGTTTGCAGAGCTATTCGTCCTATTAAAATGTATGTACATTCGTTCACAAAATCAGGTGTCATTAGGCTATTTTCTCTCCAGGTTGATTGTCAGTCATTCATTATAATGGTTCAGGAAATACTTCTTTATACATGCCATACCTGTGGGACAAATATGGAAGTGAGTACTCACTGTAGTAACTGTCTTCTGGGTCCCATGCACTTTTTTCAATGAATGCAAGGCATTACCTGATTGGACGAGGTTAAGAGTGAGTTACCCCCGTGTTCACTATAACAAAGAGATCATTCTTCAATTCCTATACAGTGTCTGTGTATATATATATATATATATATTTATATATATACACACACACATACATATATTCAAACATACAGTATCTCACAGAAGTGAGTCCACCCCTGCCATTTTTGTAAATATTTGATTCTATCTTTTCATGTGACAACACCGAAGAAATGACACTTTGCTACAATGTGACGTAGTCAGTGTACAGCTTGTATAACATGTAAATTTGCTGTCCCCTCAAAATAACTCAACACACCGCCATTAATGTCTAAACCGCTGGCAACAAAAGTGAGTCCACCCCTAAGTGACAAGGTCCAAATTGGGCCCAAAGTTTCAATATTTTGTGTGGCCGCCATTATTTTCTAGCACTGCCTTAACCCTGTTGGGCATGGAGATCACCAGAGCTTCACGTTGCCACTGGAGTCCTCTTCCACTCCTCCATGATGTCATCACGGAGCTGGTGGATGTTAAGAGACCTTGCGCTCCTTCACCTTCCGTTTGAGGATGCTCCACAGATGCTCAATAGGGTTTAGGTCTGGAGACATGCTTGGCCAGTCCATCACCTTTACCCTCAGCTTCTTTAGCAAGGCAGTGGTGGTCTTGGAGGTGTGTTTGGGGTCATTATCATGTTGGAATACTGCCCTGCGGCCCCGTCTCCAAACGGAGGGGATCATGCTCTGCTTCAGTATGTCACAGTACATATTGGCATTCATGGTTCCCTCAATGAATTGTAGCTCCTCAGTGCTGGCAGCATTCATGCAGCCCCAGACCATGACACTCCCACCACCATGCTTGACTGTAGGCAAGACACACTTGCCTTTGTACTCACCTGGTTGCCGCCCCATATGCTTGACACCATCTGAACCAAATCAGTTGATCTTGGTGTCATCAGACCACAGAACATGGTTACAGTAATCCATGTCCTTAGTCTGCTTGTCTTCAGCAAACTGCGGCTTTCTTGTGCATCATCTTTACAAGAAGCTTTGTTCTGGGACGACAGCCATGCAGACCAATTTGATGCAGTGTGCGGCGTATGGTCTGAGCAATGACAGGCTGAACCCCCCACCCCTTCACCCTCTGCAGCAATGCTGGCACCGCTCATATGTCTATTTTCCAAAGACAACCTCTGGATATGACGCTGAGCACGTGCACTCAACTTCTTTGGTTGACCATGGCGAGGCCTGTTCTGAGTGGAACCTGTCCTGTTAAACCGCTGTATGGTCTTGGCCACCGTGCTGCAGCTCAGTTTCAGGGTCTTCGCAATCTTCTTATAGCCTGGGCACCCTGTAGATTCTGAGGCCATATGGAAAAAGGTGTTCTGGTCCGATGAGACTAAATGGAATGATTTGGCCTCAACACTAAACAATATGTCTGGCGGAAACCCAATCCAGCTCCCCATCCAAATCCCACCATTCCTACAGTAAAGCATGGAGGGGGGAATATCCTGTTATGGGGGGTCTCTCTGCAGCAGGGACTGAAGCACAGGTCAGGATAGAAGGGAAAATGGAAGGGGGAAAATACTGTCACATTCTGGAGGAAAATCTGCTGTCCTCTGCCAGAAAGTTGTCGGGAAGAAGGTTTACCTTCCAACATAATAATGACCCAAAGCACACAGCAAAAATGAGCCCACAGTGGTTGGAGGAGAAAAAGGGGAATGTCCTTGCATGGCCTAGTCAGAGCCCAGACTTCAACCCCATTGAAAATCTGTGGAATGACTTGAAGACTGCAGTCCACAAATGTAACCATCAAATCTAACTGGACTTGAGCAGTTGCGCTTTAAGCTGGCTAAACGCTGTAGCAGTTGTTCTTAGCCACAGGGCTAAAGGCATACAGCAGTCCACCTTTTATATCACAGTTCATGTTACATCCATATTTAGGGTGCATCATAAAACATGGCTGACTCCTTCCCCCCCCGCAACAATCAAACCCCCATTTACCTGAATTGCGGGTTGCTTTTCCCTGCAGAGATGTGTTGTTGTTTGAATTGATGGAGGGATCTGTGAATGGGAAGACCACAAGTCCGATATGCCTCCATGGGGAATGCCACTGAAGATTCTGCTGACAGTAGGGTGGTGACATCTCCACACTTGTAGTCCTTGGTTTACATCCTCCAGCCCCATAAAGGAGGGGCCATACCTCTACGCAGACCTATTGCATGATATTTGCACAGCTATTTATCAAACACATTTTATTTTAGTGTAGTTTTAGTGCAAACAGACATGATATTATAGTAATTTTTTTGTTAAGATATAAAAGATTGGGTTTTGTAAAGTAAATAGATACCAAACATATCAAGCATTAAAATTGTGCATGTCCATGAAATTGCAAAAAACTATGGGACTATGGCATATTTTACATTTCCTTTTAACTGATCTATTACAAGGGGGCTAACAAGTTCCTTATGTGATAGCATGAGAAGGTGACAGGTCCTTTTTATGGGTCTACTAGACCCCCCAATGTCTCTCCTGCTCTCTAATGCAGCTTTTCAAGCAGAGACCGTGTTTGAATAGCTGCATTCTTGGCTACACTAGCTGAGGAATGACAGCTGTGACCCTGGAAGTGAAATAATGCACGTCACTTCTGGGGTCATTAGATGTTAGAAGCTTTCCATAAACTAATATCTGCTTATTAACAGTACTAACATATGTATGAATGAGTTGGATCTTAATAGAATAATTGAGTTGTTATATTTTTATTTGTTCTAGAGTAGAAAAAGTAAGATAGACTTTTTATAGTTATGTGAATATACATATATGTATGTGAATACATATATACAGTGAGGAACAGAAGTATTTGAACACCCTGCGATTTTGCAAGTTCTCCCACTTAAAAATCATGGAGGGGTCTGAAATTCACATTGTAGGTGCATTCCCACTCTGAGAGACGTAATTGAAAAAAAAAATTCAGGAAATCACATTGTATGATTTTTAAAGAATTTATTTGTCTTGCACTGCTGAACATACCATATTTTTCGCTCCATAAGACACACCTGACCATAAGACGCGCCTAGGTTTTAGAGGAGAAAAACAAGAAAAAAAATATTCTGAACCAATGGACTGCAGACACAGTACAGGGCATGACCAGAGACTGCGGACATAGTACAGGAGATGACCAGAGACTGCGGACACAGTACAGGAGATGGCCAGAGATTGCGGACACAGTACAGGAGATGACCAGAGACTGCGGACACAGTACAGGAGATGACCAGAGACTGCGGACACAGTACAGGAGATGACCAGAGACTGCGGACACAGTACAGGGAATGACCAGAGACTGCGGACACAGTACAGGGAATGACCAGAGACTGCGGACACAGTACAGGGGATGACCAGAGACTGCGGACACAGTACAGGGGATGACCAGAGACTGCGGACACAGTACAGGGAATGACCAGAGACTGCGGACACAGTACAGGGAATGACCAGAGACTGCGGACACAGTACAGGGAATGACCAGAGACTGCGGACACAGTACAGGGAATGACCAGAGACTGCGGACATAGTACAGATGACCAGAGACTGCGGACATAGTACAGGGGATGACCAGAGACTGCGGAAACAGTACAGGGAATGACCAGAGACTGCGGACACAGTACAGGGAATGACCAGAGACTGCGGACACAGTACAGGGGATGACCAGAGACTGCGGACACAGTACAGGAGATGACCAGAGACTGCGGACATAGTACAGATGACCAGAGACTGCGGACAGTGCAGGGGATGACCAGAGACTGCAGACAGTAAAGGAGATTACCAGAGACTGCGGACCTTTGGGGAGGGAGGGGGAACGGGTACCTGAATTTGACAGGTACCCGCTCCCACTTCCGTGGAGTTGTCCTTCCTTCTTCCCGTGGCGGCTTCTGTGACAGCCGGGTGCCCACTGCGCATGCGCAAGAAGCGCTGCGCTTTGTGAATGGCCTGGAGCCTTTTGGGACCTGTCATGTGTCCCAGAAGACACAGGACCATTCAAAAAGCGCAGCGCTTCTCGCGCATGCGCAGTGGGCACCCGGCTATCACAGAAGCCGCCGCGGGAAGACTGCAGCGCTGGAGCAAGGAACAGGTAAGGTCCTGCAGGAGCGAAGAGCTGAGCGGCCGGCCCGATATTCTGACATGGTGGCGGCAGAAATACCGGACAGGCCACTTTACATTTGCTCCATAAGACGCACTGACATTTTCCCCCCTTTTTTGGGGGGAAAAAAGTGCGTCTTATGGAGTGAAAAATACAGTAAGTATTTGAACACCTAAGAAACAGCAAGAATTCTGTCTCTCACAGACCTGTTACTGTGCTTTTAAAAAGTCCACCTCTACTCCATTCATTAATCCAACTTAGTAGCACCTGTCTGAGCTCTTTAAAGACACCTGTCCACCCCACAGTCAGTCAGACGCCAACTACTACCATGGGCAAGACCAAAGAGCTGTCAAAAGACACCAGAGACAAAATTGTGGACCTCCACAAGGCTGGAAAGGGCTACGGGGCAATTGCCAAGCAGCTTGGTGAAAATAGATCAACTGTTGGAGCAATTGTTAGAAAATGGAAGAGGCTAAAGACGACTGTCATTCTCCCTCGGACTGGGGCTCCATGCAAGATGTCACCTCGTGGGTTATCACTGATGATAAAAAAAAGTTGAGGAATCAGCCCAGAACTACAAGGGAGGAGCTGGTCAATGACATGAAGAGAGCTGGGACCACAGTTTCAAAGGTCACTGTCGGTAGAACACTACGGCGTCATGGTTTCAAATCATGCATTGCACGGAAGGTTCCCCTGCTCAAGTCATCACATGTCCAGGCCCGTCTGAAGTTTGCCAATGACCATCTGGATGATCCAGAGGAGGCATGGGAGAAAGTCATGTGGTCAGATGAGACCAAAGTAGAACTTTTTGGTCTAAACTTCACTCATCGTGTTTGGAGGAAAAAGGATGAGTTGCATCCCAAGAACACCATCCCTACTGTGAAGCATGGGGGTGGTAACATCATGCTTTGGGGGTGCTTTTCTGCAAAGGGGACAGTGCAGACTTTTTATATCCACTGTAGGTGTGCAAATGTTGTGCATGAAATTGAAACTGCCACCATTTTATTTTTCAGGGTAGTCTCTGCTTTCAGAAAATACATACCGTTTATGGGGGGCGGTCTTTCAGTAATTTCTAGCAAACAATCCAAATTTTACAATGTGTGCAAAAAAATTAAAAAAATTGCCCCAGTAGACAAGAGGTTAAAGCAGTACTAAATCCAAAAGCAAACATTTATTATATTGCAGCTTATGAATTCTGAGATGCGACTGCAGTTTTCTTTTTTGAGCTTTCTTTTTTCTATTTTCATCTGGTAGTCCAGCTAGCACGTCTGTTGTGTTTTCAACACACCAAGCTGTCCTGCAGATGTATCAGTTTACAGGGATGAAAAAAAACATTTACCACTGACAGCGGTGCTTAACATTATCAGCTTTTATTTATCTTACATAGTTAGTCTGGCTGAAAAAAGACAAAAGTCCATCCAGTTGAACCAAAAAAAAAAAACATAATCCTTTACCCACAGTTGATCCAGAGGAAGGTAAAAAAAAAACCCAGCAAAGCATGATCCAATTTGCTCCTGCAGGGAAAAAAATTCCTTACTGATCCCCCGAGAGGCAATCGGATATTCCCTGGATCAACTTTACCTATAAATGTTATATCCAGTTATATTCTGTATATCCAAGAAACAATCCAGGACTTTCCTACAGCAATCCACTGAGCTGGCCACAACCAACTCTTGAGGGAGTCTATTCCACATTTTCACAGCTCTTACTGTGAAGAAACCTTTCTGTGTCTGGAGATTAAAGTTCTTTTCCTCCAGACATAAGAGTGCCCCCTTGTCCTCTGTGATGACCTCCGGGTGAATAGCTCTACGTAAAACCTTTGTCCCAAAAGGAAAAAAACTGTTTGCTGCAACTGATTATAAAATATTAGCTGGAGTTTGCCTTCAATTTGTTAGTGTATTTAAATCTGCTAGTATATCTGACACTCCCTTCCCCCCAGATTGACAATGCTGCTATCCAAAGGTGCCTTCTGTGCTCCTTCATCCAGAGTGGAGGGTGCTCTAATACAGGAGGTGTGTTACCGGTCAGATCACCAGGTGAGAACAGAGCGAAAAAAGCCTAAAACAAAATAGAAAACGAATGCAGCCACCACATCTAATGATTGGTAAGCTGCAATATATTACATTTTGTTTTTGGGTTTATTACCGCTTTAAAGAGAACCTGTTGCTATAATTTATATATATAAATAAACCGCACTTGAACTCCAGAACTCTTTCATTTCAGAGATCTTTTTTATGTACCAGAAAAAAATACAAAAATATCAGAAAATTTGCTTCACCTACAAAAACAGAAACAATTATAAACAATGAATGCATCAGAATTTATCTCTTTGTGTCCCGGAGAACACAGCGGCGGGGGTGCGGGGTGCTCTGAGGACGAGGGGACGGCTTATAATACGGCAATTCAACCAATTATTTCAAATAAAGCTTTCATAATTCACGACAGGATGAAACGTCTGCCGGAAAACGGCTAATCAAATGGGTTCTATTGTGCGGTGTGTGTTTTAGAGGCGAACGAAGCACTGATGCCTTTTGTTACTTTTTATCTAACGCCTTAAACACGGTAATTCGGCAGATAAGGCCACGATTGGAGCAGATGCCGTTCTTCTTATTTTATATATCTGCAACGGTTTAATCTGGCTGAGAAATAAAATCTCGTCTCCAAGCTGTGCTGCCAGAAAGCAAATCACTGCAACCGATGCTTCTGATATTGTAAACCCTTCATGGTTTACAGGCTGCTATTCGTTTTTTTTTTTTTCACACTTGTAGCAAGAGTCCTCTCCTGTCATGAAATTGATTTCTCCAAAATCCCTGCAAACTTGTATCTCTCCAATATAACCCTTTGAAGCTGCAGCATTTATCTTGAGCCCACCTTCATTTTCTGCCGGAACGGTACCAATCATCATCAATCCCCTTGGTTCCTGATCCTACGGTCATTATCCAAATCACACAGCTGTTAACTTGCCCTGCCATCAGTCATGTTGTTCCCGATCATTGTATGAAAGAAAACATCTTGGATTTCCATTTACAGTACATGCTCCCTGAGTGCTACAGACTGTATCTGTGCAATCTGCTGATTAGTTGCTTGATTGCAAATCAAACAACTGATCAGCAGATTGCACAGCTACAATCACAGGCGCGCAGGGAGGACTATGCATGTTTAAATTTATGTTGGGGATATGTTCTTTCATTCTTTATTGTTCACATCTCAGGAAATGGGTGTACCATCAGATATACCTTTGGCATACAAGATGAGTAATGTGTCAGTGAAATACTTCCAGGTATTTATTCCTGGCTTCCAAATACTAAACACAAATACTCCTGCGCTCGGGGGTGAACTCAGTGTAGCTACGGATCCGTGTGGGAGATCTTGGATGTTGCACGCGTTGCTGCCTTCAAAAGACTGGGGAAGTCCAGCACAGTGGCTAAATGGTTAGCACTTCCGCCTAGCAGTACTAAGGTCGTTGGTTCGAATCCCAGCCACGGCACCTCCTGCCTGGAGTTTGCATGTTCTCCCTGTGCCTGCGTGGGTTTCCTCAGTGTACTCCGGTTTCCTCCCACACTCCAAAGACATGCTGGTAGGTTAAATGGATATTTATAAATAAAAGGTGTCGCGCTCTTAAATTAAAATAATATAAATCAATACATGATTTGGATAGCAAACATGATATTTCTATATATGGGGAGAGAGAGAAAAAAAAAAATATATATATATAAATGATAAATAAATAGATCAATATACTTGATAAATAAATAAATATTCCCCCTTTATTTATTTATTTATTTATTTATTTATTTATTTATCGAGTTTATATAGCGCCAAAGGGTTTGCTCAGCGCTGTACAATAGAGGGGGGACAATACATGAAACAGTACAGTAACATCAAACAGCACACGAGGGGTAAGAGGGCCCTACTCTTTCGAGCTTACAATCTAGGAGGGAGGGGGTAGAGGTACAGGAGGAAATGGCTGTGGGGGATGGAGTGGTAGGAGGAGGGAAGGGCAGCGGCTGTTAGGTGAGGGTGGGGTAGGCTTCCCTGAAGAGGTGGGTTTTCAGGGAGCGCCTGAAGGTGAGGAGGGAAGGTGACAGTCTGATGGATTGGGGTAGTGAGTTCCAGAGGATGGGGGAGGACCTGGAGAAGTCTTGCAGTCGTGCGTGGGAGGAGGAGACCAGGGAGCAAGATAGAAGGAGGTCCTGTGAAGAGCGAAGGGTACGGGTAGGGTGGTACTTGGGAATCAGGTCGGTGAGGTAGTTAGGGGCAGTGTTGTGAATGGCTTTATAGGTCAGAGTGAGCAGTTTGAATTTAATGCGTTGGGCAATGGGGAGCCAGTGGAGGGAGAGGCAGAGGGGGGTGGCAGAGGTGGAGCGGCTGGTGAGGTGGATGAGTCTGGCAGCTGAGTTCAGGATGGTCTGAAGCGGGGAGAGTTTGCACTGGGGTAGGCCGATGAGGAGGGAGTTGCAGTAGTCAAGGCGTGAGATAATCAGGGAGTGAACGAGTAGTTTAGTGGTGTCTGGGGTAAGGAAGGAGCGTATTTTGGCGATGTTGCGAAGGTGGAGCCTGCATGTATTTGTGAGTGATTTGATATGAGGTTGGAAGGAAAGGTTTGAGTCCAGAATGACGCCAAGGACCTTGGCTTGCTGGGCGGGATTGATGGTGGTGTTGTTGGTAGTGATGGAAAGGATGGGGGGGGGGGGCACGGGAAGGGGGAAAGACGAGAAGCTCGGTTTTGGAGTTAAAAAAAATTTTTATAGTTAAAAAAATTTAATTAATAAATTGATCTGTTAAATCTCGGAAATGAATAAATAAAATGTGAATATAAACAAACAAAATGAGAATAAATAACTAAATATAAATCAATTCATATATATACACATATCATAAAAATGAATAATGTCCACCAATTATTAAACCTTCTGCAGGACTGAATATTCTTGTCTGCAAATGAGTGTTAGGTCAGTTCCTCTGTGGAAAGGTGGGCTGAATAGTTATCCTCCTTGCTCTTATAGATCAGGCTATGGATGAATCCTGAATGGGATTGTGCCTCCAATCGATGGCCTTAGCTTGTCTCCCTATTGCTCCACGTGTTACCGGGAGAAAAAAAAAAAAAAGGAGAAATGGTGCCTTATCCTTGGTAAACAGGGTGGTTTTATTTATGCCAAATGCGCACTTACAATCAAGTAGTTAGATCGCGCTTGTAGTGTCGTGTCCAGCCTGCATGGCATGGAGACACACACTGCCTGTACTCGCCGTTGATGAGAGTCTGGTACGTGGTGACGTCGATGCCCCTCCCCAACGCGTTGCGCCACAGGGTCACATGGCTTCGTCCGGGGGATATGATGAAATGGATAAATGGATCCTGTCTAAATTGGCCCTAGTATGTGTATGTATGAATGTGAGTTAGGGACTTTAGATTGTACGCCCCTTGAGGGTTAGGGACTGATGTGAATGTACAATATATATGTAAAGCGCTGTGTAAATTGACGGCGCTATATAAGTACCTGAAATAAATAAATAAGTCCAGAACACATCACAGCCTAAGCAAATGCACTGAGTGGGGCTCAAGGATGGTTTTTAAATGATAAAAGATGGAGCTCTTCTGGAAAATGATCCTGTAGCTATAAAATGTGACATGTCAGGAATGTATGTAGTGTTACAGAAAGTTCCAATGTTAGCGGACAACATTCACTCATCTCTTAAATAAGAAAAATTCATTCCATTTCAGCAGGGTATGTTTATACTTTGTTTTAATACAAAACATGAATAATGACTCTGTATAATTTTATGACTGCGATCTCAGCACTTCAATGTAAAGCCACCTCTGCGACAATGAACATACAACGATTGCCATAGAGACCACAATATTTAAGAGCGCTGTTTGTTTTAAGGAGGAAAATATTAAAATATCACTTGTCACTTTGTCAGTGCGCTGCGTGTCCCTGATCTGTGAGTCACGATGGGAATACAAGCGCTCAACAGCCATGGGAATTGTAATTACCATGAGAAAGAAAGTGCGCTAATGGTTACCATATACCGCCAGGATCAAAGGAGCAGATCTGCGCAAGACAAAGGGTTATAAGTGCCGCAGACCTGCGGGAGGAAATTGCTGTGCGAAGGCAGCTCGCCGCATGCAATATCTGTGCCCGGGGTACGTCAGATCTGAGAGCTAAATTATAGATAAATGGCGTATCCGCCCGGAGGTACCTGAATAAAATGTGTAGAGAACTCCAGCGTAAAACAAACAACTGTAATCCGGGATAAGGAGGGACGCCGGCGATAATCAGGCTGAATGTACCGCAGGGGCTTGTACATGCTGGCAGCTCCGCTCTGCATTGGGTTTCTCCAGGTGAACCAGAATACGCATAAATTAACCTGAGCTGCAGGAAGGTGCACTGTCTTCGCCTTTTTGGGGAACCCTATTTTATTGACTTTAAAGTGGTTCTAAAGCCTTAAGGTTAATTTACCTTTATGCATTATTTTCATCAAGATAAAAATCGCCCCCCTTTTACTTATCCAATCTCGATCCAGTGCTGCGCCTGATCAAATCCTGCCCCAATCAAATCCAGTGACGCTGCCTGTGTTTATGGATGCAGGCAGCGTGGAACAGGATTGAGTCTGTGCGATTGTCCCCATAGAAAGCCACTTCCTATGGGGGCAATTGCTGAAGAGGAGGAGCCAGAAGCGCTGGAGGAGGACCCCTGAAGAGGAGGATCAGGGCTGCTTTGTGAAAAATCATTACACAGAGCAGTATAACATATTTACCATTTAAAAAGAAATGTGCATTGCAGTAGACAGTGTTGTGCACATGGTCACGTTTCAGTTGTGCCAGAATTTATCTGACTTGTAGTGTTTGACTTGCTTTACAACTCCCCAAATACTCATGCTCCTTTTTGGGTTGTTAAAACTTGTGTTTTGATGCGATCACATCATGGTTGGGGTGCCTTTAAAGAATAAGACACCCAAAAGCGCGTTGCATATTCTGCTGCAATTTGGGATCACGGGCAGAATCGTGGCAATTCTGACCGTGATCCCAAATCAATGGGGTCAACGAGGCTTTAATGGAGCCTCCTCAACCCCAGTTTTAACCCCTTGGATCCCAACCAAAAATTGGAATGGGTCATGCTTGGTGGGCGACGTGAGTATAAATTTTGCCATGTCTGAGAAGCAAAGAATTGTAGTCGTGGCTAAAGGGGGTAGCAGATGGGAGACAGTAAAAGTGGTCAAGCATGAACTTCCTCAATGTACACTACAGGGTAATGTTCCTGTATTGTATGGGATGATGCCAAGGCTCCGCCCAAGGACTGGAGCTTCAGCTTTCACCTACCTTCTACCCCACTTTGGAGAGCACCAAAGTGGGGTAGAAGGTAGGTGAAAGAGCCTGCATTGTGCCCTACCTAGACATAAGGTTTGCAATATGATTACCTTCTATGATGGTCAGCTCCATCTAGTGCCATGTATTTTCCTGAAATATCCCAATCAAAAAAGAAATACCGCACTATGGTCAATGGATGGAGCTGGTGATCATAGGAAACAATCTTATTACAAACAATACACCAATCTTGTTAGAATGATTAAAACATGCAATTTTTATCAAAATTTTTGCATGCATAGACTCCTTACACTTTAAGATGGGTAAAAGGTTGCAGCGTATGTGTAGACAAACCTTTTTTTCTTTTGGATTGAGTGAGGAAAAATTAGATCTTCTTTTTTCGCTTTTTTATTGCTGTTTGAGTCCCCATTGTGGAGATTCACCCTTCAATTTGTATTGGTCATCATTTTCACAGGAAGTGATGGGAAATTCAAAATATTGCCTGATCAGTGTGGTTTTTAAAAAGAGTAACAACTCTGTAGAGTTTACTCTTTGGTGTTTGCTCTTTTGGAGCGCATCAGGACAGAAGTGCAGCAGAAGAAAGTGCACATTGATTACGTCAACATATACAGCCTGATACAGAACCACCCACATCTGACTCTCAATTGGTGCATTTCAGGGCCAGTGTCGGGGATACTGAATGCGTGTTAGGGCCCCTCTGTGTCACCATCTGGGATCAGGCTCAGAGGAAAGTGGCTGTTACTGGCACTAGGCTACGTCACCTTATTCGTTTCTTGCACTGTGCCTTTTGATGGGACATCTGGCTAGCTAGGGCTGCTGTTATTGTCAGGGGTCCGGCTCAGAGACCAGTAGATATAGCAGTAGAGAGGCTCCAACTGACCAGCAGGGTAGGTATACAAGCAGGTCACCCTGACAGATGACGTGGGCTCACCTGAGGTGCAGGGTTTAAGCATTAACCAGTCTTCACCAGAGCTCCTGATGGTGGAGTTGGATTTTGCTGCGTGTTCGTACCAGGCTGTGGTCCTCAGGATCACCCCACCAGGAGCAAGCTGGAGTTCTGTGGCAGATGTAGCAGGTAGAGATCAAGCAGAAGAATAGTCAGTAAACAAGCCAAAGGTCAGTAACAAGTGGTTGCAGGTTGAGATCAAGCAGAAATATAGTCGAGGAACAAGCCAAAAGTCAGTAACGAGTGGTAGAGGAGATAAGGACAGCAGAAGATGTGACAAGAGGGAGATTTTGGCTGGCGAGAGCACAATAGTTTGGCAAACAGGAAGTGCAGAGACATGGCTTAAATAGGAAGTTCATGGGAAAAGCAAAGAGCTCAAGATTCACGAGAAACAAGACAAGGCAAGATTGTCTTAAGAGATCATACAGGGAGCTATACAGCATCTCAGGTGGTTCAGCAAGAAGAGTTACTGCCAGACACAGCAAAGCTCCTGGGTTCAGATCCAGGCCCTGACACTCGCTATGTATTATCCATAGCAATTTTGTTTTGTTGATGTTTGTCACTATTTAGTCAAGGGCACTTGCACTGCATTTGTGGGTTGTTTTTTTATGTTTTGGCAAAGAGACGGAGGGTGCAAGTCATTAACAGGCTGCCCTGATGTTGGGGGAAGTTCTGTGGCCTTCGGGTCTTTTCCTCTCCCCATCCAGGAGTCTTTCTTCGGGAGCCATTCCCTTACCAAATACTTGGTGGACCAACATAGGTTGGTCCCTAAAGAGAGGGGTTCACCTGGCTTTGGCCTCGGTAGACCATGGCATACCTTGCCTGTCAGGAGCTTTGCATCCCAGGAAGTTCAGGGTTAAAGGCCCTTCTTTGGGGGAGGATTGACCATACTGTACCCTCTGTACACTTTATTGTGTGCTGTGATTTCATGGTTCACCTTTTTGTTCACAGGGGTTAGACAAACATTGTACTTGGAAGCTAAAAAATAAATAAAAGGTTCATGAATAGACAGCTGGATGAATACCCAACAGATCCCCTATCAGATGACGTGGGTTCACTTGAGGCACGGAGTCTAAGCACTAGCTGGTTTCACCAGAGCTCCTGATGGTGGAGATGGGTTTTGCTGCATGCTAATGCCAGGTTGTGGCCCTCTGGATTGCCCCAGCAGGAAGAGAGCAAGCCAGGGTCAGGTAGTGGATGAAGCAGATAGGGAACAAGCAGAAGCGTAGCTGATGAACAGGCCAAAAAGGTCAGTAACAAGAAAAAGCTGGATGGGATCAGACAGAAGTGTAATAGATGACCAAGCCAATGGTCTGTAATAGGTGGTAGTGAAGATAGGAACAGCAGCAGGTATGCAAGAAGCAAGATATTGGCTGGACAGAGCACAATAATCTGGCAAACAGGAAGTACAGAGACATGGCTAAAATAGGAAGTTCATTGGAAGAACAGAGTTTAAGGTTCACCAAAGACAAGATACAAAGCAAGGTTGTTCATAGTCAGGCAGGGAGCTGTCCAGTATCTCAGGGCCACAGGTTCAGATCTAGGTCTTGACACTTTGACACCAATGGCTATGGGGCATGATGTGCAGTATACTTAAATTGTAGGAGTATATTTTACCCCTCGCTAATGTTGACAGCCCCTGTGCAAGCTTAGTTGTCCATATTCTTTCAAGTGAAGGAGGGGGTTGTTTTCTGGAGCTGCTCTAGAATGGACACTGCAATGTCAATTGCTGGCACCAATAACCCAGACATGCAGGGATACAAATATTTAGCTAAGTACTGTGCACTGAGTAGGTATCATCTGCCGCTTGTGTAGACTAAGTGTAAATCAATAGACAATTAACCTGCTAATATGTTCTGTAGGAGGAAACTCACATATATAGGAAAATCCTGATGGGAAATGAAAACAGGACCCCAGTGCTGCAAGGCCACATAGCTAGCCATGAAGTCACCATAATGCATAGTAAAGGATCCCGCTAATTACAGGCTCCTTAGACTGTAATGTACCTAAATGGTGTTCCTATTCTAACTATCCTATATGTAGTTCCCATCTCTCTTCTGTAGCACTAAATCCATTATGGCCCCCAACCCCCCTCGGCAGGAATACTATCGCTGTGGAACACACAGAAAAAGGCGCTAAATACAGTCGACAGCTCTACTGAAGGGATGAGCTACGTTTGCAGTCTGGTCTATATAATGAAGCTCTACTAAAACCTGATGGCCGCGGCACTATGCAGTTTAATGTTTCTTAATGTAACTTTTGAGAAAAGAGTCTAATTATAGGCTTGTATTACGCCAAGTATTCTCAGCGGGTTATGTAAACGCTTTTAACGGAGGCATTACCAGGATCAGTCATTTTCATTTCCAGTTTAACCCCTCCGGCACCCGCCTAGGTGCAATCTGAAGGTTACGTGGGATGAACAATGGGAAGGTCTCATGGATCAGCTTGTTGCCGTGAAAACATTTTTGCCAAGTTTTTGGGAAGGTGGATTTATCTTGCAGCTCATGTAACATATGTGGCAGCAAAAAGGGTGGGCTGTAACACCCACACACACCGCACATATATGTCCATGGGTGACAGAGGTTTCTGTGCTGAGAGTGCATCAAAGATAGCGAGTCAGCATGACCTGCTCCCAATTATGTGACCACAGTGATAGCCAATCACAGTGGTCACATGATTGGAGAGATCTTTCAGCACCCCCTGTGTGTAATAGCCCATTTAAATGGTTGCCGGGGAAAGGCAGATGGAGGTTTAAGCTGGCCATTCACTTTTCAAATTTTGTTAGAAGATTGAATGAACTTTCCGAAAATTTTCCAAGGGTTAGTGTGGCCAAATTGATGTTTGTTTTCAACGACAAAAATTGAAGGAGAAGGAAATAACTATTTACTTGAATAAAATAACTATAAACTGTATAAAGTGAACTAGAAAAGCTACAATTTCTGGAGAAATTGTGTGAAGCGTTCTTGCCTGAAGCAGTAGTCTACAACTGGAGTGGGCGGAGTAACTGGGTGGAGTGGCTTGTCACTCTGCTGCCTGCTTACACACCTGGGTTCCTATGGCAACTCACTGTACAGCAAGGGCAGAGAAGAGCTGTTAAAAACAAACTGCTCCAACTTGCTCACTTCACTGGCGGTTACCATCTTCAAACAGTTGTAGTTTAAAAATTATAAATCCTACACCGAAGAGCTTTATATTGTGAAAATCACAAGACCCAGAACTACATGCTTATGCATAGTATGTCTCTGAAATATTAAAAATGAAGGTAGAGTCTCAGTTTAGAAATTGCCCTTCAAATTTGAGGTGGCTAGAGTGGAGTTTCAATGAATGTCTATGGGCGGCATGAGTTGCAAACAAATGGTCATATTGTGAAAACTATCAGGACTATGGCTTAGCCGTGGACATTTTTGGTGGCATCAGGGATAGCTGAACGTTTTGATATAAGATTTGTGTAGGTGGGCTTGAAAATGAGGGAGTGATGGCAGTTTAGAAATCATGTCCTGATTTTTCAGTTCACACTCTAGCTTTTGTCAGCTCCCACTCTAGTTTTGAACATTCTGCCATTCATTCCTATGGGACCAATTTCACCACAAAAACGGCGATATTTTGTGAACCATTCGGTGAAACGTTCCACAAAGTAATAGCAAACCAATCGGGAACAATCCGCACGTTTCGGTATATTACTGTCTATGTAGTGTAAAAACTGTGGGAGGAGTTAGGGGGGTAAATTTGGCTATAATAATAAGAATATATATGTGAGATAACAGGAAGTGGTCGCCATGCAGGAACACTTAATAAGTACAACGCTCATATGAAATATGTGTAAAGCGTAAACATACAAAGTTCACACAAAGAAATATATATGCATATATAAATTAATCTCATCAATTAAGGTGCAATATGAATAGACACCACAAAGTGAAAAATGGTGATTACCACAATGTGCTCAAATAGAGAATGAGCATAATCACACCAAAGGAGTAACCGTATCCCCTGAAGACATGCTGATGCATGAAATGTGTAGGGAGGGGCCTTATTTGTTGACGTCACGCCGCCATATCCTGTGCTTGGAACGGCGGCCATCTGAGTAAGTTTGACTGGTGGTGGTTTTTATGTTTGTTCCACGTGGAGCTTTTGTTTATTTAGTGTTTTACCTACCTGGTTTTAAATAAATATACTACACCATGAGATGAAATTTGGGCTCCGTGTGGTGACCTACCTTTTGCAGGATTGCGGGTCGTCTGTGGTAGCACCTGGGAAGACGTGTGTTCTCCGCAGGTTACTATATGTATTGGGCGTGATTATGCTTACAATTCTGGTGAGTCCATAGTGGTGGAGTCACCCAGGGTTGATCATCTGCACAGATGAACTTTTATTTATGAAGAGTCTTTTTTTAATTTGGACATTCTATTTATTGAGCACATTATGTTAATCACAATTTTTCACTTTGTGGTGTTTATTCATATTGCACCCTAATTGATGAGATTCATGTATATATGCATATACACTATATTGCCAAAAGTATTGGGCTGTCTGCCTTTCCACGCACATGAACTGTAATGTCCTCCCAGTCTTAGTCCGTAGGGTTCAATATTGAGTTGGCCCCGCCCTTTGCAGCTATAACAGTTTCAACTCTTCTGGGAAGGCCGTCCACAAGGTTTAGGAGGGTGTCTATGGGAAGGTTGGACCATTCTTCCAGAAGCACATTTGTCAGGTCAGGCACTGATGTCGGGGGAGGAGGCCTGGCTCGCAGTCTCCGCTCTAATTCATCCCAAAGGTGTTCTATGGGGTTGAGGTCAGGACTCTGTGCAGGTCAGTCAAGTTCCTTTACCCCAAACTGACTCCTCCATGTCTTTATGGACCTTGCTTTGTGCACTGGTGCGCAGTTATGTTGGAACAAGAAGGCACCATCCCCAAAATTTTCCAACAAAGTTGGGAGAATGGAATTGTCCAAAATGTCTTGGTATGCTGACGCCTTAAGAGTTCACTTCACTGGAACTAGGGTGCCAAGCCCAACCCGTGAAAAACAACCCCACACCATAATCCCCCCTCCATCAAACTTTACACTTGGCACAATGCAGTTAGGCAAGTACCGTTCTCCTGGCAACCGCCAAACCCAGACATGTCCATGGGATTACCAGACAGAGAAGCGTGATTGGTCACTCCAGAGAACACGTCTCCACTGCTCTAGAGTCCAGTGGTGGCGTGCTTTACACCACAGCATCTGGCGCTTTCCATTGCACTTGGTGATGTAAGGAGTATTACATTCTTCCAAAATGCATGACATATCAATCATATATCCCACCACTGTATGGAAGCATCAATATACACATATCAAGGTTAAGGATGTGGTGATTAGTATCATAGTCACATAAAAAGCTTTTATGGCATCAGTAAAACAGGCAAACACACAAACAAAAACCAGAAAAACTAGCCGGGATAGCACTTTCCCACCCCAAAGAAAAGAAGAAATACACAATATGTCTGGGGCTTATCACATCTCTCGGCTCCAAATACTATCCAGGCGCCTCCCCTCCCAAACCGATCCCGATCCTCAAGAATCATCTGGTACCATTTCTCTGGAATCCACCCACAGGGACCATATCTTTCTGAATTTTCCAGCACACCCCCATGCTTCATATGTCATCTCATACATTTGAAGATCCACATTAACCAATTTTTTCCATGCCCTCAACTCCGAAGTATCAGAGCGTATCCAGTGCAACTCTATCAGTTTTTGTAAAAATTACCACCTATAGGATTAGGAATATCAGGTCTCCCATACAGGACTAAATCACTATATATATATATATATATATATATATATATATATATATATATATATATATCACTTGCCTCACCTCTTCTCTGAGTGCAGAGCAAGCAATGAATAAAATAAAAACAAGTCTAACAGATAATTTCCTCTCCATATTGAAGGTCAAACCTGCTCCCCACCTCACTTCGCAAACCGCTTCTCACTCTTCCAGGCCGCGGGACACGCAGCGTAAATCTGTGTCATTATAGCGCTCAGTGAAATGTCATGGCTGGAAATGATTCGTCTTCATTGTAGTTGATGGAAGAACATTCCTGAGATGAAAGGAAGTCACAGACCTCTTGTCACCTCTGTTTTGTCACCCATAACTTGAAGCCCCTGTCACTGAGGAGCAAGTCAATTCACAGCCATTTCCCAAAGTGCTTTTAAAGAACATCCAAACCAACTCATTAAAATGTAAGATTTAACATACAAAAGTAATTTCAGAAGCTGTTTTCCATGTTGTTTAATCTGATGCTTTCATCAAAATAATTACGAGTGATCCTGCCATTAATGTTCTTGTTCAGGCACTTCCTTTTATAGGGGAACGATGGAGACAAGTATTTTCCTGTTCTAGAACACGTATCGTGTATCAATCACTGCTGCATTGGCTTTCATTATTTTTGTATAAATATCTTTGTGCTGACGTCTAGTAGTAATTCTGTGTAACTACAACTTGTAATTTAATGTCTGTAAAAAGGTAGATTCAAGTTTACCTGTATGTTGGGACTATTCGGTTAAGTCCTTAGATAGACCCCTCCCTTCTTCTTCATATTCCCCTACTAAATTATCAGCCTTCATGGTGGGAATAAGGCTTGGAGGAATATTCTCTCTTTACGCTTCAAATGACTGTTGGACATCCCATAAACTGCATTTTAACAAGTGAAACTATATTGGACAGTTAAGCTGTCTGTGGAGGGTGCTTAGGCAGCAGGTGACCATATTGGCCACATGGACCAAGGTCCAAAGGCAGTATGTCAATGGATAAATCAGTACTTGAAACTGAACATTCCCAAATGTGTGCCTACATTGTCACCCTGTCTATGCTTCTGGCGGATAAGTTGACGTGCATTGTCCAAGCATGGTCCACCATTGTCACTGTCAGGAAGCCGATTCAGAGCAATGATGTGTGGCCAACACTAAAGAGTGTATTTGTAGGAAGAGAGCAAGAGTAAAGTGGGAGGAGAGGGACAGGGAAGAGGGACAGAGAAAGAAGGGAGAGGAAGAAGAGAGATAAAAAGGAAAGGGAGAGCAGAAGAGGAGTAAGAGAAGAGGAAGAAGAGAGGAAGAAGAGAGACAGAGGAAGCGAGTGAGGAGAAGTAAAGAGGAGAGAAGAGAAGAGAAGAGAAGAGAAGAGAAGAAGAGGATAGGGAGAGATAGGAGTGGGAGAGGAGAGGGAGAGAGAAAGAGGTTAGGGACAGAAAGGAATAGGAGGCAGAGAGAGAGAACGAACATATATCGTACATTCATTTTGATTCAGAAGAGGAGAGAGAGGAGACAGAGAGAGAAGAGGGAGAGGTGAGAATGGAGAGGTAGAGAGGGGAAGAAAGGAGAGAGTGAAGAGTGGGAGAGAGTAAAGAGTGGGAGAGAGGAGAGAGTGAAGAGTGGGAGAGAGGAGAGATAGAGCAGGAGTGGACAGAGAGAAGAGAGACAGAGGAAGAGTGTTGAGAGGGAAAGAGGAGAGAGAGAGGAGAGGGAGATAGCAGTGAGAAAAGAGAGAGAGAACTGAGGGTGGGAAAGAGAGAAGGAGGGAGAGAGAGAAAGCAAGTTTATATAGTACATTCTTTTTGTTTTAGGGTCCAATGACACATAAGCATTCCAATGTGATACAATAATGTACACGTTAAGGAGTATTTTTGCATTTAGTGTTAGGCAAGCCATAGATGATGCAATTTTTTTCTTTGATTCACTTGCTGTGTTGATGGGGGAATCCCTCCCGTGGGGAGCCTTCCCGGCCGACAAAGCACGATGATTACTGCTAGCGGCTATAGCCGCTGGTAGTAATCACATGCAAAAAAATCCGACAGGCTGGTTATACTGAAGTTGATTGATGGGTAGACTTCAGTACAACAGTCTGCCCATAGTTGGACTGAATCTTGGCCAGTTCCTGATGAACCGAGATTCTATCCATCTATGGTCGGCTTTAGTTTACTTTTCAGAAAAAATTAAAAGGTGAAATAACACTGTAAACCCACCCTGCCCTCCCTTGGTCCCTGTTGTACTAACCTCCGTGAATGCTGAGCTGTCACTTTCCACACAGATGGTGAAGGAGTCCAGAGATTCTGCCTCTTCTTCCTGTGGCGATGCTCTTTGCCAGCGCTGACCAATGAGAATTGTTCTGATTTGTCCGGAAAGTGCTGCAGAGAGAAAAAATAAGTGATTTTGAAGCCACTACACTGGCTGTGTGGGCACTGACAGCTCAACAACCACAGAGGTAAGTACAGCGGGTACTGGGGGAAGGGGAATGTATACAGTGTTAGTTTACCTTTTAAGAGAAAATGAAAAGGTGAACTAACACTTTAAGGCATTCATTATGAATAGGCAGCCCATGTACCATCATGGATGAAAAACTGTACATGACCCTTTTGTAAAAACAAAGTGCAATGTAACACACGGTATATGCATTGTGGTGCACGGCGGATTGGGCTTTACTGCACAGAGCATTGGGGTGCCATTCACAATAAATGGGACCACAACACATCGCACATAAGAGTTTTGCCATGCATTGTGACAACCCCTGATAAAATGCTCGATAACGCATGTGTTGCCCTATTCCACAAGTGTGAATGGGCCCTCAGTTTTTGAATTGTCATTTGTACAGTGCCATCAAATTTGTTTTTGTACAGGACCGCACGCTGGACTCGCAGCGTAGAAAACAGGACACAGCAAGAAAAACACGCTGACATCTTTGAGAAGGCGGTGTCACAAACTGTCAAAGGCTTCGGGGGAATTTACGATCCAAGGTTACATAATGGGAAGAGAAAGCTGAAAGTCCGCTCCATGCTGAGATGTTTGTTCCCATATTATGCAACGAGGGAGCGGAGACCAAAACAAACAGGATCGGTCATAAATCCCGGACTGACGTGTGTGTGTGTGTGGTCTGTGTGTTTATGACCGTCTTCACTGTTTTCATTTTCCTGTAAAAGAAACACTCACCCATTCCAATATTCTGCATCAAAAGAATTGGCCATGATGAAAAAGCAACTCTGGCTGCACAACTACAACTGTGCTACAGACATAGACACACGCCTAGTGTACCTTAAGGCTAGGTTCACACCTATGCAGGTTGCGTTTGAGCCGTTTCTGCATTGTGTTTTTGCACTCATGTTTTTGCCGCGTTTTGCTTTTTATTTTTTTTTTTTTAAGTAGGCAG
Source organism: Staurois parvus (assembly GCF_062004578.1). Taxonomy (NCBI): domain Eukaryota; kingdom Metazoa; phylum Chordata; class Amphibia; order Anura; family Ranidae; genus Staurois; species Staurois parvus. The sequence continues at coordinate 171,547 of NW_028318941.1, forward strand.
ATTTAAAATGCAAAACGCATGAAAAATGCAGCAAAAATGAGGCAAAAACACAATACATGCTATTTTTTGCATTCAAAAAAGTCCCTGACCCTTTCCAAAAAACGCACTGGGTGAAAACACACAGGTGTGAACCTGTCCCATAGGAAGTCATGTTAAATGGACTGTACTGCGTTTCTGAAAAATGCAAAACGCTGCAATGCATGAAGGTAAAAAAACGTGAGTCTTTACAACCACTTTAATTTGGGTTCTGGGTAATCCCTGGTAGTCACATTTCAGGCACCTTCTTACATGTTCCATGGAATGGTCTGCTTCCTGAAGCCTGTGCTGTGTGATTGGTGGATGTAAGTTTAGTATTGACTCATTCCCTGTATGAAGGACAGCAAGGGGCCTGCAGTGGGTGTGTTTGGGATTTCTCCTCCTGTATCACAAACAGGGGTTCTCATGTCTCTCAGAGCCTGTATGAGGCTATGGACCTAGAATCAGATATATGTTTCCATGTTAGGCACATGAGTGCAAGTGAATTACTGGCAAAAGGCTGTAGTCCTGCCGAGTGACCAACTGGAAACCCTGCCCAATTTTATTTATTATAGTTACAGTACTAACAATGTACGCACCACTTTACAGATTGTACACTTACATCAGTTCCTGCCCATAATGCATATCGGAAAGAAGGCGGGCTTTAGCACCCATATATGCGTCAATGGGCGACCAAGGTTTCTGTGCTGAGAGCACACTTGCTGCGGTTCCCAGCAGGGACCGAGCTTTCAAAGACAGTTCTCGGGCTCTAGTAATGACTGTAAAGCTGTGGGGCTGGCTCCCGATCATGTGACCACTGTACAGCTACTGTACTGTAATAGTCAATCACAGTTTTCACATAATTGGGCAGTCCTTCCTGTTCCCGGACCATAACATGGGCAGCACAGTGGCTAAATGGTTAGCACTGGCAGTACTAGGATTGTTGGTTTGAATCCCAGCCACGGCACCTCCTGCCTGGAGTTTGCATGTTCTCCCTGTGCCTGTGTAGGTTTCCTCTGGGTACTCCGGTTTCCTCCCACACTCCAAAGACATGCTGGTAAGTTAACTGGATCCTGTCTAAATTGTCCCTAGTGTGTGTATGTATGAATGTGAGTTAGGGACCTTAGATTGTACACCCCTTGAGGGTTAGGGACTGATGTGAATGTACAATATATATGTAAAGTGCTGCGTAAATGGATGACGCTATATAAGTACCTGAAATAAATAACAGACCAGACAAAGGGATGCCAGGACTGGGCAGGAAGGGATTTAGAGATTTTACAATCTAAGGTTCCTGTCTAACATGCATACACACATACTGGGGACCAATTTAGATAGGAGCCAGTTAACCAACCAGCATGTCTTTGGAGCATGGGAGGAAAGTGGGGTGCCCCGAGGGTTACTTGTTAAGTGCAGCATGCTAAGTACTGTGTCAGTGTAATACTTCCTGGTATTCATTACCTCTCACACAGATCACAATATTATCCCTGAAAATGCCTTCATCTGCTTTTCTCTCCTGAGGGAAGGAGCTTTTGTTCAGGGTCCCCATCTACTTCTTGGATTGAGATAACTCAGTCATGTAAAACCTGGTGCCTATGCAATTCTTGGCTGTGCTCACAAATGTCTGACACAGATCAGCCCCTGCTGCAGCCTCACTCTGTGCGACTTATTAAAAAATTATAATGTTGCAATCTGACAACTGGGGGTGAGGGGCAAGGTTTTTTTCTGTGAATAGGTTCAGGTACTCCCCCCTTTTTTAGTCAACACTTGTCTCTGCCCACCCCTTGGTTCACTGACCTACCCATCTCCCAGTACTAGAGAATACAGAACCAAGTATCATTTTGTTTTGCTAAGCAATTCGTATGGCATTTGTTATTTATAACAAGTAAAGCAGTAAAATAGATTCCATGCAGCCAGCAACAATAGAACCCCCCCCATCAACAATAGACCCAAACCGCAATAACAGATCTCCTCGCAACAAAACACCCCCCCAGCAACAATAAACCCCCTCCAGTAACAATAGATCCCCCAGGAACCAGCATCAACAGACCCTTCAGCAGCTAGCAACAATAGACTCCTCAACACTAGATCTCTTCCAGCAACAAATGATCCCCCCCATCAACAACATATTCCCCACCAGCAACAACAGATCTTCCCAGTAAGAATAAATCCCCCAGCATCCAGCAACAATAGACCATCCAACACACCCCACCTCCCCTTGCTGTTATATACATTCAGTGCTGGAGGTGCCGGAAATGCGCTCCCCTGCGTTTCCTGGTGGGAAAACTGAAGAAATGCTTCCTGGTGACATCAGTACTGCTTAACTCAAGCACAGGTCTGTAATGATAAAAGATGGAACTTTGAAAAATTATACTTCGGTGTATTGTCAGAAATGCATACAATATATACATAACCAGGATGTATTGCCAGAATGTAGTGACTCTGCCTAGGCTCCTATGATGTCATCAATCTGCTTCTGGAGGGTAAAGCAGATGGCGGTATTATCAGGGGGAGTCCTGTGATCTCTGTGAGAAGTAATAAATACCTGGAAGTACCACACTGACACATTACTGAGCTTCACATGAAAAATATATCTTACGCAAAGTCCACTTGAAGCAAATTTTGGACATGTTTGTGGAAGGCAGATTGTGTTTAGCTGAAGCACAATAGAAATCTCTCCAAATAATTAATTTTTAGGCAACCGATTCATAACCATCTTGCAGCGCATAATAACACTGATCATCTGTTTATCACAGCAGTATTACCAGTATCTCAAGGAAGATTTGTTTCCCATAACATTAAATTATAAAAAGAAAAAATACAATTAGTTACATGTGCTTCAGAGCTAATAAGGATTTGTAATGAAATGTTAACCCCTGGACGTGAGCGCACCAAAATATGTGGCCTCTCGGCGTCTGGGCCTTGACGTCACGTGGCCGCGTATTTGCGTACCATTTGAAAATATATATGTGCTGAGAGCACGCTCCCAGCACATATGTCCGTGACTCACCGAAAAGTCCTGATCTCCCCTTGCGATCGGGACCTTTTCCAATCATGTGACCACCATGACAGCGAATCACGGTGGTCACATGACCCTAAAACCCCACCCCACCTCCTGGCTTCTGAAACTCATAAAGGGCTGGGAGGCGCCAGCGCAAAGGGGTCAACCTAAAAAAGTTAAAGTGGAACTTCACTCTCTCAGTCAACATGGATTATTTCTAATCCTTATGCTGCTACCATTAGTAAATGGATAGGAAGATATATTATATTTACTTGTTTTAACTCTTTTTTTTTTGCATTCCTTCATTTACTTCCTGATTTCCTGCTTAGGCGAATGATGTCATATGTCCCAGGATTCTTCAGGAGGGAGGGAGGGTTCTCATCATCAGGCCAATGCCTGAGCAAAGGGCAGATGGATTCCAGGAAGTAACTGCTACATGAATCATCTGCCCTCACTCAAGATGGCCACTGCCACAAATCCCAGGAAGTGTTTTTCAAAATTATTTCTTTGCAAAATATAGCATGGAGACATGATAGACAGAGGAGGTTGTTTTGAAAATTAAGAATGAATTGTATAGCATTTTTGGTTTGTGGTGCTCAGATGCAGTGCAGTTCCACTTTAAGTAGTATTAAACTCAAAATCAAGCATTTATTATATTGCAGCTTCCCAATTCTTAGATGTGATGGCTGCATTAGTTTTCTTTTGTAAGCTTGCTTTCTTCTATTTTCATCTGGTGATCCAGCCAGTAAGTCTGCGGTTTTTCAAAAGAGTAAGCTCTCCTGCAGATGTGTCAGTTAGTTAGACGGATGAGACAAATCATTTACCACTGACAAGGGTGGTTACAATGATCAATTTTATTTATTTATGAAAATCTTTTATCCCAAAAGGAAAAAAAACTGTTTGCTGTAACTGCTTATAAAATGTGATCTGGAATTTGGCTTCAATTTATCAGTGGAAGTAAACTAATGCAGCCACCACATCTAATGATTGGTAAACTGCAATATATTACACTTTTGGTTTTGGGTTTATTACCGCTTTAACATATAAACAGGTAACCTTAGTGAAAGCTGCACAATTGGTCGATCCGGAGCCATGTTCAGCTGAAATGTCAATCAAATCTCAGATTTCCCTGCATAAGTGGAGCCTGACCAGCGTCCTCACTCCACTGGAGCTTCTCCATTCACTGCTGCATCCATTCCCTTCCCCCTGGCCCTCTTCCACACCGACACCTTGCTAGGTCTGGCACCTGTGCAGATGTGCTACCGGTTTTTGCCAAATTTTTAGGAGATGGCAGAGATTGGCAGCGCACCTGCACTAACCCAGGGGTTTCCTGCACATGCGCACAAACGTTGCTGATTTCTGGTGTATGGGCCCTCTAGTTTCCCGAAGCATTAGTGCGCATGTGTAGAAAACTCTGTGTGTGATGTATAGCATACTACACACTAAACACTGCACACACTAAAAGCAAATAAATAAAAAGTGCATTAAAGAAGGACAAGTGAGTTCATAGTGGGATAAAATCAGAGATGCACTAGTGCTGGGCTTTCTTACAAGTGCTCCATACTACTGTAAAATGAATACTGCGTGCAAGTAAAAAAAAAAAAAAAAAGTTTAGAAATGTGTAAACATTAACTAAAACCGACAGAAAAAAAAAAAGTACAGAACAAAAGAGAACAACTCCCAATGCCACTTCACTTAAAAATCTCTTTAGGTTCCCTTCAATGTTCTTATCACCCCGACGGTGAACAATTTCTATTGGCTTGTAGGACTTCCTCACCATCTTGTGGGCCACATATCATAACCCGCTGGAATCTGACAAGCTGAAGTTCCTACATTTGCTTTCCTCCAGGGAACTTGCACTTTGCTCTTGTTACTGACACCTCTCCATGTGGATTTGTACATCTTAAAAATGTCCTTTTCCGACCGCATTCACTTCGCTTTATTTATGGGTTTTGTTGTCCTTTAATTGGAGCGAAGCAAAGCAGACTGGAGCGAGCGGATGATGTGTGATTGACAGATCCATTGGAATAAGATTTAAGAGTCCAAACTCCGAGGAGAAAATGAGCAGAATTCAATTAGCTTCCATCTCCCCAGGACAGGATGTTTGCTCGCTGGCCTCATTTATCAAGTTTTGCTTTAGCCGCTGTGTGCGTCCCTCTAGGCATATAATAAAGGAAAAAGAAATGCTTATTATAACGGTGACATTTGTGCGCCTGGGGCTGTGATGTAAGTAAACATTTGTATCCAGTGATACAGCATAACTTGTGCATGCCGGGCTGCCCCGACCAATTCCATCATGAGCTACGGAGAATTTGTGTACTCAATTGATTTCCGATCTGCAAGAGGCTGAGACTGGCAATAATAATACACAAACTTATACAAGGCATTGCAGCAGCAGAGCACCGACTGGGAAATGCAGTGCCCACAGCAACCAATCATCATTCATCTATTTCTGCTATCAGGGACTTTCAGAAAATTGCCACTGTCACTTCAAGTGTGGCCTCTGACCCTTCCAGAGGGCTACACAAAGCATTTTCCACCTCAACACCCCAAAATGTTGGTCCTGCTGCATCTTTTTGCAGGGTATTGCAATGCACACTGAAGACATTGGAGTACAAAATCCCAGCATTGGTGTCAGTGAGTACAATAATAACACCCAGCATTGTTGTCAATGAATGTAATAATAACCCCAGCTTTGGTGTCAGTGGATGCAATAATAACCCTCAACATTGGTGTTAGTGAGTACAGTAATAACCCCTAACATTGGTATCAAATGATTCAGTAACAATCCCCAGCTTTCCTTGCTTCAGCAGGACATATACTAAAATAATATCACCTTGCATTGATGTCAGTGATGCATTAATAACCCCCATCACTGCTGTTAGTGGATGCAATAATAACCCACAGCATTGGTGTCAGTGAGTGCAATAATAGCCTCAAGAATTGGTGTCAGAAAAAAAATCACAGTATTGGTGTACGTTGATGCAATAATAACCCCCAGCATAGGTGTCAGTGAGTGCAAGAATAACCCCTTATACTGCTGTCAGTGGAAACAATACTACCCCCAGTAGTCCTTGCTTCGACAGGACATACAGTCAGGTCCATAAATATTGGGACATGGACACAATTCTAACATTTTTGGCTCTATACACCACCACAATGGATTTGAAATGAAACAAACAAGATGTGCTTTAACTGCAGACTGTCAGCTTTAATTTGAGGGTATTTACATCCAAATCAGGTGAACAGTGTAGGAATTACAACAGTTTGCATCTGTGCTTCCCACTTATCCTTAATATTAGAATATTGAAGTTTGCAAAAGAGCACCTGGATGTTCCACAGCACTACTGGCAAAATATACTGTGGACAGATGAAACCAAGATGGAGTTTTTTGGGAAGAACACACAACACTATGTGTGGAGAAAAAAAGGCACAGCACACCAACATCAAAACCTCATCCCCACTGTAAAACATGGCGGAGTGAGCATCATGGTTTGGGGCTGCTTTGCTGCCTCAGGGCCTGGACGGATTGTTGTCATTGATGGGAAAATGAATTCCAGAGTTTATCAAGACATTTTGCAGGAAAACGTACGACCATCTGTCCGCCAACTGAAGCTCCGCAGAGGATGGGTGATGCAACAGGACAATGAGCCAAAGCATACAAGTAAATCAACAAAACAATGGCTGCAACAGCACAGAATACACCTTCTGGAGTGGCCCAGTCAGAGTCCTGACCTCAACCTGATTGAAATGCTGTGGCATGACCTTAAGAGAGCGATTCACACCAGACATCCCAAGAATATTGCTACACTGAAACAGTTTTGTGAAGAGGAGTGGTCCAAAATGACTCCAGATCGTTGTGCAGGTCTGATCTGCAACTACAGGAAACGTTTGGTTGAGGTTATTGCTGTCAAAGGAGGGTCAACCAGTTAAGTCCAAAGGTTCACATACTTTTTCCTCCCTGCACTGTGAATGTTTACATGTTATGTGCAATTAAACCATGGCAACATCTAATGTTTGTGTAGTATTATGTTCAGCAGACTGTGTTCTTCTATTGTTGTGACTTAGATGACATTCAGAGCACATTTTATGCCCAATTCATGCAAAACTCCACGTAATCCCAAGGGGTTCACATACTTTTTCTTGCAACTGTATAATGAATATAGGCACACACCTCCTATATCTCCTGAAGAAGCAGATCTGTGGAAAGCAGATATTTGAAGAAAAATTGGGAAACACGTTGAGAATTGTCCTCCTCGCACTTCAGGAATCAGCTTCAGGTTCTCAGGAGTGACCAAGAGAAGGTGGCTCCATTCCTACATGCAGAGGGTCCATGGAGCATGAACGTAGCCACCCTCTAGCAGGTAGTCAGATCATAGGAGCAACAAAAGGACGTTCTGAGTTTAGAAGACATACTTGGATGGAATTTTCTCACTTTAGTATCACTTCAAGGTTCAAAATTCATCTAAGGCAAATTATTGTTCTCTTTAATAACTTACCGTATTTAAATTAAATTCCAGATGCTTGAAAACTTGAATATTATCATAATTTGCAGCCTAAGATTTTCCTCGAGCGAGGTTGACGAGCTTGTTAATGATTAAGTTGCTCTTTTCAGATAAGCTGGGGGAATTGACTTATTTTATGACAAATGCATCATAGTGACAGTTTTTACAGCAAGATGATCGAGAATGCACCATAGGAAACATGGGAAAGAAAAAAAGAAATGGCTGAAAACGCCCAAAATTCACTCTGTTCAGGTGTGAATTCAGCCTTACACTCATTTCTGCCTGTGTCAGGGCAGGAGCGATGGAATGGGCAGGCAGGCCCTATGGTAAGGTCACGCAGCGACTGACGACATCCACTACCCACATACCAGAGTCCCTCAGGGCGCGAAGTCTAAGCCCCAGGCTGCCCTTCACCAGGGCCCCTGATGGTGGGGATGGACTTGACGCAGCCTGAGACCAGGTCGCGGCCCCCGAGTGACCCCAGCTGTGGTAACGACTGCCGCCAATGGCGTACCGCTGGTGGGAGCTGGATGGGAAACGTATAGCGCGGTCAGACAGGCCGGGTCTATAACAACGGAGCAGACAGTACAAGACGGTAGGCAAAGAATACTCAGGTCACGGGCCGGGTTCAGCAACGGGAGGTCAGGTAAGGGGATACAGTAGAGAATATTCTTGTCCAAACCGAGTTGGTTACCAGGAGAGCAACAAGAACAGAACAAGAGCTTGCTGCAAGGGAACATACAGGACACGAATGCAAAGAGCAACTGCAGACAGCAGGCTTAAATGTGATCAGCCACACCCTTCCGGAGGAGGGGCCGCAGAGGCCTGAAAGCATAAAGGCTCCCACCATGCTTTGCAGGAACTTAAGATGGATGCCAGCACATGGAGCAACACAAGCTCTGAGGAAAGGTAGGACCTTGACAGCCTGGAGAGTAGCCCGTGTAATTCTTGGAGTGACAAACATCCAGCTACAAGCAACAGGATGCTCAAATGTGAACAGGGACTATTGAAAACAGCGAGATTCCTCTTGCTGGGCAGTTTTGAGCATTGAGTTTTAAATTTTAAACTGCCTAGATATTAATGGAGCCCAAGCCTAACTCCAGCTGAAGGAAAAAAAACCCTTACAGTGCCCCTACATCCCTGGCACAATGCTTGGTAGGTCGAGGGGGAGATGAGAAGGGTGCCTTACTTAGCCTAGGCTGTGGGCCATCCTTCAGTGTCACCACATACAATGCAGGGCTATTAACCTGGCAATGTACGTGAAGGAGGCAGGAATGCGACCAAGGCCAAGAGCACCTTAGAGAGGAGACTTCGAATGACCAGTTGCACCACTGGAGGGACCCTGTGGGAATGAGGAATATGGTAAATGTTACACTGAATTCCTCTACCCATAGGCCCCATTCAAACATTAAAAAATGCATGTCATGCTTGTGATGCCATTCATTGTTAATGGCACCCCAAAATCTGCAAGCAGATACAGACTTTTCCATACAGAAAAACACTCAGCAAACACATCAAATTGCTGGTTATAAAACGCATGAAGCTCAGCGCTCAAAAGTTACATGAGCTACTTTGAAGCCTTTGTCATGCGTAGGACAGCCCACTGAAATAGGTGAGCTGCCCTATGCATTTAGAGCAAGAGAGGTCATAAAATGTGCATAAACTGCATTAATCCCAGCAGTATGGAGGGGGAACCCACTGTCAGAATAGTTTTAAAGTTGTTCTAAAGTCTATAGGTTGCATTCTCTGCATTAGGGTAAAAACCATCCACTGAGCAGAGAGCGGGGAGCAGGGCTGAGCCACACTGTGTGGACACAGACAGCCCTGCTTGGGATCAAGCCCAAACATCAGATGGCAGGAGCAGACCGCACCATAGCACCACTGAGGGACCCCAGAAGAGGAAATAGGGGGCAGCTCTGTGCAATACCACTGCACAGAGCAGATAGGTATAAACCTGTTTATTATTTTAATACAGAAAACAATTAGACTTTACAATCATTTTAAGCAGGTCATACACCAGGAGGAGAAGATAAGATTAAAGGGGAAGAATTTGGTCAACGTGTATAAATACATAGCCAGTCCATAAAGTGAACTTGATGTAGAGCTATTCACTTTAAGGGGGCATACTTTACGTCTGGAGGAAAAAAGATTTAATCTACGAATATAGAATGGTTTCTTTCCAGTGAGAGCTGTGAATATGTGGAATAGACTCCCTCAAGAGTTGGTTCTGGCCAACTCTTGAGGGAGTGGGATCAGCAAGGAATTATTATTATTATTACACAGGATTTATATAATGCCAACAGTTTGCACAGCGCTTTACAATATAAAGGGAGACTATAAAGGGAGACAGTGCAGTTACAATACAATAAAAACAAGAGGATTAAGAAGGCCCTGTTCATAAATACTTACAATCTAATAGGGTGGGGCAAATGGTACAAAAGGTTATAACTGTGAGGGATGAGCTGATGGATGTGATAAATATTTAACTGAAGGCATGATAGGCTTCCCAGAAGAGATGAGTTTTCAGGGATCGCCTAAAGGCAGACAGAGTAGGGGATAACCAGACAGATTGAGGTAGAGAGTTTCAAAGGATGGGAGAGGCTCTGGTGAAGTCCTGGAGATGGGCATGGAAGGAGGAGACAATGGAGCTTGAGAGCAGGAGGTCATGAGAGGAGCGGAAATGATAGTTTGGGTGATATTTGGAGACAAGAATGGTGATGTTTCTCGAGGAAGAGTTGTGAAAAGTTTCATATGTTGTTAGTATTTTGAATTTTACTCAATGGACAATGGGAAGCCAATGGAGGGATTGAGAGAGGGGTAGGAGCGACTGAACGATTGGAAGTTGAGAGGAGGAGGCAGAGTTATAGGTAATACTGAAGTAGCGCTGTGATAGGTAGATGCCTTTCTCTGGATCAACTGTGGGTATAGGATTGTGTATATAGGATTGTATCATTTTCTTTACATTTTCCTTTACGTTTTCTTTTTTATTGGTTGAACAAGATGGACTTGTGTCTTTTTTCAACCATACGAACTGTGTAACTATGTATCTATATACACCAACTGGGCTTTAAGCTGCCCATATATTTGTAGAACTTTGTTGGAAAATTGTTATTTTCAGAACCTTTGTTCTGGTTTCTAATGGTTAGTGGGGTCATACTGAGGATCATTATCAACAGTTGTGGTGAGAACATGCAAAGAAAAAAGTTTAGTCTCCAACCAGTCTGTTGGTTTGGAGAAGTGAAGTGCGAGGAAGAGGGTGGAGCGAGGAAATGTCTTGCTATCTCAGGCTATGGGGCTGTGTGTTTCTATTGATGCACACCATGTAAGGACACACAACTCTGGTCCCTGCATGCAAGGATGGCCCCATAGTACACTGGAAGAGAAAGGAGCCACCATGAAACAGGAGACCAGGGGTTTTGGTCGTAGTAGCAGCTTAAACTGGAACATAGGCAAAAATTAAAGATAAAGAAGCTGCATACTGGGCACCTGATTAAATCAACTGCTGAGGGACAAGGGTGGAGAATTTTTGTCAAGTCTAATAGGAATGAACAAATCTTTTAATTCACTCCTGGCCGATATAAATTTTAACTAATCTTATGCGCACGCACTTGACAACGGTAAGAAGAATGTTCGTTCTATGAAAATTGAGACATTGACTTGGTACTGGAATGAAAAGTCGTTTGAAGACGAACAATTTTTAAACTTTCTCTTTTGATTGTTCACATGAAATTCTACAGGTGCAAGGCTGACATAGTTATCTTAAACAAAACGTAGTAGACCTAACTTGGAAGTACATTTGTGGTGGGTATTATATCAATACGGAATTCCTACCTTTGGCAGCTCATACACGAGTCAGCGGGTTGAACAAAAAACTAATGCAAACCCCCAATCCACACACTCAAAATGGATGGGGAATACTGCTGCTGAGCCCTTGTATTCTGCTAGTGGGGAAGTTTTGCTGCCATCAGAATCAGCGCTGCCAGCTATTGAGCAAGGACCTGATAGGGTGGCTGTGCAGAAGTTGACTAGTAGATCGAATTCTGTACAAGCATTTCCCGTACATGGACTGAAATTTCATTCCACTTACAGGAAGCTTCAGCTGTAAGGTATCAGAATTACATTGTGGATATTGATCAGCTGAGAACACGGAACACACCAAACGTTGGAAGTAGTGAGAATCCTTCCAATATGATCATTACCCTCTGTGAGGTTGCAAAACTCTCTCGTTCATGTCAAAGTATCCAGATCATATATTTGTATAGACCAGGGGCCTCCAAACCATGGCCCTTGGGCAGAATTTGGCCTGCAGCAAGATTTTATCAGACTCTCTGAAGTAAGAGGTGACTCTGCTGGGCACCCTGATGTAAAGAGGAACACTGATGGGGACTATATGTAAGGAGGACTCCAATACAAAGTGGAATTTGATGAGTACTCCAATGCAAAGTGGAGTTTGATGAGGACTCCAATGCAAAGTGAAATTTGATGAGGACTCCAATGCAAGGGGGGACTCTTCTGTAAGGGGAATTCTGATTCAGAGCCACTCCAATGTAAGGGGGACTTTGAAGGGGACTCTGATGTAAGGAAGCTCTGCTGCAAGGAGGGACTCTTATGTAAGGAGGTATTACAATGTATGGGGGACTTTGATGTAAGGGGACCCTGATGTAAAAGAGACCTTTATGGGGACTCTGATGAAATGGGGCTCTGATGTAAGGAGAACTCCAATGCAGACCCTGATGTAAGGGGACTTTGAAAATCTCAAGTTTATTTGGAACTTCTTTGCTTTGTTTCACTGAAGTTTTTTCCATTGTTCAAAACAGAAACAAAGAAAAGTGATGGCAGAAAAGGTCTGAGTGGTCCATCGAGTCTGTCCTATTTTTTGTTAACTTTTGAATCTCTGTTTGTCCCAATGATGTTTGAAGCTATTTCCTGTTCAATGGCTCACTACCTCTGCTGGACGTTTATTCCAAGCATCAACTACTCTTTCAGTAAAATAATACTTTCTGAGATTAGTTTTGAACTTTCCTCCAATTAGTTTAAAATCATTGTGCTCATTACAAAGAAAAAACTCCAAATAAACCATATTCATCCATTTAAATTTGATTTGTTAATTTTTTGGGCATGCAAATATTAACAAAATATACAAAGTGGCCCTCGTAGTGAAAAGTTGATATGATATTGAATCAGACATATCTGTATAGTTGTTCCTTTGCACAGATTCATGTATTGAGGATTAAACTATGAAGTGTCCTGTGATGACTCTGCAATGACCAGTACAGTTGTCACAAATATTTATCTCCACCAACCAGATTACATAAACATGGAAGCACGTTGCATGATCCATATAAAAGGAATAATAGAGCCTCACCATAGGAGCCAAGCATCCACAATGAATATGTAGCTAGTTCTATAGTTTTCTCTCCCCACCAGGCAGGTTGTAGGAACACAGAAGCACTTTCAGTGATCCGTATAATACAAACAATAAAACCTTTCCATAGGACACCATCCATACCTGCGGTTGTATCAGATATTCACGCTGTAGTATCATTATAAAGGAACAAAGTGCCATCTGCACTAAATTACTTAGACTTAGTTCATCCTGCAAATTGGGCAGTAAGTTCTCTCCACTGAATTCCGTCAGCTGCGTCCTACAGGATCTCAATAGCTTTCAGGTCTCTTTTGAAGGTAGACTGCCAGGTTGTTGCCGATCTTTCTTGTTTCAGCTTTCACCTAGGTGGAGGCATCCAGCACATTGCAATTTTGGATATGCAGTGATCGGGCAGGTGCAGGATATGCCAGGCTCCTAGTGATAACAATCTCTTCTAGCTTCTGCATACTATTGCATTTCAAGATTTTCTCTTTGTGATAGGTCTCTGTATGTGATGGCCAAAAATGTCCGTAGGCATCTTTGGTGAAATGAATTTCAGTTTTTGAGCATTTTATTTTCTTTTTGATTTTCCACATTTTGTTGGCCTATAGGGCAGTGGAAATAATGATTAAAGTGTACAGAAGCACCTTTATGGTTGTGGTGAGTGAAGACAGAGACCAGATTTGACATAAAAGTTGAAACATGCCTGCTGCCTCCTGTCTTGCACTAGTCTTGGTATAACTACAGCTCTTTAGGGACAATAAAAGTGGTTCAGGAAGGCAATCCACCTTCCAAAATATCACCTGGTAGGAAATAAGCGCTCAACATGGCTCCAGGAAAAGGCCGTGATGGAGACTCAATGACCCAAAACTGGTAAGTTTTGCTGTAATGTCGTCACCAAAGGTACATGCAAGTCACAATGAAGAGAGGGGTCACAGGCAGGTATGATATCTCCGGCTCAACTTCTTCAGGACCACAGTAACAGCCCACCTGCAAAGTTTAGGGCCCACCTTCCCCTCCCTATTTCTTACCTTGCTTTTGACTGGTAAGCACCTAGCATACTTGAGTGGTGTGCAAGGATCATATTTTAAATGTTGAAGTGACTATGTAAGCTGAGTGTTAAGATACCCAGACAAGGAGGGATCCCCCTTGTGGTAGCTTTGGATAGGCCACAGGTCCTCTCTATAGAGACATTCAGGATCTATTAGATCCTCAATGACTGCCGTTCCCAGGCTGGTTCAGGTGGTCGTGGCTGTGACAACTTTGAAACTGGAGGTGTCCTTGTTGCTTCTGGGTTCATTCATCACAGAGATGGGGGAATGGGTGTTCCTCCATCTTCTCTGTGTGACTCCATCCCAGCTGCTTACCATGCTTCCAGGCTCCTCTGAGGAACAAGAGAGTCCAGGAGCCACTGTGGGCTGTTGCGGGGGGGGGGGGGGGGGGGGGGGTCGGCTTTCACAGAGCTGTGAAAGCTTTTACAAAACAGCCAATTGCTGGATTGAAAAAATGGTACCAAGATCAAGTCTGCAGCAGCAGTCATCATCTTGTAATAACCACTTGCTAACAGGACATACATCAGTCAGCAAGTGGTTACATTTCAGTCGAGGTGACAATGATCAAGAGGACAAAAAGAGAAAATACAGTTAGGTTCATATATATTTGGACACAGGCACAATTTTAGTTTTTTTCAGGTATTTACCAAAACACATTCAAGCTATAGTTATATAATGGATATGGGCTGAAAGTGCACACTCTCAGGTTTAATTTGAGGGTATGTACATCCACATTGGAGGAAGGGTTTAGGGATTACACCTCCTAAAATTCCTAAACCCTTCTTTTGCAAGGGACCAAAAGCAATTGGACAGTTGAATCAAAAGCTGTTTCATGGCCAGGTGTGGGCTACTCCTTCGTTATTTCTTCAACAATTAAGCAGGTAAAAGGTCTGGAGTTGATTCTAAGTGTGGTATTTGCATTTGGAATCTACTGCTGTGAACCTACATCATGCGTTCAAAAGAGCTGTCCATGCAAGTGAAACAGGCCATTGTAAGGATTCAAAAAGGAAACAATCCATCAGAGAGATCGAAGCAACATTAGGAGTGGCCAAATCAACAGTTTGGTACATCCTGAGGAAAGAAGAATGCACTGGTGAGCTCAACAAATAAAAAGTCATGGGCGTCCACGGAAGACAACAGTGGTGGATGATTGCAGTATCCTCTCTATGGTAAAGAAAAACCCATTCCCAGCATCCAGACAAGTGAAGGGCACTCTCCAGGAGGTTGGCGTATCATTGTCAAAGTCTACAATCAAGAGAAGACTTCACGAGAGCAAATACAGAGGGTTCACCACAAGGTGCAAACCATTCATAAGCCTGAAGAATAGAAAAGCCAGATTAGACTTTGCCAAAAATCATCTAAAAAAGCCAGACCAGTTCTGGAAAATCATTCTTTGGACGGATGAAACTAAGATTAATCTGTACCAGAATGACGGGAAGAAAAAAAGTGTGGAGAAGGCTTGGAACAGCTCATGATCCAAAGCACACAACGTCATCTGTAAAACATGGTGGAGGCAGTGTGATGGCATGGGCATGCATGGCTTCCAGTGGCACTGGGTCATTGGTGTTTATTGATGATGTGCCAGAAGACAGAAGCAGCCGAATGAATTCTGCAGTGTTTAGAGATATACTGTCAGCCCAGATTCAGCCAAATGCAGCAAAGTTGATTGGATGGCGCTTCACATTACAGATGGACAATGATTCAAAACACACTGCAAAAGCAACCTAGGTGCTTTTGAAGGTAAAGAAGTGGAATATTCTGCAATGGCCGAGTCATTCGCCTGATCTCAACCCAATTGAGCATGCATTTCACTTGCTGAAGGCAAAACTAAAGGCAGATAGACCCACAAACAAAGAACAACTGAAGACAGCTGCATTTAGAGCCTTGCTAAGCATCAGAAAGGAGGAAACCCAGTCTTTGGTAATGTCCATGGGTTCCAGACTTCAGACAATCAGCCAATCGGATCCTATGGACCACAACGCCATAAGGCAGCTCAGTCATATCTCAGACAACCAAGGCTCCTTTGTATTATTCAAATCCTCCACAAGCAGTTAAAGCTCTGAGAGCGGAGACGGTGATTAATTGAAAAAAAATTCCTTTGTGTTTAATGCAATTTTCAAGAATCTCTACTAGAAAAAACAAAACAATGTAATTAATGTAACAAGAAAAATTACATTTCCATTAATTAAAGAGGGTTATGGAGTGACTGCTGGGAAAAGTAAGGCAAAGTACGCGAGTCAATTTTTTCATTGTTTTCTCTTTGACTTTGTAAATGTTTGGCTTGGGTGGGTTCTGTTTTCCCAATAGGAAGGTTGATCATTTTTGGCCCTGGGTACCTAGCCAGTACCTGGTCACCAAATCAAAGGCCATGGCATTTGCCCTAAAACCTTTGCCGAGAGAGCAAATGAGCCAAAGTGTGTTTCAAATGCAACTTTATACAATGACATAGCCCCATAGATTCAGTCTGTCCAAAACAGTATGGTCACCTGCTGATTTGGCAACATCCACAGGCAGCTTAAAGTGATTTTAAAGGCAAAACAATTTTACCTTAATGCATTTCCTGCATTAGGGTAAAAAAAAAAAATATCCCCCAACCAAGCTCCCTAAAAATGCAATGAGTGCTCATTCGATCCAGTACTGTGGCCGTAAGTAGAGGTTCTCCCCCTGTATTAACAGGACACAGAGACAGCAGTGGAGCCATTGGCTCCTGCTGCTGTCAATTAAATCCTGTGAAGAGGGAGCAGGGGTGGGCAGAGCTGCGCTGTCTGTGTCTATGAATGCACACTGCCCGGCTCAGGGGAGAACTTGCATGTGCGCACCCATAGTACCGAGCAGCTTCCTATGGGGGCACTTGCAGAAGAGGAGGAGCCTAGAGTTCCAGCGGTGGACCCCAGAAGAGGAGGTTTGGGGCCACTCTGTGCAATAACATTGCACAGAGCACATAAGTATAACATATTTATTATTAAGAAAAAACAAATGTAACCTTTACAACCGCTTTAAGACACAGAAGACAACCGCAATAAGACACAGAAGTTGAATCTAACACAATTTTATTTGAGATATTTACAGTGTAGAGGATATTTTTCAGTCTTTCAAGTTTAAGAAGACAATGACTGTCCTAAGTTCTGTTTATGTGATAAACTAAAGCCGGCCATAGAGGGATCAAAATTTGGCTGGTTTAGAAGGAACTGGCTGAATTTGGATCCATCTATGGGCAGGCTGGGTGTACTGAAAATGATTTATTGATCGACTTCAGTACAACCAGCCTGTTGAGGTTTTATTGTACAATTACTGCCATTGGCTATAGCTGGCAGCACTACTCATTGTATTCTAATGGCAGTCAAATCTCTTGCTGTTCGAATACAATGGTGCAGTGGGGGATTCCCCCATCAAAGCATTCAGTGGAAATGGGGGATTTGAGCCATTTTTTTTCCGTCAACCCCAGAAAATTGCTTAATGTATGGCCAGCATAACATTGACTGAGAGAGTGTGGAAGAAACAGGGAGGGTCTAGCTAGGGCTGAATTAACTAGCGGTTACAGGAGGGGAAGACAAAAATACCAAATGACATAAGTAAACTAGTTCTATTGTTTCCAAACCGCCTTTAGATGTCAGCATACTACAGAACAACAATAACCTGGTGCACTTCAAGAGAAAATATATATAAATGGGACAGAACAATTCCCTTCAGCTCACATGACCAAGGCTTCTTGTCATGTGACTGGGCACTGTAGGATCCTGAAGCTGAGGTTTTTTCATTTTTTTGTTACATTTCATGGTTGGAAGGGGTGGCAAGTGTAGCAGGGTGTGTTTATTTGACTGTAGGTCTGCTGTTATTTTTTTTGCTTTTTTTTATAGTTATAAATAAAGTCAGAAAAAAGGACAAATGTTATATCCTGAAAAAGTAAGCATAGGGCTGCTTCTGTGTCTTGCTGGTTATAGCCTGTATTCCCTATAACCCACACCCACTTTCCATGAATTTCATGTGTTGAGGTACATGCATCGCATATTAGCACATTATGAAATACTTACCTTAAAACGAAGCCCTCCGGCGGCACGCTGTCACCGCTGACAGGGCTTCCATCTTCACCCGGTCTTCCATCCAGGTTCATGGGCTCTGAACGTCTGACTGACCGAGCCACGATGATGTAACTCCTGTGTGTGCGCGGGAGCCCAGGGCATGGCACACCGCTCTGAAGGAACAGCACGGGTATGCCATTCCTTCACAGCACATGCACCAGTAATGTCTCCGGCTGCTGCTCTCTGGAATATCTCTTAAACGGTGAATGTTTAGGAGATATTCATTTCATCTACAGGTAGGCTTTATTATAAGTCAAAGAATGAAGTTTATTACCACTTTTAAGTGTTTTTTAAAGGATATTATTATTATTATACAGTATTTCTATAGTGCCAAAAAGTTTTCTCAGTGCTGTACAATATAGTGGGGGACAGTACATGAGACAATACAATGCGATACACGAGGGGTTAGAGGGCCCTGCTCCTTGGAGCTTACAATCTAGGAGGGAGGGGGTAGTGGTACAGGAGGAAGTGGCTCTGGGGGATGGAGTGGTGGGAGGAGTGGAGGAGATCGGCTGTTAGGTGAGGGCGGGGTAGGCTTCCCTTTGGAGCCTGTTACGTGTTCCGCCTGTTTCCATAGCCGCCGCCCCTGCTGTCACCTTGTAATTTTCAATGAACTATCTTTGGAGTGCTGTGGTAGTTCATTGAAGCTTCCTGTCAGAATATCTGCTTGGCCATACATCCCGTACACACCGTACACTCCGTACATCCTATACATCCCGTACATCCCATACATACCGTACGGCAAACAGATATTCTGACAGGTCTACAAGAGACCTGCATGGCATCAGCGATCTACTGATCGCTGGTACAATGCTTTCCAGGCTCCTGCAGACAAAAATAATTTACCTGCAAAAAAATGTGCATTTATTATTTTTCTCAAAAAGGTGAACTTATCCTTTAAAGTCAGGTTTTTTTTTCTTTCTTAATGCATTCTATGTGTTAGGGTGAAAAAATCTGGGTGCAGCTACCCCCCCCCCCCAGCTTCCTTATACTTACCTGAGCCCCATTTTGATCCAGCGATGTGCATGAGAGCAGCGGCTCTCCCAGGTCTTTCTCAACTCATTGGCTCACACAGCAGCGGACGCCATTGGCTCCCGCTGCTGTCAATCACAGCCACTGAGCAAATGAGGAGAGAGTGGGGGGTGGGGCCAAGCCGTGCTGTGTGTGAATGGACAATGTCAAATTACAACCTTTAGAATCACTTTAAGGCAGCCTATTCAAAATAAATGGGTTATAATGAGATTCAAATGTATAGAAGAATATTGGAAGTCCTGCTGCATCTTTTGTGGTGCAGAGCAGCGTGCATTTAGCACTGTAAAGCAGCTGCATTATGGAGATGCGCTGGGGTACCATTTAAAATGAATGGCGCTGCAGTGCACCAACACATGCAGGGGGGTTGATTTACTAAATGCAAATAAACTGTGGACTTTGCAAGTGCTGTTGCTCCAGAGCTTAGTAAATGAGGAAAAGCTTCACTTTTCAAAGAGTATTCGATCACATGCAAAGAAAATAATAAAAAAGCATTTTTACTTGTATTTGAGTGGATGATGGAAGTCAGCAGAGCTTCCCCTCATTTACTAAACTCTGGAGCAACTGCACTTGCAAAGTGCACATTCTGTTTGCCTTTAGTACATCAACTCCATGGTGTTCTATCAAGTGTTGCTGTAACATAAGTGTGAAGGTAGGGGCCCTAAGATACACAGTCCCTGGAGAGGTACCTGCCTTGCATTGTGGGATGTGCTAGGTGTGTCTGACCACCAGCAAGGAACAAAGGTGAGATCTGTACACTGCACATACTTCGGGGGCCCAGAGGGAAAGAGAGGGCTGGTGCAAAAATAAGCAAGTCACCACCTTCTGCCTCTTATACCATCTCTCTGTCTCTCTCTCTCTCTCGTATGCCTCTTATATGTGATATTACAACTGTGCAACTGTACTTTATACTGACAGGTTCACTTTAAAGTAATACTAAACCCTCAGCATTTTTAAGTTTAACACATTGAACAGAATTCAAAAAACATTCCCCAGTAAACGATTAGTTAAAATTTTTACCCCAGGGCATGCAATTTACAACTTTCAAAGCTACCGGTTCCTGCTCCCTCATTGCTGCTTCCCTGAACCTCCAATCTGTCTGCCAAGATGGCACTAAAGCATCTCCTGACAGCTGCTCAGATCTAAATACAGAGTAAGGATCTCTCCGTCTTCAAATGCAAGGGCATGGCGGCTATGCTTTGCCTTCCTTCCCACTGCTGAGCATCCTTTTCTTCAAGACTTCATTGGTGGAATATCATTAGCACATTATATGCTCAGGATAGAGCCATATATTAGACATGTATAAGCAACGCTTTGAAGCCCCATATATCAGCTCCTTTTAAGCGGTATTAAACCCAAAAGCATTTATTGTATTGCAGCTTGCCAATTCTTAGATGTGGTGGCTGCATTAGTTTCCCTGTTTAGATTTTCTTTCCCCTATTTCACCTGGTGATCCAGCCAGCAAGTTGTTTTTCAACATAACAAGCACTCCTACAAATGTGTCATTTAAGAATGTTGAGACAAACCATCTACCACTGACAGGGGTGCTTACAGTGATAAGGTTTTATTTACGTAAAAACTTTATCCCAAAAGAAAAATAAAAGGTTTGCTGTAACTGCTTGTGTAACTGATTATGAAGTGTGAGCTGGAGTTTGGCTTTGATTAATTAGTGTAACTAAATCTGCTAGTACATCCAACACTCCCATACCCACATATCAACAATACTGTTGTCCAAAGTTGCCCCCTGTGCTCCATCATCCAGAGTGGAGGCACTCTAATACAGGAGGTGTGTTACTGGCCAAATCACCAGATGAAAACAGAGGGAAGAAAGCCTAAAGGGTGGTTAATACCACTTTCACAGTGATGCTGATCTTCTGGGAAGCGTACATTTAGGGATTTCTCTCCCCCACACACCCCATCTCCCTATCCCATCCCTACTTTGTTGTAGCTGACTGTCTGACCCTTTATTTCCCTCCCACCTACCTTCTAATACCTTCTCTGGGTCCATTCACCTTCTCTTTTTCTCAAACCCTTTTTTTCACTTAAAGCCCAACTCCGGGAAATAAATACTATCCCTTGTAGTGGGGCTGTGCCTGTACTGCAAGAGTTAATGTGTGTTTATGCCGAGAGAAATAATAATGGGAGATTTACTTACCAATTCCTCTTCTCCTCCCCGCAGCCAGATATGCCTCTGCAGATTCTACACCCCTACACTCCTGATGTCATCAAGACCAAAGAAGGGTCCATGGTCCTGTTCTGGATGCAAGGACATCGAGGGACAGTCCACCACCAAATTGCCTGCCAGGGAAGGATCGGGTAGGTAAAACGGTTTCTCCTCTCCGCTAGACAAAACAAGCCATCAACCCTTGCAGTCTGGTCACAGCCCCACTGCAAGGGATCATGAGCCAAATCCGCCTTCATTTGTGTCTACCGCGCTCCCCCTGCCAGACACTGCAGCTCACAGCAGGAGGGTTTCAGCAGCAGATGCAGTGCTGTCAATCCAGAAAGCAGTGAGTAGGACCAGCTGCGGTCAAGTGCTGATTGAGAAGCTACAAGTTTGTCAATCAGCAGTGTCAATGTTGACAGCCACGCCCCCTGCAACGTTTTCTCCTCCCACTGTAGTGAAAGCAGAAATAGACTTCATGAGAGTGACAACTCTGCTCTGAATTCAGGAACAGTGCAGCATTGTTGCCACCCCATCACAGGAAGCTGCATTAGGAGGATGTCACTGGCAGAATCAACAAGTATTTGTGTAACTAAAGGTGCAGATGCCCTTATAATAAAGTGCTGCAGTACATATTGTTTAACCACTTGCCTACCAGGCACTTATACCCCCTTATTTACCAGGCCAATTTTCAGCTTTCAGCGCTGCCACACTTTGATTGACAATTGCGCGGTCATGCAACATTGTACCCATATGAAATTTTGATCATTTTTTTCTCACAAATAGAGCTTTCTTTTGGTGGTATTTAATTGCCACTGGGCGCTTTACTTTTTGCGCTATAAATAAAAAAAGTGCAAAAAATTTGAAAAAAAAAAAAAAAGTTTTTTTGTTTCTTTTATAAAATTTTTCAAACAGGTATTTTTTCTCCTTCACTGATGTGCGTTGATGAGGCAGCACTGATGGGCACTGATAGGCGGCACTGATAGGCAGCACTAAAGGGCACTGATAGGCAGTACTAATGAGGTGGCACGGATAGGCGGCACTGATAGACAGCACTAATGAGGTGTCACGGATAGGCGGCACTAATATGCAGCACTGATAGGCGGCACTGATGATGGGTACTGATAGACGGCACTGACTGGCATCACTACTGGGCACTGACTGGCGGCACTGACTGGCACAACCCCTGGGCACTGACTGGTGGCACTGACTGGCAGCACTGCTGGGCTGCACTGGTGGGTGGCACTGGTGGGCAGCACTGGTGGGTGGGCACAGGTGGGTGGGCACAGGTGGGTGGCACTGCTGGGCACAGGTAGGTGGCACTGCAGAGTGGCACAGGTGGGTGCACTGCTGGGCACAGGTGGGTGCACTGCTGGGCACGGGTGGGCGGAGCTAGTGGGCGCACTGCTGGGCGGAACTTGCAGGTGGCACTGCTGGGCACCGATCATCAGGGCACTGATCATCAGTGCCCTGATGATCGGTGCCGATCCCCGCTCTGACAACTGCCGGTTCTCGGCAGTACTTTCCTCACGATCTGACAGCGTGAGGAAAGTGCAGCCGAGAACCGGCACTTGCATTTCCCTCTGATCAGCGTGTCATTGGACACCGCTGATCACGTGGTAAAAGGCCGCTGTGATTGGCCTTTTACCACATCACGTGATCAGCTGTGTCCGTAGGACACAGCGATCATGGAGATTGCCGGGTGCGCGCCCCAGAGCGCGTTCTGGGAGGACGTCATATGACGTCCACCCAGAACTGGCCGGCCGCAATGCAGCCGTCATTCGGCTATCTGCGGTCGGCAGCTAGTTAAATAAGAGACCACAATTTCATATTAATTTGCAGCAGTCAGAGACCCTAAATGTCTCGCTTTTAGTCCCAACCCTGCACTTCCTCAGCCCCAATTTCCTGTTCATCATGCTATTCTATATCTTTCTACTCAGATGAATCCTCTAAAATATTGGAACTAAACTTCATCCTATTAGCTCCTATCTTACTGTCTGACATGGATAAATGTAAAAATTCACCCGGGTCAGGAGGAGTAAACGAGACCCACACTAAGACTTCTTTACCTTTTACAGACCTTACTGATTCATCTTGCAAGGAAAATCTACCAGAAATGGTAAAGAGACCTTAGTTCTTCCCAAACCCAAAGGGGTAGATATGGTTCCCAGACCTAGCTCCATGTTACACAGCCGCCCATACAGCCAGGACTATCAACCGGGGTGGACACAGAGCTCACAAGCTTTGGGCCTCACTGGAACAGGAGAGCTCTCTACTTCCTTTAAAAGGTGCCCCTTGGGCTGGAATGGGCAATGAGAAAACACCGGCTCAGTGGGCTTACGTCACTGGAAATTGCCAGATATTGCTCATTAACCTCCCTAGCGGTCTGATTATGTCAGTATTTCTGTGCTCAAAGCAGTATTTTTTTTGCATGGAAATATGTATTTTTTTTATTGTAGGACTGTAGTTTTTAGGAATAACTCACTGAAATCTGTCCGAACAAGAGTCTAGTAAACATGCCGGGTATGTTAAAATTTGAAATCATAAATTATAATTTAATAAAAAATAATAATAATATAATAATAAATTTAATTCAATAATATAATCAAACTGAAAACACTGAAATTTTAAATATAGCGCCAAGTTCGCACATCACTGAGCAATGTCGCAAAATCGTTTTCGGTGTCTGATGACGAATTTCCCCAACAAATCATTATCACTCAATTCTGCAAGTGGTTCTGATTTACTATCGCTGTTCTCTAGCCGGTCTAAAACCGCTATTGATCTAAAGGGACGCTTTTTGGACGCCATGGACGTTTCTCAGTTTCCAGGCAGAAAGAACAGTAAAAATGCAGGCAGGGCGCCGGACAAAGCACTCGGGACAAAATGTATGTGAAATGGTTTGATACAGGAATGTTATACTATGTGATTTTATTGATTTTAGTGAATGTCATTTTCAAATTTCCCGCCGTTCCATCCCCGTACGTCTCGACGCTCACAGGGGACGGAACCCAGATGACGGATGCCGACATCTGCTGGATTACATTGCCGTGGACACTGCAGGGGGGACATCACGGGAGCGCAGGACAAGGTAAGTGATCGAGGGATTGCGGAGCAACGCTGCATGGTAAGCCCGAGTGTAGCTCGGGATTACCGCTTGTGGTACTGAAACTTTACCCCGAGCTACACTCGGGAATACCGCCAGGGAGGCTACAGGAGAGTTCAGAGTCCAGGATTACGCCTAGCATCCTGGCATGTTGGGACGGGTTGATGGTTGTGCCACTGATCTTGACAGAAGTCAGGGGAAGGGGAACGTGGCACAGGAAATATTAGGAACACGGTTTTGGAACGATTGAGTTTGAAGAAGTGGTGTGACATCCAGACTGATATGTCTGGATGATGTTGGAGCCCCATGTAGCAGTAGAGATCCCCCAGAGTGATTCTAATGTTTCCCCACTTTATCTAAAAGTTAAACATAAGTTGGCTGGACTTGCACTTTAACTAGCCCCAATGCATGTATGAAGAGCAGTTAGAGGGACATTAGAGTGTAAGCTCTTCTGGATTAGTAACTAAGTTGATGGTTCAGTGGACTCAGCACTTGTCAGTGCTATAAAATGACAACTACTCCGTGCTGAATTGGACTTTAGCACGGTTTTCATTATTTCAGATTTAATGGCGCCCTCTGAGCCAAAATACAGATTAACTACTTGCCCTCCAGAGGATTTACCCCCCTTCCTGACCAGGTCATTTTTTGCAATATGGCGCTGTGTTACTTTAATTGACAATTGCGTGGTCATGCAACGCTGCACCCAAATGAAACGTAGGTCCTTTTTTTCCCCACAAATAGAGCTTTCTTTTGGTCACGATTAGCAACTTATAGCGGGACTGCGGCATTCTGACACTGGGGGGGAACTGACTAACTGCCACTGACATCCCCAGTGACACTAATACAGTTATCAGTGCTAACAAAAAGCGCTGACACTGTACTATTGACACTGGACAGAAAGGGTTAACATCTGGGGCAATCAAAGAGTTAACTGTGTGCTGTGTTGAGTTTTACATTATGTGCTGTGTGTGTTTTACTAGGGAGACAAGCTGCTTTGTATTGCTTTGCTTTGCAGAGCAATACAAAGCAGCATGTTCGTACTGACGGGAGAGATTTGTGTTGTTTACACACAGACCTCTGCCGTGTCACTGCTCCTCAGCGATCACCGGGTGCTCTCTCCACTCTAAAACTGAAAAATGTTTTGCCATTCATGCCATTGCCAGGAACACCTTTATTTTTAGATACATTTATTTTTATCAGTGTATTATGTCCAAGACCCGTTCACTGTGTAACTCCCTTTACTTAGAGTCTTAGTTCTATCTTAGGAAACCTTACAGCAGTTCGGGGTCAACATGTTTGATACAGTGGGCCTCAATACAGCACCTGATATCATAGACTGCAGACATACTACAGGAGATGCTCAGAAACTGCAGACATACTACGGTAGACAGTCAGAGACTGCAGACATGGAACAGGAGATGCTCAGAGACTGCAGACATATTACGGTAGATGGTCAGAGACTGCAGGCATACTACAGAAGATGGTCAGATATTGCAGAAATACTACAGGAGATGGTCAGAGGCTGCAGACATACTACAGGAGATGGTCAGAGGCTGCAGACATACTACAGGAGATGGTCAGAGGCTGCAGACATACTACAGGAGATGGTCAGAGACTGCAGACATATTACAGGAGATGGTCAGAGGCTGCAGACATACTACAGGAGATGGTCAGAGGCTGCAGACATAGTACAGGAGATGTGCAGAGACTGTACACATACTACAGGAGATGGTCAGAGACTGCAAGCATATAACAGGAGATGGTCAGAGATTGTACACATACTACAGGAGATGTGCAGAGACCATACACATACTACAAGAGATGGTCAGAGATTGCAGACATACTGCAGGAGATGGTCAGAGGCTGCAGACATACTACAGGAGATGGTCAGAGGCTGCAGACATACTACAGGAGATGGTCAGAGGCTGCAGACATGCTATAGGAGATGGTCAGAGGCTGCAGACATACTACAGGAGATGGTCAGAGGCTGCAGACATACTACAGGAGATGGTCAGAGGCTGCAGACATACTACAGGAGATGGTCAGAGACTGCAGACATACTACAGGAGATGGTCAGAGACTGCAGACATACTACAGGAGATGGTCAGAGGCTGCAGACATACTACAGGAGATGGTCAGAGGCTGCAGACATACTACAGGAGATGTGCAGAGACTGTACACATACTACAGGAGATGGTCAGAGACTGCAAGCATACAACAGGAGATGGTCAGAGATTGTACACATACTACAGGAGATGTGCAGAGATTGCAGACATACAACAGGAAATGGTCAGAGATTGTGGACATACTGCAGGAGATGATCACAGAACTGTGGGCATTTTACAAGAGATGGTCGGAGAGCATAGACATACTACAGGAAGTACTTCTGGAGACTACAGATATACTATAAGCAGACATGATTCAGGAGATGGTTATAGACTACAGGAACATTAGATCAATGCCATCAATTTTTTCTCCCTACAGCCCCTTAAAAATCATCTGTGCCACAGTAAGAAAAAAACAAAACCATTTGATTCTTAGAACCCAGACTAATGAGTATTTTTCATTTCACTGGAACTTAAGCAAGAAAATCCTTAATACTGTCTGAGGGTGCAACCGAGGGGCTGAAGGGGTTGCTTTTTTTATCTTCTTGCACAAAGGAAAAAACTTTCAGCCTATACAACCACTTTAAATTGTGTTGAATATTGTTTAATGTAGTAGTCTCATGTTCAGTGCTGCACTGCTTTTATGGTTTATGTTCACTTGCTGACTAATATATCCAACCCACTGCCTGATGCAATTGAAACAAAATAAACGTAATTCACTTTATCTGTCAGTAGTCATAATGTTATGGCTGATCGGTGTGCGTTTTGTAAAAACATCGCCATCTAGTGTAAGAAACAATTGAGTACTGTCCGTGATACTGTTTTTATTTGCACTAACCTAAAATTTTGAGGACAAGCTTTCGGGGAATGTCCCTTCTTCAGGTCCAAGCAGTACTGAACACAAAGGTTTAGCAGAATGTTAGAAGAGATGTAGGTGATGGAAAAAAAAAAGAGAACAGAGATAAGGCACAGCAAAAGCAAAGTCTGGGGTGGGGGGGGGGGGGGGGAGACAACACTCACAGAGGCAGTCATGCTTGAGGTGATAGTCATAAAACTGTTGGATAATGATTCCTCAATCATTATCCAACATTTTTTTGACTATCACCTCAAGCATGACTGCCTCTGTGAGTGTTGTCTCCCCCCCCCAGCTTTTGCTGTGAATTATCTCTGTTCTCTTTTTTTTTTCCATCCCCTATATCTCTTCTAACATTCTGCTAAACCTTTGTGTTCAGTACTTCTTGGACCTGAAGAAGGGGACACTCCCCGAAATCTTGTCCTCAAAATTGTATGTTAGTGCAAATAAAAAAAGTATCACAGACAGTAATCAATTGTTTCTGTCGCAAATGCACTAATACGGCTACAATCACCTCAAGCAAAATGGAAGATACTGCATATACAGTCAGGTCCATAAATATTGGGACATCGACACAATTCTAACATTTTTGGCTCTATACACCACCACAATGGATTTGAGATGAAATGAACAAGATGTGCTTTAACTGCCAGCTTTAATTTGAGGGTATTTACATCCAAATCAGGTGAACGGTGTAGGAATTACAACAGTTTGCATATGTGCCTCCCACTTGTTAAGGGACCAAAAGTAATGGGACAATTGGCTTCTCAGCTGTTCCATGGCCAGGTGTGTGTTATTCCCTCATTATCCCAATTACAATGAGCAGATAAAAGGTCCAATGAGCAGATAAATGCTATTTGCATTTGGAATCTGTTGCTGTCAACTCTCAAGATGAGATCCAAAGAGCTGTCACTATCAGTGAAGCAAGCCATCATTAGGCTGAAAAAACAAAACTAACCCATCAGAGAGATAGCAAAAACATTAGGCGTGGCCAAAACAACTGTTTGGAACATTCTTAAAAAGAAGGAACGCACCGGTGAGCTCAGCAACACCAAAAGACCCGGAAGACCACGGAAAACAACTGTGGTGGATGACCGAAGAATTCTTTCCCTGGTGAAGAAAACACCCTTCACAACAGTTGGCCAGATCAAGAACACTCTCCAGGAGGTAGGTGTATGTGTGTCAAAGTCACCAATCAAGAGAAGACTTCACCAGAGTGAATACAGAGGGTTCACCACAAGATGGAAACCATTGGTGAGCCTCAAAAGCAGGAAGGCCAGATTAGAGTTTGCCAAACGACATGTAAAAAAGCCTTCACAGTTCTGGAACAACATCCTATGGACAGATGAGACCGACATCAACTTGTACCAGAGTGATGGGAAGAGAAGAGTATGGAGAAGGAAAGGAACTGCTCATGATCCTAAGCATACCACCTCATCAGTGAAGCATGGTGGTGGTAGTGTCATGGCGTGGGCATGTATGGCTGCCAATGGAACTGCTTCTCTTGTATTTATTGATGATGTGACTGCTGACAAAAGCAGCCGGATGAATTCTGAAGTGTTTCGGGAATATTATCTGCTCATATTCAGCCAAATGCTTCACAACTCATTGGACGCTTCACAGTGCAGATGGACAATGACCCAAAGCAGACTGCAAAAGCAACCAAAGAGTTTTTTAAGGGAAAGAAGTGGAATGTTATGCAATGGCTAAGTCAATCACCTGACCTGAATCCGATTGAGCATTTCACTTGCTGAAGACAAAACTGAAGGGAAAATGCCCCAAGAACAAGCAGGAACTGAAGACAGTTGCAGTAGAGGCCTGGCAGAGCATCACCAGGGATGAAACCAGCATCTGGTGATGTCTATGCGTTCCAGACTTCAGACTGTAATTGACTGCAAAGGATTTGCAACCAAGTATTAAAAAGTGAAAGTTTGATTTATGATTATTATTCTGTCTCATTACTTTGGTCCTTTAACAAGTGGGAGGCACATATGCAAACTGTTGTAATTTCACCTGATTTGGATGTAAATACCCTCAAATTAATGCTGACAGTCTGCAAATAATGCACATCTTGTTCATTTGAAATCCATTGTGGTGGTGTATAGAGCCAAAAATGTTAGAATTGTGTCCCAATATTTATGGACCTGACTGTAGCCGCATAAAGAAGCAGTTAACCAACCTAATCACAAAGGAAACACAGATCAACAGTGATATCTTCTCTCAAGATGCAAAAAGAGGAATCTCATACCACAAGGCCTCCGGATTAAAAATCCTTCCGTAAATACAATCAACTCTCCTTATGCAGAAGGACTTTGCAGACGCACCAGCGAGAGATTAAGGAATAACCTCATTCACAAACTGTATGGAAAAAGGGTAACTATCAGGATACAAAAGCAGTCTTTGTTTGAAACCCTAACATCATTGGACCCGACCAACATTAACAAAGACAAAGACAAACACAAAAATTTGCCATGAATGGGAAGCAAAAAAAACGTCAGAAGCTACACCAAGAGCAGACCTTTTGGATACAACCTAAACATAAAAGCAACCCAACATCTATACCTCTTACTATCAGTGACCTGGAATCTAATCCGGAATCCCAAGGGATCCCTTGTGTAAGTGCTGACCTGACTGAAAATGTGGATATAACAGAGGAACTTGAAATCATCAACTTGTCAAATCATAAACTTTCTGAACCAGAATTAACCATCCTCTCCAAAGGCCTTACATTCTGCCCAACCACCAAATTGGATCATTTACAATTATTGTCAGATATGGAGGATTTTTTCAGGAGACTAAGGCTCAAAGAATATTTCCACAATAATGAAAGGAATCCTAGGACAATGGAGTGCTACACAAAGAAAAAGAACAGCAGCTTCACACCTCTACAAGGATGCAACCCCAAACTGGACACCTATATTGATAGCTTCAGATTGCGAGCTACATCCCTGATATCCACCCAGCAAAAGAAAATTCTGTACAATCTTTCACCACTAGAGCGAAAGGCGATACACGATTTGCGCAATAATCAGGCCATCACCATCAAACCAGCGGATAAAGGGGGAGCAGTTGTTGTGATGGATATAAAAATACATACAAGAAGGCCAGAGGCAGCTGGAAAATGCCATCTACTATAAGAAACTGGATTATGATCCGACCCAGGACTTTACAAAGCAATTCAAAGGTCTCATTAAAACACTTCCAGCCCACCTACATTCAGAACTTATAAATGCGATTCCGGATCATCCAGAAATCGGGGACTTCTACATGCTGTCCAAAGTCCACAAGCCAGGAAATCCAGGCAGACCCATCATAACATGTATGAATACACTCACCGAACAAATCTCAGGCTTTGTAGAAAAAAAATTTAAAACCGTTAGTTAAGAATACTGCTAGTTTCCTGCAAGACACAACTGACTTTCTGAACAAGATCAACAACATACAGCAATTACCATCTAATACACTTCTAGTGACTATGGATGTAGTATCCCTGTATAGTAATATCCCTCACAAGGACGGATTAGCTGCATGTCACAGATTCTTATCATCCTCACCAAACCACAAATACACTGCTGAGGATGTTACACAGCTCATTGAATTCATACTTACACACAACTACTTTGCCTTCAATAAAGACATCTATCTTCAATGTATGGGCACTGCGATGGGAAGTAAAATGGCACCCCAATATGCCAATTTATTTATGGCTGACCTGCAGGAAAAATTCCTGAACAGCATGGAACAAAAACCATACAGACACTATCGCTATATTGATGATATTTTCATAATATGGACAGAAGGTGAAGAATACCTAAAACAATTTTACTCATTGATCAACACTTTTCATCCATCAATCAAACTAACAATGGAATACTCAAACACACACGTCAACTTCCTAGACACCACAGTATACATCAGGGATGATACGCTTCACACCTCAATATACAGGAAACCCACCGACAGATGCAACTACCTCCACAGTTCCAGCTTCCACCCCCAACACACGAAACGTGCCATCATACACAGTCAGACCATTAGATACCACCGAATATGTTCTGACCCAAGAGACAGAGATAAACATCTCGGGACACTAGCAGATGCCTTCCATAAGAAAGGTTACAAGGACAAAACTATCAACACCGGCATAAACACAGCCTTGAGAACCCGAAGGGAAAATCTACTTCAGTACAAAGAGAAAAAAACAAACAACCGTGTACCTCTAGTAACCACATACAACCCAGCACTAGAAGAAAAATAATCAAAGATTTACAACCCATCATAACAGAGGATGGAACTCTGAAAGAAATATTCCAGCAACCACCAATACTGGCCTTCAGACAACCCCCCCAATACTGGCCTTCAGACAACCCCCCAACCTCAGAAATAAACTAATCAGTAGGAAACTTCCTTCTAATTATGATGTCACAAATAATGGAAGCAAACCCTGCAATAAAAAACGCTGCAAGCTGTGCAACCAAATCAATCCATCAAAAAGTGTCAGACACTCACAAGGGATCTTCAATATCTCCGGATCATACAGCTGCACCTCCAGTAATGTTGTGTACCTCATCCAGTGCAGAAAATGCAGCAAAGGATCTTATGTTGGTGAAACAGGACAGAAGGTGCAAACAAGGATGAATTTGCACAGACATACCATCAAGGAACATAAAGAAGATGACCTCTGCACACCTGTGGGACACCATTTCGCACAACCAGACCACACAAAGGGAGACCTCAATATTTTAGTTCTTAAAGGAAATTTCAAATCCATTCAGGAAAGAAAAACTTTTGAACTAAGAATGATAATTCTATTTGACACAAGAGATAAGGGCCTGAATTTGGACATGGGATTCCTCAATCATTATCCGACAGTTTTATGACTATCAGCTCAAGCATGACTACCTCTGTGAGTGTTGTCTCTCCCCCTCCCCCCCAGACTTTGCTTTTGCTGTGTCTTATCTCTGTTCTCTTTTTTTTTTCCATCCCCTATATCTCTTCTAACATTCTGCTAAACCTTTGTGTTCAGTACTGCTTGGACCTGAAGAAGGGGACATTCCCCGAAAGCTTGTCCTAAAAATTGTATGTTAGTGCAAATAAAAAAAGTATCACAGACAGTACTCAATTGTTTCTGTCACAAATGCACTAATACGGCTACAATCACCTCAACCATCTAGTGTAAAAAATAGAGAATACCTCAAGCCAACCTCTAAACACAGAACAAACAATGGAGCTTTTGAAATTACTTTTGCTTATTGGAGAACACGCTGACATCCAGCAAGATGCAGGTGGAACTGTGCTTCCCAGCCGATACTAGGCTTTTTTCTGGTGCCGATGACGATATGTTGGTATAACTGATGTGGCTGCTATGGTACTGCACTTTATATGGGGTTACTCTTAAGATGAAAGTTTTGTGTATTGGACAACACAACGTGTCCATATAGCACTTTTTTTATTAGTTTTTTTTATAGTTTATGAATTATGTACATATATGTATATATATGAATTGCAGACATCTAATTTACACCTGCCAATTATTTTTTATATATATATTTCAGGCACTTTACATATTTAGTGTAGTGCTCCATTCTCCTTCTGTTATATTGGATGCTCAGGGATTTAGCACACAAGCATCGCTGTTTGATCAGTGATATTGGCTATAAAAAGTGGGTTATATTTCCTTTTAGTCGTCCTTAAAAACTTTGTTTATTTACATAAAACCTAAACAAATTTACCGGGGTAACTTATCACATTCCTGACTCCTGGATGCCCAATTCTATCAGATTTAACAGTCACAATATCCCACAATACATTGTACGTGTCTACTGATGCCTCTAATCATAAAATTCAAGAATACTTTCCAACTGCAGTTGTGCCAAACATTGCTGCCATGAAGGGCTGATCACCTGCAGTGGTGCCAAACACTGCTGCCATGAAGGATCAGTCACCTGCAGTGGTGCCAAACATTGGTGTCATGAAGGATCAGTCACCTGCAGTGGTACCAAACACTGCTGCCATGAAGGATCAGTCACCTGCAATGGTGCCAAACACTGCTGTCATGAAGGATCAGTCACCTGCAGTGGTGCCAAACATTGGTGTCATGAAGGATCAGTCACCTGAAGTGGTGCCAAACACTGCTGCCATGAAGGATCAGTCACCTGCAGTGGTGCCAAACACTGGTGTCATGAAGGATCAGTCACCTGCAGTGGTGCCAAACACTGCTGCCATGAAGGATCAGTCACCTGCAGTGGTGCCAAACACTGCTGTCATGAAGGATCAGTCACCTGCAGTGGTGCCAAACACTGCTGTCATGAAGGATCGGTCACCTGCAGTGGTGCCAAACACTGCTGTCATGAAGGATCGGTCACCTGCACTGGTGTGAAGCACTAATACCACGAAGGACCAGTCACATGCAGTGGTGCCAAAAACTGGTACCATAAAGGATCAGACACCTGCAATGGTGCCAAAAACTAGTGCCATGAAGGATCAGTCACCTACAGTGGTGCCAAACATTGGTGCAATATAGGATAAGTCACCTACAGTGACCCCCAAATCCAATACCATGTGGGACATGTCATACAGACAAACCTCACCTTCCATAAGAAACTTGGACGGGGGGTCTTCGGTAAGGTGATGTTGGCCTCTCATCCGGCCACTAACAAGATGCTGGCGGTGAAGATAGTTGAAAAGAAAATGACTCTTATCCCAGCCTTGCTGATAGAGAATGTGACCTGCTAGAAGCAGTCAGAAACAACCCGTTCATTACCCATCTATATGGCTCATTTCAATCAAAAGTATGTTTTTTCATCTTCCAATTTCTTTATCTCTTTCCTATATTGCACTCCACTACTCATCCAGATGCCCTTAAATAGTTCTTGAAATGGTGCCTTTTTTGGGAGTCAATTGTAATGTAAATGTCAAGTAAAGTAACCTAGATCCCCTTTTTTTCCCCACACAGGAACAACTCGTTGTCATGGAATATCTGAGCGGAGGGGATCTGTATCAATTTATTGAGTGTTCAGCTCCACTTGCTGAGGACACCTTAAGGTAAGTAAAAGACCGGGTCACACTAGAGTTGGGGGTGGCTGACCACTGAGGACAAGCAGGGACGTAGCCATGCCCCATCCATATACCTATTATCTATAAGAAAAACTCTGACCATCTTTAGCTTTAATTGGTCTGTGATGGTTTTGAATGCTAACATATTTCTATTTCTTTCTCTATCAGAAATCTCACTGCGGAAATAATATGCGGCCTGGAGTTCCTGCATTCCAAGAACATCGTGCACAGGTAATGATTGGATCTGCTGATATACAACAGAGCATATAACGGCTCACTCCACCTGAATTATTTTTATTTATTTATGGGTAAATAATACTAGAGGAATGATCCTGGGCTTCTTTGAATTTTTGGTGAATTAGGAACAATTTTTACCAGAATTCCAAGTTACTTAGCCTTCCATGATGTCTCATTCCATCTGCTGCAGAAGTCTCAGGGCTCATGCCACATTCTATTAACAAAAAAATTCAAGAAAAGGAGTAATAACTCCTCATAATGAATATAGCATTTGGGCAAAGCTGGGAACTCAATAACAAAGATCCTACTGAAGGCAAATTTAAGAGAAACCGATATCAACATACAGTAGTTACTTATAAAGATACCAAAAACCAAAAAAAGCCAATGCATTTGAAAAAAAGATACTATGGCACCACAGACCTCAATCTGTCCCTCCTACTCAAACCAGCAATAACAATACATACAGTTGTGTTCAAAATAACAGCAGTCAGACATCACTAACCGGATCAATCAGTGTTTTTGGTAGAAATGATATTTCTACATGGCAAATAATTTCCTAGCAGGTGTAGTAGAGTAATAGAAATCCAACAGACCCAACAGTCATGACATGCATGCTGCTGATTCTGTGTCATTGAATCACTCATTGAAAGGGGCGTGTTCAAAATAATAGCGGTGAAAAAATGTGGAGTTCTATTAGGGCTCGTTCACACTTGGCTGTTTTACCAACGCTTGCCAAACGCCCCTATAGCGTTTGGCAAGCGTTGGTCCGGCGTTTGTGGAGCCTTTTTTAACGCTCGGCAAACGCTCCGCAAACGCCGTATGCGCGGTTTAGCAGCGGTTGCTAGGCGTTTGCCGAGCGTTAATAACGCCCCACAAACGCCTATAATACAGTTTGAGTGGTGTTACCGCTCCGCAAACGCCCCGCAACCACGTCGCAACCGCACCGCAAACGCTGGCCGGGCGTTTGCAGAGCAGCACCGTAGACGAGAATAGGAGGCTTCAAAGCCTCCTGACTCGACCAGAGGCGTCCGTTTTGCCGCGACGCAACGCGACGCGACGCAGACGCTCCCGTTAGAACAGCACCATGTGCTGTAATGTGCAGAATTGGCAGAGGCGTTTGGGAAGCGGTAAAAACGCTTCCCAAACGCCTCTCTGCCGCCTGCACACAAGGCTAGTGTGAACGTAGCCTTAGTGAGGTCATTCATTCTTTGAAAAACAGGTGGCAATTATTGCCCTTATTTAAGGAAGGAAGGCAGCAAATGTTGGACATGCTGGTTACAGTGCATTTCTCTCTGAAATTCTGAGGAAAATGGGTCGTTCCAGACATTGTTCAGAAGAACAGCGTACCTTGATTAAAAAGTTGATTGGAGAGGGGAAAACATAAAAGAAGTGCAGAAAATGATCGGCTGCTCAGCTAAAATGATCGCAAATGCTTTAAAATGGCAACCAAAACCTGAAAGATGTGGAAGAAAGCGAAAAACTTTCATTCGAATGGATAGAAGAATAGCCAAAATGGCGCGGACTCAGCCAACAATCAGCTCCAGGAAGATGAAAGAAGGTGTGACGTTCCCTGTGAGGACTGTTACAATTAGAAGACGCCTATGTGAAGCCAAGCTATCTGCAAGAAGTCCCCGCAAAGTCCCACTGTTGGAAAAAAGACATGTGCTGAAGAGGTTACAATTTGCCAAAGAGCAGATTGACTGGCCTAAAGAGAAATGGGGCAACATTTTGTGGACTGATGAAAGTAAGATTGTTCTTTTTGGGTCTAGTGGGCAGAGACAGTTTGTCAGACGACCCCCAAACACTGAATTCAAGCCACAGTACACTGTGAAGACAGTGAAGCATGGTGGTGCAAGCATCATGATATGGGGATGTTTCTTATACTACGGTGTTGGGCCTATTTATCGCATACCAGGGATCATGGATCAGTTTGAATCCATCAGAATACTTGAAGAGGTCATGCTGCCTTATGCTGAAGAGGAAATGCCCTTGAAATGGGTGTTCCAACAAGACAACGACCCCAAACACACCAGTAAACGTGCAACATCTTGGTTCCAGACCAACAAGATTGACGTTATGGAGTGGCCAGTCCAATCCCCGGATCTTAATCCAATAGAAAACTTGTGGGGTGACATCAAAAATGCCGTTTCTGAGGCAAAACCAAGAAATAGAGAAGAACTGTGGAATGTGGTCCAATCATCCTGGGCTGGAATACCTGCTCACAGGGGCCAGAAGTTGGGTGACTCCATGCAACACAGATGTACAGCAGTTCTCAGAAACAGTGCGACTACAACCAAATATTCATGAAGTCATTCAAAGGAAAGCAAAATCTTCAAACATTTTTCAGTTTATATAGTGAATGTTTGAGTTTGTAAAGAAGAATACAAAAATAAGAATACAAACACTGTTATTTTTTTGAACAGTCTAATATTCACTTTTCTTCACTTTTTTTTAGAGGAACAACACAAATTTGATGTATTTTTCTTCATGTTGTGATTTGGAATAGAATGTGTCGTGTTCCCAATGCATTTGTGTGGATGGAAATAAAAGCTATTAGAAGGATTTTCAGCTTTATTCACTTTTTTTCAACACACTGCTATTATTTTGAACACAACTGTACATGTATAAATAAATGAGAATATCATAAAAACAAATAGGTAAATGTGTAAAAGCACTGCTGTGTGGGAGGCCTGAAAACTGTACAATATATGTCACTGCTGCTGAGTAAAAAAGGAGAGGGAACCTCCACCTGTATATAAAACACAAGATGGAGGGGAAAACATAGCACAAACACCATAGAGTAGTAAGTAATGAGGCAACGGCTTTATTATAGTGGTTATAAATGACAAAAGGTTTTTGGAACTTTAGTCAGAAAATTAAGTCCTGCTAGATCACTTCAGACCGACCCCTTCTGCAGGTAGAGCTCTGTAAAACAATACAAAATAGGCGCCTATACTGTTTAAAATCCAGTAATACACCTTCTCTCCCTGCTCTGCACATGCTCAGTTGCTCTCCATTTTCAAATACTGTGCCAGAAATGTAGAGTCCAATCTACTGAAAGCCTGAAGATTTACTGCTGCTCAGGGGCTCTGCGCTTCAGCACAATGACCACCTCCAGCAAGAAGAAACAGGAGCAATGCTGGAGGCAATTTACAGCACACAATAAATCTGGTAGTAGAATTATTCATGTGGATGTATGCTCCTATCTAAAGAACATTATTTTTATCATGTTGTTTTGGGTAAAGTTCCCCCTTAAGGTAAAAAAACCTTTCAATAGCTGCCCCCCCTTAAATACTTACTGAGCCTGACTTAAATACTTACCTGACTAAGCCTGATCTTGATCCAGTGCTGCCCCCATCTGCAGCAGCTCTCTCTCTTCTCACAGGAGACTTGTCATCATTAAATGGGCAGCACAGTGGCTAAATGGTTATCACTTCCGCCTGGCAGTACTAGGGTTGTTGGTTCGAATCCCAACCGTGGCACCACCTGCCTGGAGTTTGCATGTTCTCCCTGTGCCTGCGTGGGTTTCTTCTGGGTACTCCGGTTTCCTGCCACACTCCAAAGATGTACTGGTAGGTTAATTGGCTCCTGTCTAAATTGCCCCTAGAATGTGAGTTAGGGACCTTAGATTGTACTCTCCTTGAGGGTTAGGGACTGATGTGAATGTACAATATATATGTAAAGCGCTGCGTAAATTGATGGCGCTATATAAGTACCTGTAATAAATAAATAAATCACAGCGAGCCATTGGCTCTTGAATCTGTCAGTTAAATCCTGTGAAGAGGGAGTGGGGGGAGAACTGAGCCTCACTGTGTATGTCTATGGATGAACACAGCCTGGCTCAGGGTAGAGCCTGCACATCTGCCCCCATAGTAAGCGGCTTGCTAAGGGCACACAAAGAAGAGAAGTGAAGATGGTTGGCGAGGGACCCCAGAAAAGGAGGTTTGGGGCCGCTCTGTGCAAAATGGGTAAATAAAACATATTTCTTATTTAAAGGGGTGGGGGAGGCAGCTATTGAAAGGTTTTTTTTACCTTAAACTGGAATTTCACCCATAACAACTTGATTAAAATTGAATATTTCTATATTACAGGTACTTGTATAGCACCGTCAATTTACATAGCGCTTTACATATATCGTACATCAGTCCCTAACCCTCAAGGAATGTACAATCTAAATGTTGTTTAGCAAGGAACATACATTCCACATTAATAATTATGCTGCCAAAATGAGTTTGTGCTACAAATTGCCTCCCGAAAAAAAAAAAGGTTACAACCACGTGACAATAAGGCAATGCACTGGCAAGCAGAAGACCTCACAAATGTCACTAGACAGTAGGTCCAGCCAGGAAGGAAAGTGGCATGGGATGGATCCTGAAGAGCGGGCCAGGGCTTAGTGTATGCAAGAGCCAGTGTGGATGGGGCGGACCGCTGCCTGAGGGTCATTGTACCTGGAGGGAGACGCCAGTCCATCACACAGCCCATCCAACCCTTGTCTTGTGTCACTGCTGGGAGCAGGAGAAGTAGAGACACGTTTCAAGGAGTAGATCCTCTTCGCCAGTCTAACAGGCTACTGAAAATTACTGAAGCCACAAAAGTGACAGCAGAGAGCTTAAAGCAGTGGTCAACATTGTTGAGATAGTGGCCACTGACATCACAAAAAGGCCACACATAAAATTATGTAAATATTCTTTATCAGAGACAAGAGACAAAGATAAGGATATAGTCAGAGACGGAAGACATGCTAAAAAAGATGGTCAGAATCTGCAGACATGATACAAGAGATGGTCAGAGATTACAGACATGATACACGAGATGGTCAGAGACTGCAGACATGATACAAGAGATGGTCAGAGATTACAGACATGATACACGAGATGGTCAGTGACTGCAGACATGATACAAGAGATGGTCAGAGATTACAGACATGATACACGAGATGGTCAGAGACTGCAAACATACTACAAGTGATGGTCAGAGACTGCGGAGTTGTGAACATGCTACATGAGTTGTTGGAAACTGGGGACTTGCTTCAGGAGACAGTCATAGACTGGAGACATATTACATAAGACTGATTTCACAGTATAATAAGGAAACACAGATTAGTTTCTGAAGGGGATATCAATATCACTTTGATATCTAGCACAGGGTAGGTACATAGACCCTACCAGCAACAACAGATCTCCCAGTAGCCAGCATCAGGAGACCGTTCCTGCTACAGTAGATCCCCCTAGCAATGATTGAGCCCCTCAGCAACAGATCCTCCGCCAGCAATAATAGACTCCCCCTAAAGCAATTGATTCCTCAGTGAAAATAGATCCCCACCAGCAACAACAGATCCCCAGCAGCCAGCATCAACAGACTATCCAGCACGCCCCAGCACTCCTTGCCATTAAGTCCAGCTTATACGTCCAGTGAAATGTGTATGGGGACACTTCTGTGGTGACAGAGTACGATATATATTAAGCAGAATTTGTTTGCTCCATATTGGATGTGTTTTTTCAATAACAGACTAGACTGTTATAGGAGATTTAACCACTTGGTGACTGCCCACCTGCAATGTACTGCAGGTGTGTGGCCGTTGTAGGCAAAGTAACGTACCTGTACATCGTTGCCTTTTTCCGGGTTTTGGGTGTACGCATGCTCGCCCCCCGGCCGGCACCCGCTGCCACTGTACACAGCGCGAGCCTATTAGCAATTCCCGCCAGTGATTCACGGCCAGAACCTGCTGATCGGCTGTGTTAATTCCCCAGAGATCTGTGTTGGTAAACAACTCAGAGCTGTGTACAGAGGGAGCAATCTCTCAGTTTCTCATCCCTAAAAAGCAGGAATGAGACACAAAGAGACCTAGTAGCAAAAGCAGCAAACTTTACACACATTAAACATAGTTAGGGCACATATTTAACCCCTTGATCACCCTAGATGTTAACCCCTTCCCTGCCAGTGTCATTAGTACAGTGACAGTGTATAGTATTGTTACTGATCACTGTGTTAATGTAATTGGTAATGTCAGTGGCAGTTAGTCAGTTACCCCAACGTCAGTTAATGTCAGATTGCCCACCGCACTATTTCAGTCCCTTTATAGGTAACTGATTGCTGCCGTAAGTAGTAAAAAAAAAAGAATTCCAGTATATATACCACCGTTTGCTAATTTAGGGAAGTTGTGCAAATATTGCCACAGAAACACCACTGGGCCTAAAGAACTGAACAATGAACTAAAGAAGTGGTGTGGCACTGAAATATCTTCTCATATCTGCTCTGCGCTGTACAGTTGCAAGAAAAAGTATGTGAACCCCTTGGGATTACGTGGAGTTTTGCATGAATTGAGCATAAAATGTGCTCTGAACGTCATCTAAGTCACAACAATAGAAAAACACAGTCTGCTGAACATAATACTGCACAAACATTAGATGTTGCCATGGTTTAATTGCACATAACATGTAAACATTCACAGTGTAGGGAGGAAAAAGTATGTGAGGCCCTAGCTTAATGACTTCTCCCAGAGCTAATTGGAGCCATGAGTGAGCCAACCTTGACGCCAATCCGTGTGATGATCTTGGATGTGTTGCTGACAGCTGTCCTGCCCTTAAAAAACACACACCTGTTTTGGGTTTACTGGTTTCAAGAAGCACTGTCTGATGTGAACCATGCCTCGCAGAAAAGAGCTCTCAGAAGACCTACGATCAAGAATTGTTGACTTGCATGAAGCTGGAAAGGGTTACAAAAGTATCTCCAAAAGCCTTGATGTTCATGTGTCCACGGTAAGACAGACTGTCTACAAATGGAGAAAGTTTAGCACTGTTGCTACTCTCCCTAGGCGTGGTCGTCCTGTAAAAATGACTGCAAGAGCACAGCGCAGAATGCTGCATGGGGTAAAGAAGAATCCCAGAGTGTCAGCTAAAGACCTACAGAAATCTCTGGCACATGCTAACATTTTTGTTGACACATCTACAATAAGGAAACATTAAACAAGAATGGAGTACATGGGAGGACACCACGGAGGAAGCCATTGCTGTCCAAAAAGAATATTGCAGCACGTTTGAAGTTTGCAAAAGAGCACCTGGATGTTCCACAGCACTAATGGCAAAATATACTGTGGATGGATGAAACCAAGATTGAGTTGTTTGGGAAGAACACACAACACTATGTGTGGAGAAAAAAAGGCACAGCACACCAACATCAAAACCTCATCCCCACTGTAAAACATGGCGGAGGGAGCATCATGGTTTGGGGCTGCTTTGCTGCCTCAGGGCCTGGACGGATTGTTTTCATTGATGGGAAAATGAATTCCAGAGTTTATCAAGACATTTTGCAGGAAAAAGTACGACCATCTGTCCGCCAACTGAAGCTCTGCAGAGGATGGGTGATGCAACAGGACAATGACCCAAAGCATACAAGTAATTCAACAAAACAATGGCTGCAACAGCACAGAATACGCCTTCTGGAGTGGCCCAGTCAGAGTCCTGACCTCAACCCGATTGAAATGCTGTGGCATGACCTTAAGAGAGCGATTCACACCAGACATCCCAAGAATATTGCTACACTGAAACAGTTTTGTCAAGAGGAGTGATCCAAAATGACTCCAGATCGTTGTGCAGGTCTGATCTGCAACTACAGGAAACGTTTGGTTGAGGTTATTGCTGCCAAAGGAGGGTCAGCCAGTTATTAAGTCCAAAGGTTCACATACTTTTTCCTCCCTGTACTGTGAATGTTTACATGTTATGTGCAATTAAACCATGGCAACATCTAATGTTTGTGTAGTATTATGTTCAGCAGACTGTGTTCTTCTATTGTTGTGACTTAGATGACGTTCAGAGCACATTTTATGCCCAATTCATGCAAAACTCCACGTAATCCCAAGGGGTTCACATACTTTTTCTTGCAACTGTAGTTCTTGGTAGTGGTGTCTAATAGACAGGACATGGATAAGACATATGGCTGAGAATTTCTTCTCTCCCTCTCCACTTCTGGAGATGGTCAGAGACTGCAAACATGATATAGGAGATGGTCAGAGACTGCAGACATACTACATTAGATGGTCACAGGAACACTTTTAATTTTAGATAAATTATTTTTTTTATCAGTGTATTATTATATCCAGGACGCGTTCACTGTGTAACTCCCTTTACTGGGTATCTTATTTCTATCTTAGGACCTTTACAGCAGAGGCG
The DNA here is from genome assembly GCF_062004578.1 of Staurois parvus. Taxonomy (NCBI): domain Eukaryota; kingdom Metazoa; phylum Chordata; class Amphibia; order Anura; family Ranidae; genus Staurois; species Staurois parvus. Next base: position 214,282 of record NW_028318941.1, read on the forward strand.
GATCAACTTGTTTGATATAGTGGGCCTCAATACAGCACCTGACATCACCAAAGGGTCAATCATAATATAATATTATATGACAGAATATTCAGTGAATGCAACAGAAAGCTGTGAAAGACTGCAAACATGATACAGAAGTTGGTCAGAGACTGCAGACATACTATAGGAGATAGCCAGAGACTGCAGACATCCTACAGGAGATGGTCAGAGACTGCAGACATACTACAGAAGAGGATCAGAGACAGCAGACATACCACAGAAGAGGATCAGAGACTGCAGACATACTACAGAAGAGGATCAGAGACTGCAGACATACTACAGAAGAGGATCAGAGACTGCAGACATACTACAGAAGAGAATCAGAGACTGCAGATATACTACAGGAGAGGATCAGAGACTGCAGACATACTACAGGAGAGGATCAGAGACTGCAGACATACTACAGAAGAGAATCAGAGACTGCAGACATACTACAGAAGAGAATCAGAGACTGCAGACATACTACAGGAGAGGATCAGAGACTGCAGACATACTACAGGAGAGGATCAGAGACTGCAGACATACTACAGGAGAGGATCAGAGACTGCAGACATACTACAAGAGATGGTCAGACTGCAGACATACTGCAAAAGATGATCAGAAACAGAGAAATAGCAAAAAACTCCCACTCTGGTGAGGGTGGCCTTGTATCTGTAGTACAGTGCTAGTGTATATTATTAGCACTGATCACTGTATTGGTGTCACTGGTGATGTCAGTGTCATTTACTCAGTTCCCACCCAGTGTCAGATTTCCCACCGTACAGTCAGTCACAGTCCTGCTATAAGTTGCTGATGGCTGCCATTACTAATAAAAAATAAATAAATAAAAATTCCAATACATACCATAGTTTGTAGATGCTATAACTAGAGATGAGCGAATCGAAGTATCCGAAGTGGAATTCGAGTCGAATATCGGAAAAATTTCGATTCGTGCCGAATCCGAAAAACAGCCTAATTCGGACGCGCGAATCGAAATTTTTCCGAAAATGGCGGCTGACATGTGCGGCGACGGAGCGGGGATGTCGGGGAAGGCGCGCAGACAAGGCGCGCTGCCCCATAATGCATTCCTCAACGACATGTGATCGCATCAGCCAATCAGCAGCCAGCCAGCCAGCACTGTGTAATGGTCGAGGTATATATAGCGGCCATTTTGGAAATCTTCATTTGCCTGCAGTCATTGAACAGAGGCAGACCGCTCTGTACTAGGGACAGGGACAGAGTTAGGGCCACAGAAACGAGAATTGGGGACAGAGAGAAGTTACTTAGGGACAGAGAACCATTACTCAGGGACACAGACTTGTTAATGAGGGCCACAGAATCGTTATTTAGGGACAAAGAAACGCTAGTTAGGGCCACAGAATTCATACTCAGGGACAGACAGAATTTTCACTCAGTGCCAGAGAATTGTTACTTAGGGCCACAGAAACGTTATTAGGGCCACAGAATTTTTACTCAGGGACAGACAGAATTGTTACTGAGTGCCAGAGAATTGTTACTCAGGGACAGACAGAATTGTTACTGAGTGCCAGAGAATTCTTACTCAGGGCCACAGAATTCATTCTCAGGGACAGACAGAATTGTTACTCAGGGACAGACAGAATTGTTACTGAGTGCCAGAGAATTGTTACTCAGGGACAGACAGAATTGTTACTGAGTGCCAGAGAATTGTTACTCAGGGACAGACAGAATTGTTACTGAGTGCCAGAGAATTGTTACTCAGGGACAGACAGAATTGTTACTGAGTGCCAGAGAATTGTTACTCGCACAGACACAAAATTGTTACTTGCACAGACACAGAATTGTTACTCGCACAGACAGAATTGTTACTCAGGGCCACAGAATTCATACTCAGGGACAGACAGAATTGTTACTGAGTGCCAGAGAATTGTTACTCAGGGACAGACAGAATTGTTACTGAGTGCCAGAGAATTGTTACTCAGGGACAGACAGAATTGTTACTGAGTGCCAGAGAATTGTTACTCAGGGACAGACAGAATTGTTACTGAGTGCCAGAGAATTGTTACTCGCACAGACACAAAATTGTTACTTGCACAGACACAGAATTGTTACTCGCACAGACACAGAATTGTTACTCAGGGCCACAGAATTCATACTCAGGGACAGACAGAATTGTTACTGAGTGCCAGAGAATTGTTACTCAGGGACAGACAGAATTGTTACTGAGTGCCAGAGAATTGTTACTCAGGGACAGACAGAATTGTTACTGAGTGCCAGAGAATTGTTACTCGCACAGACACAAAATTGTTACTTGCACAGACACAGAATTGTTACTCGCACAGACACAGAATTGTTACTCAGGGCCACAGAATTCATACTCAGGGACAGACAGAATTGTTACTGAGTGCCAGAGAATTGTTACTCAGGGACAGACAGAATTGTTACTGAGTGCCAGAGAATTGTTACTCAGGGACAGACAGAATTGTTACTGAGTGCCAGAGAATTGTTACTCAGGGACAGACAGAATTGTTACTGAGTGCCAGAGAATTGTTACTCAGGGACAGACAGAATTGTTACTGAGTGCCAGAGAATTGTTACTCGCACAGACACAAAATTGTTACTTGCACAGACACAGAATTGTTACTCGCACAGACACAGAATTGTTACTCAGGGCCACAGAATTCATACTCAGGGACAGACAGAATTGTTACTGAGTGCCAGAGAATTGTTACTCAGGGACAGACAGAATTGTTACTGAGTGCCAGAGAATTGTTACTCAGGGACAGACAGAATTGTTACTGAGTGCCAGAGAATTGTTACTCGCACAGACACAAAATTGTTACTTGCACAGACACAGAATTGTTACTCGCACAGACACAGAATTGTTACTGAGTGCCAGAGAATTGTTACTCAGGGACAGACAGAATTGATACTGAGTGCCAGAGAATTGTTACTCAGGGACAGACAGAATTGTTACTGAGTGCCAGAGAATTGTTACTCAGGGACAGACAGAATTGTTACTGAGTGCCAGAGAATTGTTACTCGCACAGACACAAAATTGTTACTTGCACAGACACAGAATTGTTACTCGCACAGACACAGAATTGTTACTCAGGGCCACAGAATTCATACTCAGGGACAGACAGAATTGTTACTGAGTGCCAGAGAATTGTTACTCAGAGACAGACAGAATTGTTACTGAGTGCCAGAGAATTGTTACTCGCACAGACACAAAATTGTTACTTGCACAGACACAGAATTGTTACTCGCACAGACACAGAATTGTTACTCAGGGCCACAGAATTCATACTCAGGGACAGACAGAATTGTTACTGAGTGCCAGAGAATTGTTACTCAGGGACAGACAGAATTGTTACTGAGTGCCAGAGAATTGTTACTCAGGGACAGACAGAATTGTTACTGAGTGCCAGAGAATTGTTACTCGCACAGACACAAAATTGTTACTTGCACAGACACAGAATTGTTACTCGCACAGACACAGAATTGTTACTCAGGGCCACAGAATTCATACTCAGGGACAGACAGAATTGTTACTGAGTGCCAGAGAATTGTTACTCAGGGACACCTAATCGTTGAATTAAATAGTATGTTAGACAACATGCAGAGGAGTGGCAGAGGAGGCAATGTTTTAGGAGCGAGCAGACGTGGCAGCAGAGGAAGGGGTCGAGGCAGCAGTATTCGCAGCCAGAGGCCAGTGCTCCCGGTGTCATCCAGCGGTCGTGTCTCCACCGACAACCCTGCCGTCATTGATTGGTTGGCTCGGTCGTCTTCCTCTTCCCAGGTCACCTCTGACACCTACAGCCAACGGTCGGTGGGTACGTCAGACACAACCGTTAGTTGGCATGGCCCGGGAGCAAGCCCACTGAAATCACGTGTCCTCTACCTGCCCCTGTCCTTTGCTGTTCCCTCACCAAGCGAAGTATCGCATGCTGTGGGCTCAGCCCCACTGTACAGTGAGGAAGAGCTAACAGAGGGCGGTCAGGAACGGGGGGAGACATCGGCCTTTTCAGCAGCCAAGCGAACAAGTACTGGCGAGGAGAGTGGCTCGGTAGCCGGTCTAGAGACAGGTCTGTCTCCTGACCCAGACGCAGCCGAGGGGGCTAGTAGTGAGGCGGAGACCCTACTTGATGATGAGGAGGTTGATCGCACTTGGCAGCCTCGTCGTCATCAGGCAATTTCTTCCGCATCATCAGGAGAAGAGGGTGGCAGCTTGGCAGCGAGCAAAACAGTCGGTGGGTTGCCCAGGAGACAGCAGCAGGGTCGCATCAGTGTCAGTGGAGCCAAACGTCCACGGAGTAGAGCACCAGCTCCACTGCAGCCTACCACCACGGCCAGTAGTGGTGCCGGTGCGCACGGAGGAAGTAGCAGTCAGCCAGTGAAGAGTAGCGGGGGCAAAGTTTCCTACTCGGTGGTGTGGCAATTTTTCCTCAAGCCGCCCGAGGAAGTAAACGTAGCCGTATGTCGACTATGTGGCCAGAAATGCAAGCGTGGCCAGGGGGCCCATGTTGGGACTACAGCGTTGCGTCAGCATATGCAGCGTCACCATTCGGTGGCCTGGGAAAACCGTGATAAACATACGGCGGTTCTGCCTGCCCCAGCCCCCGCTCCATCACCCGCTCCGTTACTTGCTCCGTCACCCGACGTCGTCAATCGCCCTCTATCAGCCAGTCAAGGCTCCAACACCTCTGCTGAGGGGAGTTGTCGCTCGTTGGCATCTTCCGCTCGTTCAGATGCTCCTTCTCCTGCTACTCCTCTTCTCGGATTCCGTCAACAGTCTTTCTTGGAATCCGTATCCAAGAGACAACAGTTTGCGAGCACGCACCCGACGGTGCAAAAGCTGAACGTCCTCCTGTCCAAGTTGCTGGTGCTGCAGTCCCTCCCTTTCCAACTGGTGGACTCAGCACCTTTCCGAGAAATGATGGCTTGTGCCGCGCCGCGGTGGAGAGTGCCAAGCCGTCATTTCTTTGCCCAAAAGGCAGTGCCAGCCCTGCATTCACATGTAGAAGAGATGGTGGGCCAGTCTTTGAGCATGTCGGTCTCTGCCAAAGTGCACGGCAGCGCCGACGTGTGGAGCTGTAACTACGGTCAGGGACAGTACATGTCATTTACGGCCCACTGGGTGAACGTGGTGCCGGCACAGCCGCACCAGCAACTTGGACAGGTCACGACGCTTTTGCCTCCACGTTTGCACGTCCTTGGTCCAGCAAGCATGTCCGCCTCTACCACCTCTTTTTCCGCCGTGTCCTCAGCCGCCACCCCCGTGCCAAGTCCCATTACCCGACCGGCATATCACATGTGCAGGGCGCAACGGTGTCACGCTGTGCTGCACCTGGTATGCCTTGGCGAACGTAGTCACACAGGGGAGGAACTGCTGAGTGTAATGAACAGAGAAATCGACAGATGGCTGTCTCCGCGCAAACTAAAAATCGGAACCATGTTGACTGACAACGGAAAGAACATGGTGTCTGCTCTGCGTCAAGGAAGGTTGTGCCATGCGCCATGCATGGCTCACGTGTTCAATCTGGTTGTCAAGCGGTTCCTAAAATCCACCATCCCACTGCAAGACATCCTTAAAATGTCACGTAAACTGTGCATGCATTTCAGCCATTCCTACACCGCAAAGAACACCCTCATTGAGCTGCAGCGGCAGAACGGAATTCCACAGCATCGCCTGATCTGCGACGTTGCAACAAGGTGGAATTCAACCCTACACATGTTAGACCGCCTTTACGAGCAGCGAAAGGCCATCACCGATTTCCTGATGTTACAAGCGGATAAAGGTACTCCCCTGTGTAACTTAGATGTCAGCCATTGGCAGCTCATGCGTGACACCTGCCGCTTGCTCAGGCCCTTTGAGGAGGCCACGCTATTCGTGAGTCGGCAGGACTATGGGATGAACGACGTCATTCCTCTGTTGCACGTCCTGGAACAAATGCTGTTAACAATGGCTGGTCAGGGTGCGGTAGACGTGGCGCACAGATCTCAACGCCACATGACCCCTGTGGGGGCAGGACAGGAAGAAGAGGAGGAGGTAGAGGAGGACATTTGTGCTCAGGAATTATTGAGTGAAATGGGTGGTTTTTCCACTCAGCGGACAGGAGTGGAGGAGCAGGAGCATCTGGTAGAGGAGGAGGAGGAGGAGACAGAGGACCCAGACGCACCGTGGCAGTATGCTGTGGAGATGGAGGCAGGGAGTCCCTCGCATTCCTTGGCACAAATGGCCCATAGCATGCTCGGTTGCTTGCGTAGCGACAGCCGAATAATAACCATCAGACAGAGGGATGACTTTTGGCTGTCCACCTTGTTGGACCCTCGCTACCGGTCCAAAATGGTGGCCTTTTTCACACCTGCTGAGAGGGAGGCCAAAATTACGTACTATAAAAACCACCTATGTAGTCAGTTGGTCTCTGCCTTTGTGCGCCAACGTCCATCCTCAGACACTGTGGGCCCTGTGCGCTCGCGTTCCGCTGGCATGGCAGCAGGGGAGGGGTGGGGTGGTAGGAGCAGTGGCAGCTCCACCAGCAGTGGCTGCCTCAGTCTGCAGTCGATGATGAGTAGCTTTCTTCACCAGCGCAGTGAGGAAACTACTAACCAGCCGCAGCAGCAGCAGCAGCAGCATCAGGTGGACCTGGAGCAGGAGCTCAAACAACAGGCTTGGGCCTACTTGGACAGCACCCTGCCAACCGAGGTAGACAATCCCCTTGACTACTGGGCAACGAAACTTGACCTTTGGCCCCAACTAGCTGAATTTGCCCTTGAAAGGCTGTCATGCCCGGCCAGTAGCGTGGCATCGGAGCGCGTGTTTAGTGCGGCAGGAGGTATTGTAACTCCGCGGAGGACACGACTGTCCACCCAAAGTGTGGAGAGACTCACGTTTGTGAAAATGAATCAGGCGTGGATTAGTCTGGATTTCAAACCACCAGTTCCTGACACAACTGACTAAATCCGCCATGAATCATGCCTCAAACATGTGCCACTTTCAGGTCTCCTCACACTGCTGGTGTGTTTAATTTTTTGACATAGGGTGCTGGCAGATTACGGGCCTCCTATAGCTGCTGCCAGGCCCCTAATCTGCCATAGGCCCCTATATACCGCCTCCTCCTGCTGCTGCTGCTAGGTCCAGAGTCTCTCATGGGTCCCTGTACGGCCTCCCATTGCTGCTGTCTCCATCGCCACACTCTGCTGCCATGTGCCACTTTCAGGTCTCTTCACACTGCTGGTGTGTTTAATTTTTTGACATAGGGTGCAGGCAGATTACGGGCCTCACATAGCTGCTGCCAGGCCCCTAATCTGCCATGGGCCCCTATATACCGCCTCCTCATGCTGCTGCCAAGTCCAGAGTCTCTCATGGGTCCCTGTACGGCCTCCCATTGCTGCTGTCTCCATCGCCACACTCTGCTGCCATGTGCCACTTTCAGGTCTCTTCACACTGCTGGTGTGTTTAATTTTTTGACATAGGGTGCAGGCAGATTACGGGCCTCACATAGCTGCTGCCAGGCCCCTAATCTGCCATGGGCCCCTATATACCGCCTCCTCATGCTGCTGCCAAGTCTAGAGTCTCTCATGGGTCCCTGTACGGCCTCCCATTGCTGCTGTCTCCATCGCCACACTCTGCTGCCATGTGCCACTTTCAGGTCTCTTCACACTGCTGGTGTGTTTAATTTTTTGACATAGGGTGCTGCAAGATAACGGGCCTCACATAGCTGCTGCCAGGCCCCTAATCTGCCATGGGCCCCTATATACCGCCTCCTCATGCTGCTGCCAAGTCCAGAGTCTCTCATGGGTCCCTGTACGGCCTCCCATTGCTGCTGTCTCCATCGCCACACTCTGCTGCCATGTGCCACTTTCAGGTCTCTTCACACTGCTGGTGTGTTTAATTTTTTGACATAGGGTGCAGGCAGATTACGGGCCTCACATAGCTGCTGCCAGGCCCCTAATCTGCCATGGGCCCCTATATACCGCCTCCTCATGCTGCTGCCAAGTCTAGAGTCTCTCATGGGTCCCTGTACGGCCTCCCATTGCTGCTGTCTCCATCGCCACACTCTGCTGCCATGTGCCACTTTCAGGTCTCTTCACACTGCTGGTGTGTTTAATTTTTTGACATAGGGTGCTGCAAGATAACGGGCCTCACATAGCTGCTGCCAGGCCCCTAATCTGCCATGGGCCCCTATATACCGCCTCCTCATGCTGCTGCCAAGTCCAGAGTCTCTCATGGGTCCCTGTACGGCCTCCCATTGCTGCTGTCTCCATCGCCACACTCTGCTGCCATGTGCCACTTTCAGGTCTCTTCACACTGCTGGTGTGTTAAATTTTTTGACATAGGGTGCAGGCAGATTACGGGCCTCACATAGCTGCTGCCAGGCCCCTAATCTGCCATGGGCCCCTATATACCGCCTCCTCATGCTGCTGCCAAGTCTAGAGTCTCTCATGGGTCCCTGTACGGCCTCCCATTGCTGCTGTCTCCATTGCCACACTCTGCTGCCATGTGCCACTTTCAGGTCTCTTCACACTGCTGGTGTGTTTAATTTTTTGACATAGGGTGCTGCAAGATAACGGGCCTCACATAGCTGCTGCCAGGCCCCTAATCTGCCATGGGCCCCTATATACCGCCTCCTCATGCTGCTGCCAAGTCCAGAGTCTCTCATGGGTCCCTGTACGGCCTCCCATTGCTGCTGTCTCCATCGCCACACTCTGCTGCCATGTGCCACTTTCAGGTCTCTTCACACTGCTGGTGTGTTAAATTTTTTGACATAGGGTGCAGGCAGATTACGGGCCTCACATAGCTGCTGCCAGGCCCCTAATCTGCCATGGGCCCCTATATACCGCCTCCTCATGCTGCTGCCAAGTCTAGAGTCTGTCATGGGTCCCTGTACGGCCTCCCATTGCTGCTGTCTCCATCGCCACACTCTGCCATGTGCCACTTTCAGGTCTCTTCACACTGCTGGTGTGTTTAATTTTTTGACATAGGGTGCAGGCAGATTACGGGCCTCACATAGCTGCTGCCAGGCCCCTAATCTGCCATGGGCCCCTATATACCACCTCCTCATGCTGCTGCCAAGTCCAGAGTCTCTCATGGGTCCCTGTACGGCCTCCCATTGCTGCTGTCTCCATCGCCACACTCTGCTGCCATGTGCCACTTTCAGGTCTCTTCACACTGCTGGTGTGTTAAATTTTTTGACATAGGGTGCAGGCAGATTACGGGCCTCACATAGCTGCTGCCAGGCCCCTAATCTGCCATGGGCCCCTATATACCGCCTCCTCATGCTGCTGCCAAGTCCAGAGTCTCTCATGGGTCCCTGTACGGCCTCCCATTGCTGCTGTCTCCATCGCCACACTCTGCTGCCATGTGCCACTTTCAGGTCTCTTCACACTGCTGGTGTGTTTAATTTTTTGACATAGGGTGCAGGCAGATTACGGGCCTCACATAGCTGCTGCCAGGCCCCTAATCTGCCATGGGCCCCTATATACCGCCTCCTCATGCTGCTGCCAAGTCTAGAGTCTCTCATGGGTCCCTGTACGGCCTCCCATTGCTGCTGTCTCCATCGCCACACTCTGCTGCCATGTGCCACTTTCAGGTCTCTTCACACTGCTGGTGTGTTTAATTTTTTGACATAGGGTGCAGGCAGATTACGGGCCTCACATAGCTGCTGCCAGGCCCCTAATCTGCCATGGGCCCCTATATACCGCCTCCTCATGCTGCTGCCAAGTCCAGAGTCTCTCATGGGTCCCTGTACGGCCTCCCATTGCTGCTGTCTCCATCGCCACACTCTGCTGCCATGTGCCACTTTCAGGTCTCTTCACACTGCTGGTGTGTTAAATTTTTTGACATAGGGTGCTGGCAGATTACGGGCCTCCCATTGCTGCTGCCAGACATGTAATCTGCCATGGGCCCCCGTACCGACTCCTCATGCTGTGACGTTGCAACAAGGTGTAATTCAACCCTACATATGTTAGACCGCCTTTACGAACAGCTAAAGGCCATCACAGATTTCCTGATGTTAAAAGCGGATAAAGGTACTCCCTGTGTAACTTAGATGTCAGCCATTGTCAGCTCATGTGTGACACCTGCGCTTGCTCAGGCCCTTTGAGGAGGCCACGCTATTCGTGAGTCGGCAGGACTATGGGATGAATGAGGTCAAATCGGCCATGGGCCCCCGTACCGCCTGTTCACGCTGATGCTGGTCCCACAGTGTGACCTGGGTCCCTGTACGGCCTCCCATTGCTTCCACTCTGCCATGTACCTCTTTGAAATCTCCTCACACTCCTGCGGTTGTCCATTTTGTCATAGGTTGCTGGCAGATTAGCGGCCTTCCATAGGTGCCGCCAGGCCCCATATCGACCATGGGCCCCCGTACCTCCTGGTCACGCTGCTGCTGAGCCCACAGTGTGACCTGGGTCCCTGTACGGCCTCCCATTGCTTCCACTCTGCCATGTGCCACTTTGAAATCTCCTCACACTCCTGCGGTTGTCCATTTTGTCATAGGTTGCTGGCAGATTACAGGCCTTCCATAGGTGCCACCAAGCCCCATATCGGCCATGGGCCCCCGTACCGCCTGGTCACGCTGCTGCTGGGCCCACAGTGTGACCTGGGTCCCTGTACCGCCTCCCATTGCTCCCACTCTGCCATGTGCCACTTTCAGGTCTCCTCACGCTCCTGCTGGTTTCCATTTTGTCATAGGTTGCTGTATGGCCTCCCATTGCTGCTGCCTCCACCGCCACACTGTGGCTCCAAACACTGGTTTTGGCCCCGTGACTGGCCAAAGGAGTGAAGTGTGCAGTGATTCTAAGATCGACGGCACTCATCTGCATGTCATACTGACAGACAGTATTATTTCTCTTCCCCAGCAGACTCCAAGGGCATTTAAATTAAAGGTACAGTGTTCTGCACTAATATTAAGTCTCTCTGAAGCCTAGAAACACCCTTTTTTAAGTTAAATTCACAGCGAATTTATTCGACTCGAATCGAATATTGTCCACGAATTCGCCGAATCAGTCGAATCGAATTTTTCATTTCTTCGCTCATCTCTAGCTATAACTTTCATGCAAACCAAATAATATACGCTTTCTGGGATTTTTTTTTTCACCAAAAATATGAGGCAGAGTAATTTTGGCTTAAATTCATGAAGAAATTTTTAAAATTTTTCATTGGATATGTTTTATCACAGTAAGTAAAAAATATTGTTTTTATTTTTCCACAATTTTTTGTCTGTTTTGTTCACATAATAAAAAATGAAAAACCCAGTGGTGATCAAATACCGCCAAAAAAATGCTCTATTTGTGTGAAAAATTATATTAATTTCATCTGGGTACAGTGCTGCATGACCGCACAATTGTTAGTTAGTAATGCAGTGCTAAATAGCAGAAAATGGCCTGGTCAGGAAGGGTGTAAAACCTTCCGGAGAGCAGGTGGTTACGGAGGAGGGGCTCCCTCCAGGCATGACTGCCCTTACCCACTTAAAGACCAGGCCTATTCTGACACTTTTAATTTACAAGTAAAAAATCTGTAATTTTTGCTAGAAAGTTACTTAGAACTCCCAAACATTATTTATTTTTTTAACCAGAGTCCATAGAAAAAAAAATTATGGGTTTTGGTTGGTAATTAAAAGACCGAAACTGGAATTAACAAAATACTTGTTGTTTTCGGTTTTGTATACCATAGACACTTTTCTTAGTGTAGTCACTCCCCCTTATATCAGTGACCCCCCCATAGGCTGTGTGGCCTGGCTGGCCAGGAGCTGTCACTGACCTGACCTCAAGGCTCCTCCTTTTCTTGTTTGGGTGCAACATGTCAGTCAGACAGCGTCCAGTCCAGGCAGCTCACTCCTCTGCTTTGATCTTCTCACCACCTCTATCCTCTTCTTTTCCGCCAACAAAGGACTGTCCAGGCAGCCGATAGCACCCCCGCTCTCAGGTCCTGGCCCAGCTTCGGAACTGACAAGCTTAGTTTTAGTCATGTTTCTGAAATGCCTGGGTGTGAATGTGGCCAAAAGAAAAACAGAAAAAGAAATGATATATACGGCTAAATTCACATAGCTTTTTTTTTTTTTTTTTTTTTTTTTTTAAAGATTAGTATTCAATACAAAAATACATTTTATTTTAGCTAAGAGCCAATGAGGGTTATTTACTAAAACTGGAGAGTACACAATCTGGTGCAGCTCTGCATAGAAACCAATCAGCTTCCAGGTTTTATTACTAAAGCTTAATTGAACAAGCTAAAGTTAGAAGCTGATTGGCTGCCATGCACAGCTGCACCAGATTCTGAGTGATCGAGTTTTAGTACATTTCCCCAATAGGTCAGATGAATATAAACATAAATCTTTGCTCTTATGTGTCTTTTCATTATTACTGGTAAAAAAAAAGTAAAAAAAAAATCAGCTACTTATATGTGAGCAGAAAAAAACATGGAGAGTAACTTGGAATTAGTTCACAAGAGTAATGATATGTGAAGGTTCTGGTGTCCCCCAAGAACTGCCAAAACCACTCAACAAAAAGGAAAAAAGTTAGAGCAAATTGTCCATGTATCACAAGGCAAAATTACATGAAAAATCACTAAAGTAACCAAAAGGACTTTATTGGAATGATTATACCCCATTACCCTAGACCAGTCTTTCTCTACCAGGGTACCTCCAGAGGTTGCTAGGGGTTCCTCGTGCAATAAGCGACCTCTGCCTCTCAGATCAGTAACCATTGACATTAATGAGCTTTTTTAGGTATCTACCTATCTGTTTAGGTGACTGCAAATGTAAGGAGCATTATTCCCAGTGACCATCACAATAATGTACTGTGAGCTGTAGATATTAGTGGTGCGCCGGAATGAAAATTCTACACCGAAGCCAAAAATTCAGGATGGAAAGTTTATTTTCTATTTTTTAAATATAATTGTATTATTTTGATATATAATTGTATTATATTGTATTATTTTTTTACTTCAGGTGTGGAAAGGCTGTAAGACGCTCTCACTAAGATAACCCAACTATGCCCGCCCTTTCCTGACCAATCAGCCATTCATAGCATCCATCCTACAGCTTCTTTGAATGACAGAATCTTTGAATGGAGGGTGCGGAGCGCTTAAATTGCCAATTAATTATATAATTGCATCTAATACCCTAGCCCAGGCTTTTGTAACTAGGGTGCCGAGACACCCTGGGGTACCATCTGGGTTCTTTAGGGGTGCCTTGGCAAAATGCCTAAACATTGCCCAAAATTACCCCAAAATGTTGTACAAGCCAGTGGGTGGATAAAGCCTGTCTTTTTGTTACACAAAGCCACAGGATTTCATTGTGCCAAATTTGGGCACTGTGCAGGCCAACCGCTAGCATCTTAATAACCGCTCATCCTTGTCTGATATACCCCCCACACCCCTCTTTGTCAGCACTGGGGACACCTTAGCTGCATGGAGTAGAAAAAAATGAGGGAGAAGAAATGCTGGAATACCAGTCAGCACCAGTATGCAAAAGTGCATTTGTTTTTACATTTTAGAATGGGGTGCCTCCAGATTGCGCAGAATTGTAAAGGTTGGCTTGACTGGGAAAAGGTTGAGGAGCACTGCCCTAGGCTACATAAACCAACATTACACATTAATCAAAACAATACATGTTTTATATGAAGACAGCGCCATCTAGCATCAATAATAGAGAATGCCTCAATACAGCCGTCTTGAGTGTGTCCGTACAAACATGCAGGAGTTGTATCATTCTGACCTGGCCAATCAAGATGGCTGAAGATCCGGGGCCTGAAAGAAAACTAGAAGATGTTGACAGTGCCATCTTAATAGCATCATGGGCCCCTGGGCAAAGTAATTCACTAGGGACCTACCAGGGAGATGGTGACCTGCAGCATGCATGGCAAAAAGCGGGTGTGGCTAAATTATGTGACATATTGGGTGCCCTCTACACACTGCTCCCTGTATACACTGACCCCTTTTTCCCTTTACACACTGCTCTCACTCTCACTCCAGTACAGGGCAGGCAGGGGGTGCAGTACAGGGTGGGAAGGTGGGGAACAGTACAGAGCAGGCAGAGGATGCAGTACAGGGTGGGAAGGTGGGGAACAGTACAGGGAAGGCAGGGGATGCAGTACAGGGTGGGAAGGTGGGGAACAGTACAGGGCAGGCAGAGGATGCAGTACAGGGTGGGAAGGTGGGGAACAGTACAGAGCAGGCAGGGGATGCAGTACAGGGCAGTCAGGAGGACGCAGTACAGGGTAAGCAGGATGGCACAGTACAGGGTTGGGGTAGGGGGGTGCAGTATAGGTGTCACTGTTGGCAGGAGAATGGAAAGGGGTCACGGCTGGCAATGCACTGGGTAGAGATCTTTCTCCAATCCTTGCACAGTACACAGCCTGAGCACAGGCACTAAGATCTCCTCCTCCCCACACAGCACATAACAGAAATACAATTCCATTACACACAGCTACTACCTGCACAGTGTATAGCTGACTGGATGCCGATCACATACTGGTTTTCCATTTGGCCAGATTCATTGGCTAGATGGGTGTACACACAGGCCAAATGTCAGCTGGTTGCTATTAAACCAGCCAATACCCAGCCCTTGTGTACAGGGCTTAACTGTCTGCTCTAAAGGCAAAGTTCACAGATTGGAGCATGTTACACGCTATACCCATATTTAGGGTGTAACCTGTAACATGCTCCAGGATTCCCCCCTACTAAGTGAAAACAGTAAGAGGTTCCTCTCTCCTCACCCGTTGTCACTTTCTAAAAATGTTGCAGCTGTGCGAGTCCCACAAGGAACCATGGCAGCCAGCTTGTAGTTCTCAATGAACTGTGACGGCGCTGATGAGTACCTTTGTAGTTCATTCACAAGCCATGTAGCATTCTAACTGACAGCCTGTACAGAGGTGTGAGCTGTAAGCTGTAGGGCTTGTCTGGAGGAGCCTGACATTGTATCAGTGATACACTGATCATGGGTGCAAGGCTTTACAGACTCCTACGAGAAAAATTGTAAATGCACATTATTTTCTGCAAAAATATATACATTTAATATTTTTTCACAAAACGTAAACTTATCCTTTAACCCCTTGATGGCTGCACTAATGCATTGCAACCACAGCATTTCATGCAGTTGTAGGGCACTTGCAGGGGCCACGATCACCAGGAGCTATACCCGCCGAAAGCAATAGGGGGTCTAATTCCTGCCATGAAGCAAAGCATCGCAGCAGTAGCATATGTACACCAACAGCCGCTGCATCTGCAGATAAATGTGGTAGCTGTTGGACAGGTGGTAAAAGTGTGATCTGGGGATTCTAAATTCGATAGATAGATAGATAGATAGATAGATAGATAGATAGATAGATAGATAGCATTTTACAGGGAGATGAACTGAGCACCCTAGATTGAGGATTTAGGGATGATCCGATAGCCTTAGAGAAAAGGAATTTTTCCCCATTGGAACCAATTTGACCAAGGGGGAGTTTTTGACTTTTTCTGAATCATTGGAAGGTTTAGGGGTCTGATAAGGCATTACATCTGAGGAGTTAAAGGATAACGCTGCCTGATCTTTGATGGTCTGTGAAGCTTTATAATCATTTTACTGCTTTCCTCAAATAAAAATTGGTTGCCCTGTAATTTTCTTTTGTATGTGAAGTGTTTTTACTGCGGCAGGGCGACACCTGTGCGCACAGCGCCGTCTTTTAACGTCGCTGTGCAAAATAGGTAGGGGACGCGCGTGAGGCACGTGCCCGCCCTACCGATCGCGCCGTTCGAGGCAGCGGGTGTCCATCACCGGATCCCGGCGGGTCATTACCTGCCGGCTCCCGACGATTACCGGTAATCACTGACAGATAGCACGGCTGCAGTGTTTACATTGCAGCACTGCTATCTGTCTCTCTCTGGATCAGCATGTTCCTGTGAAGTACACACCCCCCGCCCACTAGTAAAACACTACCCTCACAGAGGTAACTCTTTCATTGAATAAAAAAGTTAACCCCTTCCTCCCCAGTGCCATTAGTACAGTGTCAGTGTTTTTTTTTTTTTGCATTGATCACTGTATTGATGTCACTGGGGATGTCAGTGACCCCAAGTCAGTTCCCCCCTAGTGTCAAAATGTCCGCCACAGTCCTGCAGTCCCGCCATAAGTTGCTGATCACTGTCATAAATCGCTGATCACTGCCATAAGTCTCCTAGATTGTAAGCTTGAAAGAGCAGGGCCCTCAATCCCCTCATGTTTTGCATTGTATTGTTATTGTTCTGTCACATGTTCTGTCCCCCATTGTAATGTACAGCGCTGAGTGAACTATTGGCGCTTTATAAATACTGTATAATAATAATAATAAGTCGCTGATCGCTGCCATTAGTATAATAAAAAAAAAAATCCCAGTATCTTTCCCGCCATTTGTAGACGCTATAACTTTCACATAATCCAATTAATTTACACATATTGGGATTTTTTTTAGCAAAGACATGTCGCAGAATACATTTTGGCAGAAATTTATGACTAAATTAAATTTTTATATTTTTACTGGACATGTTTTTATAGCAAAAAGTCCAAAATATAGTTTTTTTTTTCAAAATTGTCAACCTTTTTTTTTTTATAGCACAAAAAATAAAAAACGCACAGGCGATCAAATACCACCAAAAGAAAGCTCAATTTGTGAGAAAAAAAGGATGTAAATTTAATTTGGGTGCAGTGTTGCATGACCGTGCAATTGTCTGTTAAACTAGCGCAGCGCTGTATAGCTAAAAAAAAAAAAAAAAATGGCATAAATTGCAGTATCTATACCATAGTTTGTAGACGCTATAACTTTCACACAAAGCAATCAATATACACTTATTGGGATTTTTTTTACCAAAAACATGGAGCAGAATACATTTTGGCCTAAATTTATAACTAACTTTGAGTTTACTATATATTTTTTATAGCTGAAAGTAAAAAATATCGTTTTTCTTCAAAATTTTTGGTCTTTTTTTGTTTATAGCATGAAAAATAAAAATCGCAGATGATCAAATACCACCGAAAGAAAGCTCTATTTGTGTGAAAAAAGGATGTAAACTTCATTTGGGTGCAGCATTGCATGACCGCGCAATTATCAGTTGAATTAGTGCAGCGCCAAGTAGCAAAAAGAGGCCTGGTCAGGAAGGGGGGTAAATCCTCAGGAGGACAAGTAGTTAAGCTTGCAGTCCCCTAAAGATTTCATCTCCCCAAAAGGTTAAAAACAAATTTCACAAGATATACTGTATAGTAAAACGTCAGACATGTCAGACACGTCAGCCAGGACACTGATCACTATAGATAATGAATTTGCTGACCATTAGTAATGCAGTCACTGAGATGCCAGAGGACCATTTCCAAGAAAATGTCAACACATACAGACAACAGATCCAGTAGTAAAGAAACCTGGTATAGTCTGAAGTGGGGGATGACATTATTTCAGGGCTGACCACTTTCTCAAATTCTGCATCATCTGATGCTATCAGTTGCTGTCATGGTTTAAATATCCAAAAACTGCCAAAATGCTTGAGTTAAGTCCTATCTACGTCTTCACCAGGTCAGCCATGATGACATCATCCTAGCACCTTCATGTTGTCACTTTTGTCTGTATTACTTTTGAAACTGCCAACCAAGATGAATGTAAAGTGCAGTTGTGAGCAGCGATGGTCAGCTGTCCAAAATGGCGTTGCCACCTAAGAGGACTATCACTAGGATGCCCTCCAATCCTAATCCTAACTTCTCTGCCAATTTGCCCCACAGTGCCATTTAGTATTAAAAATAGAGAATGCCTCAATGTTCACTTGCTGCTTAATATATCCCGCCCACGTTCAGGAGCCATTGTCACCTGATAACCAATGTTAGTCACTTTACTGTCACTGGTCATAATGATATGGCTGATCTGTGTGTGTTTTATAAAAACATCACCATCTAGTGATAAAAATAGAGAATGCCTCAATGCAACCCCTAAACACAGAACATACAATGGAGCATTTGAAGTCACTTCCGCTCATTGGAACCCACGCTGACACCCAGCGGGATGACGGTGTAGCTGTACCTCCCAGCTGATACAAGGCTTTCTTCTGGTGCTGATGACTATATGTTGGTATAACTGATGTGGCTGCTATGGTACTGCACTTTATATGGGGTTACTCTTAGGATCAAAGTGCTGAGTATTTCACAACAGAAAGTGTCCATATAGCACAACTGCACTTTATTTAGTGTTTTTATATAGTTTATGGATTATGTACCATTAAATATGCTTTACAGACATTTCATTTATATCTGCCAATTATTTTTTCCAGCCACTTCATATATTAAGGGGAGCGCTGCATTCAGTTTCTTTCCTTTATATTGGATGCTTGGGGGTTGAGCATTTCAAGAGGTATTAAAACCCAAACCAAAAATGTACAATATTGCAGATCACCAATTATTAGATGAGGTAGTTGCATTAGGTTTTTAATAGGTTCTTTTCCCATTTTCAACTGGTGATCTGGCCAGTAACACACCTCCTGTAAAAGAGCGCCCCCACTCTGGATGACGGAGCACAGGGGGCACAGCAGGCATCAGCACTGGCAGTCTGGGGGGAGGAGAATGTTATTGATTATTTATTGCAAATGTTTCTATAGAGCTGACAATTTACTCAGCGCTTCACATATACAGCATATTGTACATCAGTCTCTGCCCTCAAGGAGCTTAAAGTCTAAGATACCCAATGCTAGACATACACGTATAGATTTCTAAACGAGAATATTTGTGGGAATATTTGTACCAAAAATCTTTGGATATTCAATAAATGGATGAATGTTTGAAAATGGTCTTTTGCTTTTAACATGAATGTATTTCTATAACGACAACAACATACATTGTCCTAAAATGCATTTGATCGAGAAAAAATTTCCTTCCTCTCCCTACGAATTTTCTCATCACTGTGGTCAAAAACGAACATCAGTTTGACCCCACAAGTGGTTGGAAAATCAAACAAAATGTTCTTAAAACAAAAATGTGTTTAATTTTTAAATCTATACGTGTATGGCCAGCACTCACATTCATACATACACATACTAGGGCCAATTTATACAGCAACCAATTAACCTGCCAGCATGTCTTTGGAGTGTGGGAGGAAACCGAAGTACCCAAATGAAACCTACCCAGGCACTGGGAGAACATGCAAGTAGTGCCTTAGTAGGGATTTGAACAGATGTAAGACGTACCAGCAGATTTAGATACACTAAGAAATTGAAGCCAAACTCCAGCTAATACTTTACAATCAGTTACAACAAACAGTTTTTTTTTTCCTTTCGGGTTAAAGGTTTTCTATAAATAAATAAAAGCTGGTCATTGTAAGCATGCATCAGTGTTAAATGGTTTGTCTTATCCTGTATCTGATAAGTCAGCAGGAGAGTTTGTTCTTTTGTAAAAAAAATAAAAGAAAGACTTACTGGCTAGATCACCAGATGAATATGAAAGAAAGAAAGCGTAAAAAACAAAACTAATGCAGCCATCATATTAAAGAATTGGTAACTGCAATATAAATAACTGGCCTCTTTTGGATTTCAAATACAACTTTAACTGCAGCAGTTTGATTAGTGATTATTGGTAAAACAATTGAGGGGATATCATTTCCTTTCAGTCAGCCTTTAAAAATGTGTCTATTCATAGAAAAAAAAAAAAATGACTAGGGTAACTAAAAACATTCTGGACTCCTGGATGCCCAATTCTATGATATTTAACAGTCACAATATCCCACAATACATTGTACGTGTCTATTGATGCCTCTGATCATAAACTTCAAGAATAATTTACAACACAATATGGCTGATAAAGTCAATGGAGGCAACACCATGAGCCCATGAATATCTTCTCCTGACCATCAAGACGAAGAAAATGTTATCCTAAACCTTGTCTTGGACCAGCAGTATATTTCATAAATTAAACACAGAATTACATCTTACTGACCCCCTAGGAGCTTGATAACAGATATAATTCTACTGTGCAGATGACATGATCCTCCATCAATGAGTATGCAGTACTGGTGTTGAACTGTAATAATAAATCCCACTGGAATCAAGCCGCCACTCACAATAGCACTTTACATTTACATTATTTTCTAGTCCATAAGATGGGGTTTTGTTTTCAATTCAAAAAAAATTCTATTCTATAGGCTTTCTGCTTTTGGAAAATATATAATATTCAGGGATTTTTAAAAATCTGGAGATATTTGTTATCATTTACCAACAAAAGAAAGACCAATTTGTCCTGAAAAAAACAAGGTATAATCCACCTTAATACACAAAGTAGTTGTTATTGTGTGCAGGCATTGAGATTTGTTTACTCCCAGTCACTAAGGGGTTAAAAATTTAAATTCTAAAAATAGCCTCACCTTCTTCCTGTTGCTAGGCAACAGTTTGAAATTTCGGAAGCAGCCCAACTGCCAGTCAGAACTCTACTGACCTTTGTCCAGAGAGGAAGCGAGTTCTGTAGCTCTTGTGATCTATTGAATTTACTGTTCATTAGATTACAATGAAGCGATTTCTTCATAAGGAAAACAAGGTTCAACCCTTGGTCATAAAAGAGGAATCTACAAAGCAGAAAGGGGAATCCTCCCCAGAGGATCTCCAGCCTGCTTCACCACATTCTACACAGCCCAATATAGCTGCCCAGCAAAAGGGTAAAGGTAGCACAATTGTGCGAGGTGTTATGGCAGCTGGGCACAACACCATCGAGTTTTTAAAACCCAAAAACAGGTTTGAAAAAGGAACAACCACAAAAGGTAGGAACCATCATGGTCTATGGTGTATTTATACATCATCTATAATATCAGGGTGCTGTCACCCCTTTACACAACTAGGATCGGTACTATATACCTGTACTAGTCTCCTCTATATACACAACTAGGATCAGCACTATATACCTGTACTAGTCTCCTCTATATACACAACTAGGATCGGTACTATATACCTGTACTAGTCTCCTCTGTATACACAACTAGGATCAGCACTATATACCTGTACTAGTCTCCTCTGTATACACAACTAGGATCAGCACTATATACCTGTACTAGTCTCCTCTGTATACACAACTAGGATCAGCACTATATACCTGTACTAGTCTCCTCTATATACACAACTAGGATCAGCACTATATACCTGTACTAGTCTCCTCTGTATACACAACTAGGATCGGTACTATATACCTGTACTAGTCTCCTCTGTATACACAACTAGGATCGGTACTATATACCTGTACTAGTCTCCTCTATATACACAACTAGGATCAGCACTATATACCTGTACTAGTCTCCTCTATATACACAACTAGGATCAGCACTATATACCTGTACTAGTCTCCTCTGTATACACAACTAGGATCAGCACTATATACCTGTACTAGTCTCCTCTATATACACAACTAGGATCGGTACTATATACCTGTACTAGTCTCCTCTATATACACAACTAGGATCAGCACTATATACCTGTACTAGTCTCCTCTATATACACAACTAGGATCAGCACTATATACCTGTACTAGTCTCCTCTGTATACACAACTAGGATCAGCACTATATACCTGTACTAGTCTCCTCTATATACACAACTAGGATCAGCACTATATACCTGTACTAGTCTCCTCTATATACACAACTAGGATCAGCACTATATACCTGTACTAGAGTCCCCTCTATATACACAACTAGGATCAGCACTATATACCTGTACTAGAGTCCCCTCTATATACACAACTAGGATCAGCACTATATACCTGTACTAGAGTCCCCTCTATATACACAACTAGGATCAGCACTATATACCTGTACTAGTCTCCTCTATATACACAACTAGGATCAGCACTATATACCTGTACTAGTCCCCTCTATATACACAACTAGGATCAGCACTATATACCTGTACTAGTCCCCTCTATATACACAACTAGGATCAGCACTATATACCTGTACTAGTCTCCTCTGTATACACAACTAGGATCAGCACTATATACCTGTACTAGTCTCCTCTATATACACAACTAGGATCAGCACTATATACCTGTACTAGTCTCCTCTATATACACAACTAGGATCAGCACTATATACCTGTACTAGTCTCCTCTGTATACACAACTAGGATCAGCACTATATACCTGTACTAGAGTCCCCTCTATATACACAACTAGGATCAGCACTATATACCTGTACTAGAGTCCCCTCTATATACACAACTAGGATCAGCACTATATACCTGTACTAGAGTCCCCTCTATATACACAACTAGGATCAGCACTATATACCTGTACTAGAGTCCCCTCTATATACACAACTAGGATCAGCACTATATACCTGTACTAGAGTCCCCTCTATATACACAACTAGGATCAGCACTATATACCTGTACTAGAGTCCCCTCTATATACACAACTAGGATCAGCACTATATACCTGTACTAGTCTCCTCTGTATACACAACTAGGATCAGCACTATATACCTGTACTAGTCTCCTCTGTATACACAACTAGGATCAACACTATATACCTGTACTAGAGTCTCCTCTATATACACAACTAGGATCAGCACTATATACCTGTACTAGTCTCCTCTGTATACACAAATCTCTGTCTAAACATGAACACATATTAGGCTCACTGCACCAAGCTATAGCACAAGGCTATTTTTAATCAAGTGTTTGTTATTATTCAAATCTCAGTGTCCTCAGATGAAAATATCTGTCACTTTTTCAGACATAAAGGTCATTAGCATTGTGTGTTAGTTTTGAAAATTGAGCCAATGATGGGGCACTATTCCTCCCCCACTGACACCAATGATGGGGCACTATTCCTCCCCCACTGACACCAATGATGGGGCACTATTCCTCCCCCACTGACACCAACGATGGGGCACTATTCCTCCCACTGACTAATGATGGGGCACTATTCCTCCTCCCCACTGATACCAATGATGGGGCACTATTCTCCCCACTGACACCAATGATGGGGCACTATTCTCCCCACTGACACCAATGATGGGGCACTATTCCTCCCCCACTGACACCAATGATGGGGCACTATTCCTCCCCCACTGACACCAATGATGGGGCACTATTCCTCCCCCACTGACAACAATGATGGGGCACTATTCCTCCTCCCCACTGACACCAACGATGGGGCACTATTCCTCCCACTGACTAATGATGGGGCACTATTCCTCCCACTGATACCAATGATGGGACACTATTCCTCCCACTGACACCAATGATGGGGCACTATTCCTCCCACTGATACAAATGATGAGGCACTATTCCTCCCACTGACACTAATGATGGGGTGCTATTCCTCCCACTGACACCAATGATGGGGCACTATTCCTCACACACTGACACTACTGATGGGGCACCATTAGTGTCAGTGGGAGGAGTAGTGCCCCATCATTGGTGTCAGTGGGAGGAATAGCACCCCATCATTGGAATACCATACTGAAATACCATACCATATTGAAATCAAATCTGATGTTTTTTAATTTTTATTTGGTGTGCGATGGAAGAGGGGTAGTCTTATACGGCGAGTATAGCCCAAACCCTACAGTCATGGCCGAAATTGTTGGCACCCTTGATATTTCTCCAGGAAATCATGTATTTCTCACGAAACGTATTGCATTAACACATGTTTTGCTATACACATGTTTATTCCCTTTGTGTGTATTGGGACAAAACAAAAAAAGGGAGGAAAGAAAGCAAATTCGACATAATGTCACACAAACCTCCAAAAATGGGCTGGACAAAAGTATTGGCACCCTTTCACAACTGCGGATAAATAAGAATGTTACAAGCATGTGATGCTCCTGTAAACTCACCTGGGGCAAGTAACAGGTGTGGGCAATATAGAAATCACACCTGAAAGCAGATAAAAAGGAGAGACGTTCACTTAACCTTTGCATTGTGTGTCTGTCTGTGCCACACTAAGCATGGACAACAGAAAGAGGAGACGAGAACTGTCTGAGGACCTGAGAACCAAAATTGTGGCAAAATATCAACAATCTCAAGGTTACAAGTCCATCTCCAGAGAACTAGATTTGCCTTTGTCCACAGTGCGCAACATTATCAAGAAGTTTGCAACCCATGGCACTGTAGCTAATCTCCCTGGTCGTGGACGGATGAGGAAAATTGATGAAAGATTGCAACGCAGAATAGTCCGGATGGTGGATAAGCAGCCCCAAACATGTTCCAAAGACATTCAAGCTGTCCTGCAGGCTCAGGGAGCATCAGTGTCAGCGCGAACTATCCGTCGACATTTAAATGAAATGAAACGCTATGGCAGGAGACCCAGGAGGACCCCACTGCTGACACAGAGACATAAAAAAGCAAGACTACAGTTTGCCAAAATGTACTTGAGTAAGCCAAAAGCCTTCTGGGAAAACGTCTTGTGGACAGATGAGACCAAGATAGAGCTTTTCGGTAAAGCACATCATTCTACTGTTTACCGAAAACGGAATGAGGCCTACAAAGAACAAAACACAGTACCTACGGTAAAATATGGTGGAGGTTCAATGATGTTTTGGGGTTGTTTTGCTGCCTCTGGCACTGGGTGCCTTGACTGTGTGCAAGGCATCATGAAATCTGAGGATTACCAAAGGATTTTGGGTCGCACTGTAGGGCCCAGTGTCAGAAAGCTGGGTTTGCGTCCAAGATCCTGGGTCTTCCAGCAGGACAATGACCCCAAACATACGTCAAAAAGCACTCAGAAATGGATGGCAAAGAAGCGCTGGAGAGTTCTGAAGTGGCCAGCAATGAGCCCAGATCTAAATCCCATTGAACACCTGTGGAGAGATCTTAAAATTGCTGTTGGGAAAAGGTGTCCTTCCAATAAGAGAGACCTGGAGCTGTTTGCAAAGGAAGAGTGGTCCAAAATTCCGGGTGAGAGGTGTCAGAAGCTTATTGATGGTTATAGGAAGCGACTGATTTCAGTTATGTTTTCCAAAGGGTGTGCAACCAAATATTAAGTTAAGGGTGCCAATACTTTTGTCCAGCCCATTTTTGGGGTTTTGTGTGACATTATGTCATATTTGCTTTTCTGCCTCTGTTTTATATTTGTTCCAATACATACAAAGGGAATAAACATGTGTATAGCAAAACATGTGTTAATGCAATACCTTTTTTGTGTGAAATACTTGATTTTCAGGAAAAATATCAAGGGTGCCAACAATTTCGGCCATGACTGTATATTTTAACAGGAAAAGTAGGGGGTCGTCTTATACGCCGGCAAATACGGTATATATCAACACAGAGGCTGTACTAGTAAATTTTACAAATTATGGGTCCCGTGGCTGGACACTTTACTGGAGCTGCACAGCATCCGCATCACATGGTCGTTTTGCACCATATAATCCGGTGCAGGCAAACCGGGGCTCGCTGTATTTACAATCCTTTTGGGGTTTGATTAATTATTACTGGCACCTGAAGCAGATCGCAGACACAGTGCGATTGCAATGCGGAGCAGGAAACATTCAGGGATTGCTGCACTTTCCGCACCGCATATCTGTGAACCTAAGCTTAAACACATCATTCCTGACCTCTCTAGATGCTTGTAATCTTATGTCATTCATCCTCAAAGCTGACAACAGAGGCTGTGAGGTCAATGTCAGTCGGCAGTGTCAACGGTTAGTGTCAGTATCTAAAAAGCTTTCAGCACCCTCACAACCAGAAGTGAATTGCATATAATGTGTGTACGTATATATATATATATATATATATATATATATATATATATATATATAAATATTGTATCACTATAGCACGTTTTGCATATATTGAATTTGCTTCTATACTGTATTTATAAACTGGGAAGATTATATAAATACAGTATAAATAACCACCCTTTGTGCTGTCAGAGCAAATTCACATTGAGATCACAGGAGATTAGCACAATGATGATGAGTTGCAAGTAGAGAATCAATAATTATGAACCTGAAGGGTCAAAATGCTTGAAGTGTTGATTCTATGGTGAAAAAGGTGATTTGGGGTGGTACCCCTCCCTATGTGTGGGAGATCTTGGTTGTTTTTATTCTTGCTGCCTTGTACCTAATGGCTCTTAATATTGGCTATTGACTCCTTTGCAAATTCCCCACCATCAGTTAAATACAGCATTTGACCCTATAGGACTATAATCAGGATATCTGGCACCATGCTTCACATTACTCTTCCTCCTTATCAATACAATTCCATTATTCTGCTTATCCTAACTAAAAATTATTCTAATACCCTGTATTATAAAATATGTCATGGGGAATATAGAAAACACTTTCACTTATACTTGTTCTGGCACAGAAAGCCAAGTACAAAAGTTCAACTTACAAGGGGGAAAAAAACCTGACCTTATTAACTATGTATATAGAGGAAAACATGGAACACAAGATGATTTTAATAACACAGACAATATTCAACTATATAAGTAAAAAAAAAAAAACAAATCATTGAAATGCCAACAGATTCTGTATAACATAAATGCATGTTGAATATACAGTCATGGCCGAAATTGTTGGCACCCTTGATATTTTTCCTGAAAATCAAGTATTTCACACAAAAAAGGTATTGCATTAACACATGTTTTGCTATACACATGTTTATTCCCTTTGTATGTATTGGAACAAATATAAAACAGAGGCAGAAAAGCAAATATGACATAATGTCACACAAAACCCCAAAAATGGGCTGGACAAAAGTATTGGCACCCTTAACTTAATATTTGGTTGCACACCCTTTGGAAAACATAACTGAAATCAGTCGCTTCCTATAACCATCAATAAGCTTCTGACACCTCTCACCCGGAATTTTGGACCACTCTTCCTTTGCAAACAGCTCCAGGTCTCTCTTATTGGAAGGACACCTTTTCCCAACAGCAATTTTAAGATCTCTCCACAGGTGTTCAATGGGATTTAGATCTGGGCTCATTGCTGGCCACTTCAGAACTCTCCAGCGCTTCTTTGCCATCCATTTCTGAGTGCTTTTTGACGTATGTTTGGGGTCATTGTCCTGCTGGAAGACCCAGGATCTTGGACGCAAACCCAGCTTTCTGACACTGGGCCCTACAGTGCGACCCAAAATCCTTTGGTAATCCTCAGATTTCATGATGCCTTGCACACAGTCAAGGCACCCAGTGCCAGAGGCAGCAAAACAACCCCAAAACATCATTGAACCTCCACCATATTTTACCGTAGGTACTGTGTTTTGTTCTTTGTAGGCCTCATTCCGTTTTCGGTAAACAGTAGAATGATGTGCTTTACCGAAAAGCTCTATCTTGGTCTCATCTGTCCACAAGACGTTTTCCCAGAAGGCTTTTGGCTTACTCAAGTACATTTTGGCAAACTGTAGTCTTGCTTTTTTATGTCTCTGTGTCAGCAGTGGGGTCCTCCTGGGTCTCCTGCCATAGCGTTTCATTTCATTTAAATGTCGACGGATAGTTCGCGCTGACACTGATGCTCCCTGAGCCTGCAGGACAGCTTGAATGTCTTTGGAACATGTTTGGGGCTGCTTATCCACCATCCGGACTATTCTGCGTTGCAATCTTTCATCAATTTTCCTCATCCGTCCACGACCAGGGAGATTAGCTACAGTGCCATGGGTTGCAAACTTCTTGATAATGTTGCGCACTGTGGACAAAGGCAAATCTAGTTCTCTGGAGATGGACTTGTAACCTTGAGATTGTTGATATTTTGCCACAATTTTGGTTCTCAGGTCCTCAGACAGTTCTCGTCTCCTCTTTCTGTTGTCCATGCTTAGTGTGGCACAGACAGACACACAATGCAAAGGTTAAGTGAACGTCTCTCCTTTTTATCTGCTTTCAGGTGTGATTTCTATATTGCCCACACCTGTTACTTGCCCCAGGTGAGTTTACAGGAGCATCACATGCTTGTAACATTCTTATTTATCCGCAGTTGTGAAAGGGTGCCAATACTTTTGTCCAGCCCATTTTTGGAGGTTTGTGTGACATTATGTCGAATTTGCTTTCTTTCCTCCCTTTTTTTGTTTTGTCCCAATACACACAAAGGGAATAAACATGTGTATAGCAAAACATGTGTTAATGCAATACGTTTCGTGAGAAATACATGATTTCCTGGAGAAATATCAAGGGTGCCAACAATTTCGGCCATTACTGTATAAATGACAGGACTAACAATTATTCTTTTCTCTCTTCAGGAGTAAATGATGCCCTGTACATCAGCGTCACAGAGCCATCTCCACGGGCTACCACCGAGGACAAATGGCAAACTCCAACCACCCTACTACCTTCATCAGCCAGCAATGACATCAGAGGTAAATCAAAAGCAGTAGTGCCCACAACTGGTGCTATAAAGAGCCAGTCACACACTGTGATACATGAGACCACCACTAAGCCACCCTCCCTGTTACCCTCCATCAATAACACTGCCATCAAACAGGTGCTACCTCTACCAGTCCCATCCAACTGTACCAAGATGGATCGGACACAAAGACCGTTACCCTATACTGATGTCAAAAGGGACTGGCCCCAAGAAGTGGCGATTCTCAAAAGTATTGCCAATAAGCATCAGGAGCATGCAGTGTTGCACAACACTGATGCCATGAAGGGACACTCGCATGCAATGGTGCCAAACACTGCTGCCGTGAAAAATAGGTCACCTGCAGTGGTGCCAATCATTGCTGCCAAAAAAGATCAGTTACCTGCACTGGTACCAAATACAGGCGTCATAAAGGATCGGTCACCTGCATTGGTGTCAAACACGAATACCATGAAGGGCCGGTCACCTGCAGTGGTGCCAAAGATTGGTGCCATGAACAATCGGTTCCCTGCAGTGGTGCCAAACCCCAGAGCTGTTGCCAATAAGGATCGGCTGCATGCAGTGTTGCACAATACCGATGCCATGAAGCGACAGTCAGATGGAATGGTGCCAAACACTAAAACCAGGAAGGGCAGGTCACCTGCAGTGGTGCCAAAGATTGGTGCAATAAAAAATAAGTCACCTACAGTGACCCCCATTGCTGGGGTCATGAACAACCAGTCACCTACAGTGACCCCCAAAACCAATGCCATGTGGGACAAGTCATACACACTGGCCTTGGAAAACAACTTCACTTTCCATAAGGAACTTGGACGGGGGGTCTTCGGTAAGGTGATGTTGGCCTCTCATCCGGCCACTAACAAGATGCTGGCGGTGAAGATAGTTGAAAAGAAAAAATACTCTGATCCTAGACTTGCTGATAGAGAATGTGACCTGCTAGAAGCAGTCAGAAACAACCCGTTCATTACCCATCTATATGGCTCATTTCAATCAAAAGTAAGTTTTTTCATCTTCCAATTTCTTTATCTCTTTCCTATATTGCACTCCACTACTCATCCAGATGCCCTTAAATAGTTCTCGAAATGGTGCCTTTTTTGGGAGTCAATTGTAATGTAAATGTCATGTAAAGTAACCTAGATCTCTTTTTTTTCCCCACATAGGATCAACTCGTCGTTGTCATGGAATATGTGAGCGGAGGGGATCTGTATAAATTTATTGAGTGTTCAGCTCCACTTGCTGAGGACACCTTAAGGTAAGTAAAAGACCGGGTCACACTAGAGTTGGGGGTGGCTGCCCACTGAGGACAAGCAGGGACGTAGCCATGCCCCGTCCATCCATATACCTATTATCTATAAGAAAAACTCTGATCATCTTTAGCTTTAATTGGTCTGTGATGGTTTTGAATGCTAACATATTTCTATTTCTTTCTTCATCAGAAATCTCACTGCGGAAATATTATGCGGCCTGGAGTTCCTGCATTCCAAGAACATCGTGCACAGGTAATGATTGGATCTGCTGATATACAATAGAGCATTGGTCTTCAAACTGTGGCCTTTGCTTGCCTTTATCTGGCCATTAGGACACTTTCTCTCCCACTGACACCAACAGTGGGATATAATCCCTGTTACTGACATTAACAACAGAGCACTATTTCTACCAATGACACCAATGGTGGGGCACTATTCCTACCACTGACACCAACAATAGGGGACTATTCCTCCCAGTGTCACTAATGATGTGGTACTATTCCTCCCACTGACAGCAATGATGGGGCACTATTCCTCCCAGTGACACCAATGATGGGACATTATTCATCCCACTGACACCAATGATGGGTCACTATTCCTCCCACTGACATCAATGATGGGGCACTATTCCTCCCACTGATACCAATGATGGGGCACTATTCCTCCCACTGATACCAATGATGGGGCACTATTCCTCCCACTGATACCAATGATGGGGCACTATTCCTCCCACTGATACCAATGATGGGGCACTATTCCTCCCACTGACACCAATGATGGGGCACTATTCCTCCCACTGATACCAATGATGGGGCACTATTCCTCCTACTGATACAAATGATGGGGCACTATTCCTCCCACTGACACCAACGATGGGACACTATTCCTACCACTGATACCAATGATGAGGCACTATTCCTCCCAGTGACACCAATGATGGGACATTATTCATCCCACTGACACCAATGATGGGTCACTATTCCTCCTACTGACATCAATGATGCTGCATTATTCCTCCCCCTAATGCCAAAGATGCTCTGTTACTCCCACTGATGCCAGGACAATTTCTACTTCCAATGGCCACAGTCTGGCTACCCTAAAGTCTGAAGGACAAGATAATGGGCCCTTTATTTAGAAAGTTTGTAAACCCCTGTAAAAGAGTATAAAACGGCTCACTCCACCTGAATTCTTTTTATTTATTTATTTATGGGTAAATAATACTGGAGAAATCACCCTTGGTTTATTGTTTGTTGAATTAGGAACAATTTCTACCAGAGTTCCCAGTTACTTAGCCTTCCATGATGTCTCATTCCATCTGCTGCAGAAGTCTCAGGGCTCATGCCACATTCTATTAACAAAACAAATCAAGTAGAGGAGTAATAACTCCTCATAATGAATATAGCAGATGGATGAAGCTGGGAATTCAATAACAAAGATCCTACTGAAGGCAAATTTAAAAGAAACTGAATTGTATTTCTTTACATCTTTAATAAACTTGATATGCATGCTTAACCATTCATTCCTTTTCATTACAGAGATCTCAAGCCAGCTAATATTCTATTGGACCACGAAAGACATGCTAAAATCACCGATTTGGGCTTATCGAGGACCGGTGTCACAGAACAAAAAAGAATAAAAGGTTTAGCCGGGACGATAATTTACATGGCCCCAGAAGTAAGTACCCTGCTACCCGCCTGATATTAGACTTAGTGGTCATCTTTATTCAGATACACCAATTATCGTTATTACATATGTAAAAATGTTAAAGGGGTGCACCCCTATGGAGAATTTTTCCACTGATGCTCTAGTCGTTTTCAGTGGGTTTCAAGGCCAGAACCATATCCCCAAAAGGTGGGAATTTCTGAGCAGCAGTGTTGGAACTAATTTGTAGGACCCAACTGAGACATGAAAATAAGATAAGAGCTTCAGTATCTGCTCATCGGCTGTACTCACTTTAACGCTTGTGAACATTGAGCTATTGGGGTCAACACACCTTTATACAGGGCAAATTCTCCTTACTTGTCATGTTGACCAGGGATGAACTTGGGTTCAGTCAGAACCTGGAAGTTCTGACCAAACACCAACCAAACAAATAAATAAGACTGGCACTCCAGTTTATTTTGTCTACTCCATCCAACACAAAAAACAATACGCTTTGACTATACATACACTTTAAGCTTCACCGCCAATATTCACAAACTCTGCCCCAGTTTGATGTCCTATGAGCATGATTTTGGGACTACTGGGAGGCTTCCTACATCACATATGTCAACATTGAGTCATCCTCTGCCTGATCCGAAAATGTTCTCATACTTCTTTCTCTCCGTTATATTTCTACAGGTACTTCAAGGCATTCCATATTTCACCGTGATTGATTACTTCTCACTGGGGATAATAGTGTACGAGATGGCTTTAGGCAAACGCCCTTTCGGGATATGCCTGTCCGTTAATCAAAGGCTGAACGCACTGCTTTCCACGAAGGCCTATTATCCAACGAAAATCAAGTATTACCTCCGTGACCTCATAGAAAGAGTAAGTATACGCAGAGCTTTAGCTATTTGTAAGGGACAACATCCTTTCCAGAGTATATAGATTCTATGTAGGATTTTAGAAAATACAATTTTACATTTTTAACTGCACACATTCATGAAGATCGGGGTCTCTAAATATTTTAAACAAAGGGCCAGTTTACTGTCTTTCAGACTTTAAAAGGCCAGTCTGTAGCCGCTGCGAGTACAAAGTGCCCGAGCATTAGTGGAATGAAAGGATAAGTTCACTTGAAAAAAAATTAAAAGCTCCTTTTTACAGGTAAATTTACTAATTTTTTTGGAGCCTAGAAAGCATTGCACCCTCGATCAGCAGATCGCTGGGGCCATGCAGGACTCCTGCAAATCTCTCAGTGTACCTGTGTGCTCGTACGGGCAAGCAAATACAACGACAGGACAATGAAATACCACAGTGCTCAACAGCACTGTGGTAGTTCACTGAGCACTACAGACAGCTGCAAAGGAAGTTGGGACTTGTAGTTCATTCATTCACAGAGGTCTGAAAGAAGTGGCCCTGCGGGACTCCTGTTTTCAAAAGTGACAGCTGGTATGGGGAACTTCTGTCCGTACTGCTGTCACAGGGAAAGAGGAAAGTGGGAGGCAGCAGTGGGAATACCTTGCATATTCCAGCCTAAAAACAGGTGCCACATGTAACATGTTTCCAAAGGTAAACTTATCCTTCAACAATTTCTCAGGCTTGGTGGTCAGTGAGACTAAAAAGATTACACGGTGAGGGTTATTTATTGAAACTGGAGGGTGCAAAATTTGGTGCAACTCTGCATAGAAACCAATCGGCTTCCAGGTTTTATTCCCAAAGCTTAATTGAACAAAACAGAAGTTAAAAGCTGATTGGCTACCATGCAGAGCTACATCAGCTTTTGAGTGCTCCAGTTTTAGTAAATCTCCCCCAAAGCCTGTGGTCAGCAGAGAGAGAAATACTGGCGCCATCATTGGTATTAGTGTGAGGGATAGTGCCCTATCTTTTATATCAGTGAAAGAAATAGTGCCCATCATTGGTATTAGTGGGAGGAATAGCTCCATATTGTATGTGTAAACAAAGCAGCACAGGAAGAGGGGGAAGACAGAGGAATAGAAAACCTTTTTTACCTTCATGCAAGGAATGCATTAAGATAAAAGATGTTTTTAGCTTTAGTATCACTTTAATAATTAATTGTTATTAAAAACTATTATGAGTTACACAAATAAGAGACCTATGCTATGATTCAATCCAATCCCGACGCTTAAAAGTCAAATGAAGGAAGCGAAAACATGTAAATGTCAGAATCAAATATTAAATGGAGGGGGTGGAAAGTTCTATTGTTCAGGTATTATTATTGTTCTTTCAGTGTTCCTTACGTTATTTCATTCTCTTTTATAGCTCTTATGTATCGACCAAGAAAGACGAAAGATCCAAGTAAACAACCTCAGAGGTCACACGTTCTTCAAGACCTTCAACTGGGACAAGTTAGAGGAGAGACCACCACTGGAGGAAATTGACTTTGGATTGGTAAGTATTTGAATAAAGGAGGAGACTCATTATACTGGAGGGGGAGGGAAAATGTTCACCGGCAAGCATGTCTTCACCAGCTAAAACAGAATTTTCACATTTGTCTATGATTTTGGAGTCACTCCACAATCATATGGTCTGGAATAATTTCTGAATGGATTCTGTTTAATATTGGGGATGAGGATTGTGTATGGATTGGGTGCATAGCGTAGACCTGCTTATAGCTTATCCACACCCAAAACTGAATATATGGAAGCTTGTTATGACTTTTCTTTTTTTCTGGCTTTATTTATTTACTTGGTGATCCTACCAGTGACACACCTCTTGTGCTAGGGTGACAACGCTCATATATTGCCCTGTATCTATGGAGGAGCAGTGTTGTCACCCTTGCCTGTTCCCTTGGTTTGAACTACAAACACCTGCCCCTCTCCTTGTCTCTATGTCACAGAGGGGCAGGTGTTTGTAGTTCAAACCAAGGAAACAGGCAAGGGTGACAACACTGCTCCTCCATAGATACAGGGCAATAAGTGAGCGTTGTCACCCTAGCACAAGAGGTGTGTCACTGGTAGGATCACCAAGTAAATAAACAAAGGGCAGGTGTAATGGGGGGAGCGTGGGGTGGTCGGCAATTTCTGCATCAGTCAGAAACATTGATGCATTTCTCTTTGTTTTTCAGTGATTAGAATAAACTCTACATTAAAGAAGAAACACGACGATGACCTGATAGTACCAAAGGAGCGTTTCCACGGCTTTACGTAACAGGTGGAGGGATGATGATATCACATTATCCATCTTGTCCAATCATAGAATGCTTTGCATTCATTGAGAAAATGCAATGTATTCTTTGAATGGCGCCTGTGCTGAGCGAACGACCTCCAGTGTTCAGAATGCAGAAGGACAGTAGTTCAGAACAGCACCCAGGGACGTATCTACCGCGAGGCACACAAGGCATTTGCCTAGAGCGGCCATTTTTAGGGGGCAGAACCGCCCCATTGTCCCCGGAAGAAGGGACCTTTTGAACAGAGGCGGACAGCAGGAACATCGATGTGGTGGGGTGGGGGGGAGGGCAGTTGCAGAGCGATGGTTGTGTACCTCTCCCTCCAGCAGCTGACGAGATAGGACCAGGGGACAGCCTGGAGCAGGGAAAGGAGTGGCAGAGTGGAAAGAGCCCAGAGGAGGTGAGCTCTGCTGTCTTCTGCGGGCTCTCCCTCGTCATCCAACCAGCAGAGAAAGAGAGAGGAAGAAAGAGAGAGGAAGAAAGAGAGAGGAGAGAGGAGAGAGGAGAGAGGGAGAGAGAGAGAGAGAGAGAGAGAGAGAGGGAGAAAGAGAGAGGATCGTTTTCAGGCCCTATCTCCACCGTCCTCCGCTGCTAGCACCTCAGCTCCACCCCCTCCAACTGCCGCTCCAGGAGCCGTGGCAAGTCCCACTGTGATGATGTTGCCTCCTGAACCTAGGGTACCTACGCCAGAAAGATTTTCTGCGACCGCCACAAATTCAGAGCCTTTCGGAATGCATGCGGGTTATATTTTGCATTGCAACCTCGCACCTTTTTGCTAGAAGAAACCAAAGTGGGATTTGTGATCTCCCTTCTCCAGAGTGAGCCTCAGGCATGGCCCGTAGAGCCCCTAGTATCCTTCTGGATGTGCTTGCAAATCCTGATTGGCAGCCCACAAATTCTGCAGCACACTTACTTCCCCCATTCACTGCCCAACTCGGAATTCAGGTGGAAACAGCAAATTTAAATACTCCCCTTGATTTTTTTGAGCTGTTTTTCACAGATGATCTTTATGCATTCATTGTGGATCAAAGCAATTCATATGTACGACAATATATCGCCGCCAACCCAAATTCAAATCTTGCCAGACCATTCGCATGGAAACCCATTACGGTTTCCGAATTTAAAGTTTTTTTGGGCCTAACCCTTAACATGGGCATTAATAAAAAAAATTAATTGCGGTTGTATTGGTCCACAGACCCACTTGTTCACATGTCTGTGTTCTCTGCTGCCATGGCCAGGCATAGATATGAGACGATAATGCATTTTATGCACTTCTACAACAACACACTCAGTCATCCTCGGGGTGACCCTGAATTTGACCGGCTCCACAAAATTCGGCCCCTCGTAAATCACTTTAACCAAAAATTTGCAGATGTGTATACTCCCCATAAAAACATCTGCATCGATGAGTCCCTCATTCAATTTTCTGGCCGCCTTGTAATCAAACAATATCTCCCCAGCAAGCGTGCCAGATATGGGGTCAAGATGTATAAGACCTGTGAGAGGGCAACAGGCTAGACATGTAAGTTTCGGATTTACGAGGGAAAAGATAGTCACATGGAGCCCCCCGGATGCCCAGACTACATGGGGAGCAGTGGCAAGATAGTTTGGGACTTGGTGTCATCCTTTTTCCATATGGGGTACCACTTATACGTAGACAATTTTTATTCAAGCGTGCCACTATTTAGACATTTGTTCAATATGGGAATTTGCGCATGTGGCACTGTGCGATCTAATCGCTGGGGCTTCCCCCAACGGCTTGTAAATACCCGTCTTAGAAAGGGGGAAAAAGCCTGCTTGAGAAACGAAGAATTGTTTGCAGTGAAGTGGAAGGACAAACGGGATGTTTACCTCCTGTCTTCCATTCACGCAGATACGACTGTCCAAATTACCACGGCAGCTGGTGTTGTTGAGAAGCCCCTCTGTGTCCACGATTATAACCTTAACATGGGAGGGGTGGACTACAACGACCAGATGATGAAGCCGTACTTAGTTTCCCGAAAAACCAGACGCTGGTACATAAAAGTGTCTGTTTATTTATTTCAATTGGCTGTATATAACGCTTTTGTTCTCTACAAAGCAACTGGACATAGTGGATCATACCTAAAATTCCAGTTAGAGATCAACAGGGCCCTTTTGTATCCAGAAGGTGCTGCACCCCAAACCCCCATCCCAGATGCAGTTAGCCGACTGCATGAGACACATTTTCCCGATACCATTCCTGGTACCCCAACCCAAAGAAGACCCCCAAAAAATTTGTCTACAGCAAACGTGGAATTAGGCGTGACAGCCGCCATTGTTGTCCCTCCTGTCCTGGCCAACCTGGCCTCTGCGTCAAGCCCTGCTTCCGCCTCTACCATACACTAGTGAACTATTAGTATAGGGTACAGCACGGCACAGTTCAGGACATATTTACACAGGGTCTCGAAAGATGTTAGGTAGTCAGGAAACTGGCTATCGCATTTGGAGAGACCCGACCATCTGTTTTAAAAATGTTTAAAATTTGAAAAAAAAAGTTAAAAAAAAAAAAAAATTAAGAGTACAATTCCCCCCCAAAAAAATAAAAAAATTGAAAAACCAAAAATAGTTAGTGTTGTTGCCATTTTTGTGAGTGTTCTACTTTTACTGTTTTATTGTTACTGTTTTATTGTTAACCATTTCTGTTTGCAGGAATGCTTTCAGCTGCAGCACTGACCTGTTTATTCTGACAGCAACAGGGACTTGCTCTCAGAATAGACATAAATCAGCGTGGGCAGCGCTTTTGGATGAGATTTTTCATCTGCAGTTAAAAAAAGAGCATATATGCCGAAGCATGAGGGCCTGGGGTGGCCAGTGGGTGGATGGCCCCTATGCTTCGACATATATATTTTATATTTGTTGGCACATTTCATGTGTGCCCACCATTAGAAGTGGGTGGATGCAGGGAGGTTTCTAATGGTGGGCATACCACACACTTTTTCTGGCAGAGATTTCTTCTCTTTTTTTTCCATTCAGCCCACAGGCTGCATAAAGAAAAAAAGAACATAGCATATACACCCAACAAGGACCAGCGATGTACTGGTACATCACTGGACTTTGAATGGTTATACTAGGGTGATGCCTGCAGCTGCAGGCATCATCCTGGTATCATTTTTTTCAGCCGGCAATGGGTTTTCATGTAAAAGCATTCCTAGTGGTTAATTAGCTGCAAGATTGCCTTTACAAGCAGCGGGAGAAAATGCCCCCCCCCTCCTCCTCCTCCCTGAGATAGCATTAAAAGTGATTAAAAAAAAAAATTAAAGGGACACTGTAAAAATATTTAAGTAAATCAGAAAAAAAAAAAAAAAAAAAAAAAAAAAAAAAGGACCCTCGCCCATCCACGCACTCGCACACCTGCGGTCGTGAGCGTTGACCCTGTGCCAGTATGGAAACAGCGATTGCACCATGCATGTGAGGTATCGCCACGAACGTCAGATCAAGGGCAGTAATTATAGCTCTAGACCTCCTCTGTAAACCTAAAATGGTAGCTTGTAAAGGCTTTTAAAGCGTTGCCTATAGATATTAAAAATGTATGCAGTTTGTCGCCATTGCACAGGGCATGCGTAATTTTAAAGCATGTCATGTTTGGTATCTATTTACTCAGCATAGCATCATCTTTTATATCATACCAAATAATTGGTCAATATATTGTGTTTTTGTGCATTAAAATTAAAAAAAGTGTATATTTTTCAAAAAAATTGTGTTTGAAAAATCGCTGTGTAAGTAATATGTGAGATAAAAAATTGCACCACCCACCACTTTATTTACTAGGGTGTCTGCTCTAAAAAAATATATAATGTTTGGGGGTTCACTTTAATTTCCTAGCAAAAATACTGATTTTTTTAATGTGAACAAAAAGTGTCAGAAAAGGCTTGGTCTTCAGGTGGTTAGAAGAGTGAGTGATGTGTGGCATAAACTTCTAATGCTGGGCATAAAATGCCCCCACCCCTCAAAATGACCCCTTTTTGGAAAGTAGACACCCCAAACTATTTGCTGAGAGGCATGTTGAATCAATAGAAGAATTTATTTTTTTACCACAAGTTTTTGGAAAATGACAAAAAAAAACAAAAAAAAACAAAAATTACACAAAATTGTCATTTAAATAATTTATTGCTCACACAAGCCATATGTATATGTGGAATTACTCCCCAAATACATTCTGCTACTTCTCCCAAGTATGGGGGTACCACAGGTGAGAGACATTTTGGCAGTCTAGCCAAGTACAGGACCCCAAAATCCAATAAGCACCTTCAGGCTTTTAAAGGGCTTTATTTCCTCATTACACTTCCTGACTACCTATCACAGTTTTGGAGGCCCTGGAATGCTAGAATAGCACCAAACCCCCCCAAATGACCAATTTTTGGAAAGTAGACACCCAAAGGAATTTGATAAGAAGCATGGTAAGTATTTTGCAGATCTCATTTGTTGCCACAAGTGTTTGTAAAATGAAGAAAAAAACAAAAACATATTTTTTCTTTTCTTTTTTATATTTCAAAACCTTGTGAGAAAAAATGAGATCTGCAAAATACTTACCATGCCTCTTTTTAAATTCCTTGGAGTGTCTACTTTCCAAAAAGGGGTAATTTGGGGGGGGGGGGGGGTTGGTGCTATCCTGGCATTTCAGGGCCTCCGAAACTGTGATAGGTATTGGGGAAGTGAAATGAAGAAGTTACGCACCTTCAGGTTTTCAAAGTGGTCATTGGATTTCAGACTCCTGTATGTGGCTAGGCTCCCAAAAAGTGTCACACGTGTGGTATCCTCATACTTGGTAGAAGTAGCAGAATGTATTTTGGGGTGTAATTCCATACCCATGGCTTGTGCAAGAAATAAATCATTTAAATGACAATTTTGTGTAAATAAAAAAAAGTTTTTGTCATTTTCCAGAAACTTGTGGAAAAAAAATAAATCTTCCATGGACACAATGGGGTTTATTTACTAAAGCTGGAGAGTCCAAAATCAGACTCCCTTCTGCATAGAAACCAATCAGCTTCCAGGTTTCATTGCCAAAGCTTCATTGAACAAGCTGAGGTTAGAAGCTGATTGGTTTCTATGCAGAAGGGAGTCTGATTTTGGACTCTCCAGCTTTAGTAAATAAACCCCAATATGTCTCTCAGCAGATAGCTTAGGGTGTCTACCTTCCGAAAAGGGGTCATTTGGGGGTGTTTGTTCTATCCTGGTATTTTAGCACCTCAAGAGATGTGATGGGCGGTCAGAAAGTAAAAGCTGTGTAAATTTCAAATTATCTATACCATAGTTTGTAGACGCTATAACTTTCACACAAAGCAACTTATTGGGATTTTTTTTACCAAAAACATGTAGCAGAATACATTTTGGCTTAAATTTATGACTAACTTTGAGTTTACGATATATTTTTTATAGCTGAAAGTAGAAGATATTGTTTTTTTTCAAAAGTTTCGTGTTTTTTTTGTTTATAGCGCAAAAAATAAAAAGCGCACAGGTGATAAAATACCACCAAAAGAAAGCTCTATTTGTGTGAAAAAAAGGACGTAAATTTCGTTTGGGTACAGCATTGCATGACCGCGCAATTATCATTTGAATTAGTGCAGCGCCAAACAGAAAAAAAAGGCCTGGTCATTAAGGGGGGTAAATCCTCAGGAGCTCAAGTGGTTAATGGAAAAAGCAGATACCAAACTGTCTTCCCTAGACAGCTTTTTTGAAGCTATGGCGCAACTATACGATGACCCCCAATGATCCGCATCTGCAGAAACTGCGCTCCACTCTCTCCAGCAGGGTCGTAGGGCAGCTGAGGACTATGTAACCAAGTTCAGGTGCTGGAGCGCTGATACCAGCTGGAATGACGCTGTCTTCCGCTATCAATTTCGCTTGGGTCTGGCTGAATCCCTGAAAGACGAGCTAGCTCGGGTTGGAGTACCAAGTACCTTGGAGGAACTTATCAAGCTGACTATTCAGACTGACTGCCGACTCAGGGAACGAAGGCTGCAGAGATCCGCAGGTCAAGCTCGCTCCACATGGATGCTGTCCAGGACACCACCTCCAACAAGTATGGCATCAACCAATTCTACCACACCCAGTTCTGACGGGTCAGAACCTATGCAGATTGGGTTACTACGTACCACCCTCACTCCGGAAGAGCGGAAACGACAGGGCAACCTATGCCTCTACTGCGGAGAACCTGGGCACTACGTGCGAAACTGCCCTGCAAAATCAAGTAAGTCTCTGCCAACCTTGCCTGCTAAAATGTCTGCTGTCAACCCTGCCTGATGTCATTTCGTCCCCGCTATTCTCCGTCATCCTGGGAATTCCATGGTTACAGGCCCATAACCCCGGCATAAATTGGGTATCTGGTAAAGTGCACTTTAACTCAGCCTACTGCCATGAGCACTGCTTTCCTCAAGTTCCTGCTCCGTCCGGGCCCCTGCTGTGCCTGGAAAATGATACTGAAGTAGGCCAGTTAGTTCCAGCAGCTTATCACGACTTCTTAGACGTCTTCAGCAAGCGCGGTGCAGACAGCCTTCCACCTCACAGGCCTTACGATTGTCCGATTCAGCTACTACCGGGAGCTGAGATCCCCTTCGGTCGGATTTTCCCGCTATCAGAGCGTGAGCTGGAAGCACTAAAGGATTATATTGACGATAACCTCAAAAAGACGTTCTTCCGCCCCTCTACTTCTACCCCAATATTTGATTAAATGGAAAGGGTATGGTCCTGAAGATAATTCTTTCACAATATTCTCATTTTCTGAGATTGTGGATTTGGGGTTTTCATGAGCTGTAAGCCATAATCATCACAATGATGACAAATCACAGCTTGAACTATCTTGCTTTGCATGTAATGAGTCTATCTCATATATTAGTTTCACCTTTTAAGTTGCTGCACTGAAATAAATGAACTTTTACACGATATTCTAATTTTTCGAGTTTCACCTGTATATATACACACACACACACTTATTGAACTCTCTCGCTCTCTCATTGGGGAGTGGGGGGGGGCAGAATTTCTGTGTTGCCTAGGGCAAAATCTAAATACACTACTGAAGGCACCCAGAAGATAGCGGAGATAACTGAAGTAGCCATGTAGTAGTGGTGTAGTAGCGGTGGCTACGACAGTGATTTTGTTCTTTGGGCTTTAATATTTTTTACATTTTGTAAGTAGTATCCTATTGTGGAGAATGAAGTGTTTAAGTGGTACTGCACCATGTGGGGCTCTCGTCTTTTATCTTCTATGTGATATATTATAAGTGGAGTATTGGAAGGAAGTTTCTTTTAACCCTGGAGATCGGGAACGGTTATCCTAGGAGTCCAGTACTACAGGTTGAAGGGAGTTATGGTCCCTGGAGGATTAGTTACCAAAGCTCAGTATGCCAACCATGAGAGTGGGAGGCAACATATTTTGGTGAGTGCACACCTGAGAGGCGAGCACCACACAGAGTTATATTACTTTTTGGCACAAGTATTCACGTGGTGATTATCGGATGATCTAAGTGATTTATTTTTATGAAATATTTATGATTTCTGTCACGTGGTGATCACAGGAATGGACTGAAACGTTTGGATTTTTTTTTCGTATTTCATTTAGAAACTGATATTGATGCATGCGCCGCTAAAATATTTTCTCTTTAAATATTTTTCTTGTATATGTTCTTTTTTGAGCTGCTGCGTTTTTGGAAAGGGTCAGGGATTTTTTTAAAAGCAAAAAGCAGCATGCATTTTTGCTACAATAGAGTTCAATGGAGAATCTGCAGACATTGCCACGATTTTGCCACGTTTTGCATTTTTATTCTGCCCAGCAAAAAAAAAATTCCACTTAAAAAAAAAAAAAAAGCTGGACAAAAATGCAAATTGTGGCAGAATCGCGCCAAAAACATGTGTAGAAAAATGCTAAACGAACTGCGAAAAGCACTACAAGACAGAAAAAAAGCAAACTGCATAGGTGTGAACGGAGCCTTCCAGCGGATTCACACATGTGCGGTGCGGATTGAAGCTCAGATTTCACAGCTAATTGATACAGTAGTTGTTCACAGGTTTACATCAGGTTTAGGACAGGATCAGCTCAGGGTCTTATCTTGTTCACACATATGTGGCTTAGAAATGGTTCCCATAGAAGTCAATCCGCATCTGAACCGGACCGCACTGCTCAGAAATCAGACATGACTCTTTTTAAAACCGAAATTAATCCTCACCGCAAGTACACCGGACATATGTGAACAGGCACCATAGGAAGCAATGTTTTTTCACAGGGTATGCGGATTGGATGCAGTT
Organism: Staurois parvus; assembly: GCF_062004578.1. NCBI lineage: Eukaryota > Metazoa > Chordata > Amphibia > Anura > Ranidae > Staurois > Staurois parvus. The sequence continues at coordinate 256,883 of NW_028318941.1, forward strand.
CACACTGCATCCAATCCGCATATATTATTATTATTATACAGGATTTACATGGCGCCAACAGTTTGTGCAGCGCTTTACAGTATAAGGGAGGCAATACAATTACAATACATTTCAGTACAGAAGGAATGTGAGGGCCTTGCTCGTGGAGCTTACAATCTAAAGGAAGGGGGAATATATGTGAACGGCACTTAGAGTGGGGCTTGGGAGCAAGTATGCACAAGTGTCCCCAGCAATGCCGGCCTGAGAAGAGGAGGACTGTGGCTGCTCTGTACAAAACCATTAAGTATAACATAGTAACAAAGATGCAGCGCTAAAATAATTATTAAAGTGAAGTATGTGCAAGCGCCAATAGGCGTAGATGGGAAAGCAAAGTGAATCATCCAAATATGACGTATAAATAGTAGAAGCAGTACTAAATACAAATATAGTCATGTGACTTTGGTGGTAGATATAAAGTCCAATGAGGCCGTAATCCGTTTCCCTGAGTTCTTTGACTAGGTGACTGGAAAATTGGTAATGTGAATGCACTAACCAGAAGCGCAATCTTTATGCGCATTTGTGTAAAAAGGTATATCCCGTCATGGTCATATGGATGTGGATAGGACCAAAGGCAATCATCTGGCACACGTCAGCATACAAGTTGATTAACGGACCTTACGCACACTCTCCAGGGACATCTCCTCAGATGTACATGACCAATGGAATAGAGAAGCAGAAGGCATTTGTAGATATCCACCTTAAAAGGCTCGTGAAATAACAAGCCAGAAAGGGTACTTGACAGTGCAGTACTTTATTAAATGTACAGCTGAATGATAGGTAAATATATGAATGCTCTCACATCTGGCAATGTCTGGCAATACAAGAGAATCCAAGATGGCCGACGGCCTTCCTGACAGCCTCATCGGCGTGACATACACAGCTAGGCTCCTTCCAACACATTTCGTGCCCGAGCACGTCTTCAAAGGCCCCTCTGGCATTGGGAGGAGCCTAGCTGTATACGTCATACCGTTGAGGCCGTCAGAAAGGCCGGCGGCCATCTTGGATTCTCTTATATTGCCAGACATTTGCCACATTTGAGAGACTGCAGACATGATACAAGAGATGGTCAGAGACTGCAGACATAATACAAGAGATGGCCAGAGTCTGCAGACATGATACAAGAGATGGTCAGAGACTGCAGACATAATACAAGGGATGGCCAGAGACTGCAGACATGATACAAGACATGGTGAGAGATTGCAGACATGAAAGAAGAGATGGTCAGAGACTGCAGACATGATACAAGAGATGGCCAGAGACTACAGACATGATACAAGACATGGTGAGAGATTTCAGACATGAAAGAAGAGATGGTCAGAGACTGCAGACACGATACAAGAGATGGCCAGAGACTACAGACATGATACAAGACATGGTGAGAGATTGCAGACATGAAAGAAGAGATGGCCAGAGACTACAGACATGATACAAGACATGGTGAGAGATTGCAGACATGATACAAGAGATGGTCAGAGACTACAGACATGATACAAGGGATGGTCAGAGACTGCAGACATGATACAAGGGATGGTCAGAGACTACAGACATGATACAAGACATGGTGAGAGATTGCAGACAATGATACAAGAGATGGTGAGAGACTGCAGACATGATACAAAAGATGGTCAGAGACTGCAGACATGATACAAGGGATGGTCAGAGACTGCAGACATGATACAAGGGATGGTCAGAGACTGCAGACATGATACAAGGGATGGTGAGAGATTGCAGACAATGATACAAGAGATGGTCAGAGACTGCAGACATGATACAAGAGATGGTAAGAGACTGCAGACATGATACAAGGGATGGTCAGAGACTGCAGACATGATACAAGGGATGGTCAGAGACTGCAGACATGATACAAGGGATGGTCAGAGACTGCAGACATGATACAAGGGATGGTCAGAGACTGCAGACATGATACAAGGGATGGTCAGAGACTGTAGACAATGATACAAGGGATGGTCAGAGACTGCAGACTTGTGAATATGCTACTTGAATTGTTGGAAACTGGGGACATGCTTCAGGAGACAGCCATACACTGGAGACATATTACATGAGACTGCCAGAAATCACTGCTTTAACGGTACAATGAGGAAACACAGATTTATTTCTGCAGGGGATATCAATATCCCCATGATTTCTAGCACATGGTAGGTGCATAGACACCACCAGCAACAATAGATCTCCCAGCAGTCAGCATCAGGAGACCTTTTTCTCAACAGTAGACCCTCCCAGCAAAGACTGACTGCCCCCAGCAATAAGATCCTCCATGAGCAACAACAGATCTCCCACCAGCAACAATAGATCCCCCGCAAAAATAGACAACCCCACCAGCAACAATATATTTCCTAGCAGCGAGCATCAGGTGACCCTTCCGTCAACAGTAGATCCCTCTCAGTAATAACAGAGCCCCCACCAGCAATAATAGACCCCATTAAAACATTAGATCCCCCAGTGATAATAGCTCCCCACCAGCAAAAACACATACATTCAGTGCTGGAGGTGCCAGAACTGCGTTTCCCAGGGTTCCCACTGAAATAATGCTCTGGTAACCGACCTCTCTGCACCTCCTTCTGAAGAAACAGGTTATACATCCTTTGACATGCGTATAGGGACACTTCTGTGGTGACCGAGGACAACATATATTAGGTGGAATTTGCTCACTCGCTGCCTGCAATATCCCGCGGATGAGTCGCTGCTGCAGGCAAAGTGATGTACAGTACGTCGCTGCCTACTTCTGGGTGTGTGCATGCGCGCCCCCTAGCCGACACCCACTGTCATTGTACACAGCGGGAGCCTATTAACAAGTCCCGGTCAATGATTTACGATTGGGACCTGCTGATTGGCTGTGTACAATCCCTAGAGCTCTGTGTTTGTAAGCAGCACAGAGCTCTGTACAGAGGGAGCGATCTGCAAATCAGGGATGAGAAACAGAGATCTACTAGCAAAAGCAGCACACTTTACATACACTAGACATAGTTAGGCACATAGTTAACCCCTTGATCGCCAGCCTTCCCTGCCAGTGTCATTAGTATAGTGACAGTGTATAGTATTAGCAATAATGTCATTGGTGATATCAGTGGCAGTTAGGGCTCATTCACACTTGACTGTTTTACCAACGCTTGCCAAACGCCCCTATAGCGTTTGGCAAGCTTTGGTTCGGCGTTTGCTGAGCGTTTTTTAACGCTCGGCAAACGCTCTGCAAACGCCACATGCGAGGTTCAGCGGTGGTTGCTAGGCGTTTGCCGAGCGTTAAAAACGCCCCACAAACGCCTATAATGAAGTTTGAATGGTGTTACCGCTCCGCAACCGCACCGCAAACGCCAGCCGGGCATTTGCGGCACCATAGACTAGAATAGGAGGCTTCAACGCCTCCTGACTCGACCAGAAGTATCCATTTTGCTGCACCGCGACGCTACCGCTCCCAAAGGAACAGCGCCATGTGCTGCAATGGGCAGAATTGTTCGAGGCGTTTGGGAAGTGGTAAAAACGCTTCCCAAACGCCTTTCTGCTGCTTGCAAACAAGGCTAGTGTGAACGTAGCCTTAGTCAGTTCCCCCCAGCGTCAGTTAGTGTCAGATTGCCGCCGCACTATCACAGTCCCATTATAAGTTGCTGATCGTTGCCGTTAGTAGAATAAAATGAATAAAACTCAAGTATATATACCATCGTTTCCTAATTTTAAAAAATAAACTATTAACACTTCAATTTCTGAAAACATTCTTCATTCACAGCAGTTTTTCACATGTACTGCAATTTTTGCAGATTACTGTAGGTGAAATACAACATGGAGTTGTGCGACTATTGCCACAGAACCACCACTGGGCCTAAAAAATGAGCAATAAAATTAAAGAACTCCAGGCAAAATATTTATTCTCCCATGAAGTGGGGCTGTGCTTGCACTGCATGGGTTAACTGCTCGCCTTTGTCTAGGAGTGAGGAAAGTGTAGATATACTTACCTAATCCACCGATCCTCCAAGTACAAGAATGGTCCCAGCCACATCTGCCCACCCGCTAGCAATCTTGTGAATGGACTGATCCTGACATCATTACGTCAATAGACCGCCTCTGCACGTGAAAGCCGCAGGAAAGAGGATTGGTCTGTGCAGAACAGATTTCTGGTATCTATATTCTATGTACTCTCTGCTGATATGTATTTTTTAATCTTTTTGAAAAAAAAAAAAAAGGGTGTGCCTTTCCCTATTATTTTATTTCATTGTACTCTGTGGCTTCTATGGGGCAACTTAAATGTTGGTTGTGGCACAAAGAAGTTTCCACAGGGGCCTCAAAGTTCAACTCAAAATTGCCTCCCATTGACTTCAATGCAAAATCGCCTCCCATTGACTTCAATGCAAAATCGCCTCCCGCTGACTTCAATGCAAAATCGCCTCCCATTCACTTCAATGCAAAAATGTGTTCCATTCACTTCAATGCAAAAACTCCTGTCAATAGCAATTCAATGTGAACACTTATCTCCGCATACCACGCTACTCTATCACTTGAGAGTCTGGAACGCACTGCTACAAACTCGCACAGGACCCTTTTTCTTGATGGCACTCAAATGCAATGTGTGTGGATTGTATATGTCTGAACCACCTCAATAGGAACACATAATATCTAGACTGTCATGTAAATCTGTGTGTTTGAAAATGCATCCAGAATCGCATATGTGTGAACCAGGGGAGCTCCATTCACACCTGGGCATTTTGGGATCGCGGCAGAATCGCTGAGATCGCAAAACGCAGGATCAGGTGCCATTATTTTTAATGGAACCTAAAACATGGTGCGGTTTTGCCACGATTGCCGCGTGACACGATTGCTCCTAATGGGCAACAAGCTTCACGCGATGCAAATTGCCACTCAGTAAATCGCATGACAATTGCCGCAAATCACACTGCATGTATCTTGTGCCCAAACTGAGCTCCTGCTATTTTTTGGGCAGCAAGCGTCACATGAGGCAATCTGCCGCGACTGCCATGCAGTAAATCATGTGACAATCTCAGCAAAACTGCACCGTATTTTAAAAGCGATTGGAAAATAATCACACCCGAAGCAGAGTTTTGTGATTGTAGTGCGTTTTGGGATTGTGGGCAGAATCGCAGAAATTCAATGTGTGAAGGGGCCTAACGGAGCGGACACTTGAAACTCAATTTGGCTGCTCAGCATGCAATAGTACTGAGAACCCAAGTCTTTCCGTGTGTGAGGGTAACCTGAAGGAATAAAGTTTTTTTTTGTCTCATCTGGGCCGGCACTTTATTCGCTCAGCAGATGGGCTTCCGCTGAGCGTTAAAAGAGCCGGACACTCCCCTTTCCTCACAGGCACCCAATCAGTGCTCACCACACTGCAAGGTCTCTCCCCTCCCTACTAGTCCCCGGGGGGCTGGATACAGGCGGGGAGGAGATAAACAGCACAATGTTGAAAACATTAATAGCTGAAGTCGCCATAAGGCCCCTTTCATTTTTGAAAGCCCCAGACATTCCTAAAAGCACCTCTGCCTGACAAAAACATTAACCCTTCATATTTTTTTTATCAGGACAAGTAGATTGTCATGAGGGACAAGTAGATTGGGACCCCGATTAGTCCCTTGGACAAGTCATTTTTTTAAATAATCTCCACACCCCTGATCATAATAATAAAAAATAAACAAATCAAAATGAATTATTAACAACATAAAAAAAGGAAAAGTAATAAAAGTAAAACTAAAGGCAAAACTTGTTTTAATTTTGGATAGAGTAAGGCTGGCCATGCTTGGGTTGAAATTCGACTGATTTTTCGTCTGAAAATCGGACCCAAGAATAAGTGGCTGATTTTTGCTCTGTTAGTGGGTCAATGGCACCGGCCGATTTTCGTGGTTCCTCCCCTTTTTGGTGATCGGGCATGTTTGGATCGGGCAAGGTTGATTGTTTGTGCTGTACAAAGTTTAGTCAGGTGCGACTTTCATGCGACATTGGAGGGTTTACATTGAAGTCTAAGGCCATCAAACATAAAAGTTGGACCAAAGTAGTGTAGAAACTACTTTCAAGTTGCTGCGACTTGAAGTAGCACCTATATGAATGGTATTCATTTGAAAACATGGGGTGTGACTTGTCAACCCCAAAATGCAAGAGTACAATCCAAACGTACACGTTCCTGCGTTAAAAATGGCTGTGTGCATAAGTGGGTGCTGCATCGACCGTCAGCTGGAACTGAACAGAATCAGAAAGGCAGAATGTCACCAACACACTGAGGATCACCAGTACAGGTCCAAAAGTTTTAATCAACGATCACATAGTTACAGCAAGGCAACATTTCGGAGTCTCGCAGGACCCCTTCATCAGGCATGTGACCTGATGAAGGGGTCCTGCGAGACTCCGAAACATTTCCTTGCTGTAACTATGTGATCGTTCATTAAAACTTTTGGACCCGTATTGGTGATCCTCGGTGTGCTGGTGACATTCTCGCTTGTCAACCCCAAAGTCGTATGACAAGTTGCACAAGTGTGAATGGGCTCTAAAGGAGAGTTCTAACCCCGGTCAGTTTTATTTTTTTGACACCTGTCGCACAGGGGAGATTTCCCTTCACTTCTTGTCTCTTAACCCAAACAGGAAGTGAGAGGGAATCCCTGCAAATTAATGGAATCCTCTGGCCCTCCCAGGTAACTAGAACTAGTGTCCGCATTGGAAGATTTCTCCTCTATTCCTGTTCTGGGGACAACACAAAATTTGGGATCTACTTTCACTTTCAATGATAATGGTAAACAGGACAAATAGAGGGGGAATCTCCCTAACCCCTTGCCCTCCAGAGGATTTACCTCCCCCCCCCTTCCTGACCAGGCCAGTTTTTGCGATATGGCACTGTGTTACTTTAACTGACAATTGTGCGGTCATGCAACGCTGCACCCAAATTAAATGTATGCCCTTTTTTCCCCACAAATAGAGCTTTCTTTCGGTGGTACTTGACCACCTCTGCATTTTTTCTTATTTGTGCTATAAAAAAAAGACCCGACAATTTTGAGAAAAAAAACAATATTTTCTACTTTTTGCTATTAAAAATGTATAGTAAAAGAATTAAAAAAATCAAATTTCATCATAAATTTAGGCCAAAATGTATTCTGCTCCATGTCTTTGCCAAAACAAAATCCCAATACGTGTAAAGGAATTGGTTTACGTGAAAGTCATAGCGTCTACAAATGGCGGTATAGATACTGGAATTTTTTTTTTCACACTAGTAATGGTGGCTATCAGTGAGTTATAGCGGGACTGTGGTGGGCATTCTGACACTGGGGGGGGGGAACTGACTGTCACTGACATCCCCAGTGGCACCAATACAGTGATCAGTGCTAATAAAAAGCACTGACACTGTACTAATGGCACTGGACAGGTAGGGGTTAACATCTGGGGCGATCAAAGGGTTAACTGTGTGCATTTTACTGTGAACTTGGAGCTCTCCCCCATTGTGTCTTTTCCCCTATGTTAGCATTGTGTCCACAGTAGCATTTGCGTAGGCAGAGCAGAGTAGGACTGGCCATAGAGGGATTACTTTGACGCAGTTGGCCAGCTTAAGCATGTATTGCAATATGTGTGAACTAAATATCCCTATTTATTGCATAGTCTGCATGAAAAGGTATATACCAGTGTGCAGAGGGTCCTTTACAATTACTGTGTAAGCACACTGCTTTGTATTGGTCTGCTATGCAGAGCCATACAAAGCTGTGTGCAGGAGCTGACAGGGGAGAGATCTGTATTGTTTACATACAGGTCTCTCCCCTGCCGGGTGGCAGCGGAGAATCACCGGCTGGGACCAATGGCGGCGTGGGTAAGATGCACGCGCCCCCTACATATATATACGTGATTTTGCACACCATTGCCGCCCTGTAGCAGTAGTTCTGCTATAGGGTAGCGGGAAAGAAGTCAATAAGGGCACAGACAGCAATAAAAACCTGACAGGGATTCTAATAGCTCTCCACTCCATCCAAAACTAAAAAAGTGTCACCTTTAGTTATACTTTAAATGGTTAGTTCACCTTTACCAAAAAACTGCCTGTTCAAAAAACACAATAAAATGGACTTGATGGACCATTTGGTCTTTTTTTCTGCCATCACTTTTCTATGCTCCTATGCAGATAAGGGGTGTCTGTAGATAAAAAGCAAACTGTGCAGCTCTGACTAAAGCTGAATAATGTCCTTGCTATAAATGTGGGTCATTTACTTACCTCATGAAGCCTGACTGGAATACTCCCAGGGTCGTTGCTAGGTGAGGCCTAGTCCTCGCTATAGGTCCTTGCTATAGGTGTAGGCCATTTATTTACCTCATGAAAGCTGACTGGAATACTCCCAGGGTCGTTGCTAGGTGAGGCCTAGTCCTCACTATAGGTCCTTGCTATAGGTGTAGGCCATTTATTTACCTCATGAAAGCTGACGGGAATACTCCCAGGGTCATTGCTAGGTGAGGCCTAGTCCTCGCTATAGGTCCTTGCTATAGGTGTAGGCCATTTATTTACCTCATGAAGCCTGACTGGAATACTCCCAGGGTCGTTGCTAGGTGAGGCCTAGTCCTCGCTATAGGTCCTTGCTATAGGTGTAGGCCATTTATTTACCTCATGAAGCCTGACTGGAATACTCCCAGGGTCGTTGCTAGGTGAGGCCTAGTCCTCGCTATAGGTCCTTGCTACAGGTGTAGGCCATTTATTTACCTCATGAAAGCTGACTGGAATACTCCCAGGGTCGTTGCTAGGTGAGGCCTAGTCCTCGCTATAGGTCCTTGCTATAGGTGTAGGCCATTTATTTACCTCATGAAAGCTGACTGAAATACTCCCAGGGTCGTTCCTAGGTGAGGCCTAGTCCTCGCTATAGGTCCTTGCTATAGGTGTAGGCCATTTATTTACCTCATGAAAGCTGACTGGAATACTCCCAGGGTCGTTCCTAGGTGAGGCCTAGTCCTCGCTATAGGTCCTTGCTATAGGTGTAGGCCATTTATTTACCTCATGAAGCCTGACTGGAACACTCCCAGGGTCGTTGCTAGGTGAGGCCTAGTCCTCGCTATAGGTCCTTGCTATAGGTGTAGGCCATTTATTTACCTCATGAAAGCTGACTGGAATACTCCCAGGGTCGTTGCTAGGTGAGGCCTAGTCCTCGCTATAGGTCCTTGCTATAGGTGTAGGCCATTTATTTACCTCATGAAAGCTGACTGGAACACTCCCAGGGTCGTTGCTAGGTGAGGCCTAGTCCTAGCTATAGGTCCTTGCTATAGGTGTAGGCCATTTATTTACCTCATGAAGCCTGACTGGAACACTCGCAGGGTCGTTGCTAGGTGAGGCCTAGTCCTCGCTATAGGTCCTTGCTATAGGTGTAGGCCATTTATTTACCTCATGAAGCCTGACTGGAATACTCGCAGGGTCGTTGCTAGGTGAGGCCTAGTCCTCGCTATAGGTCCTTGCTATAGGTGTAGGCCATTTATTTACCTCATAAAAGCTGACTGGAATACTCCCAGGGTCGTTGCTAGGTGAGGCCTAGTCCTCGCTATAGGTCCTTGCTATAGGTGTAGGCCATTTATTTACCTCATGAAAGCTGACTGGAACACTCCCAGGGTCGTTGCTAGGTGAGGCCTAGTCCTCGCTATAGGTGTAGGCCATTTATTTACCTCATGAAAGCTGACGGGAACACTCCCAGGGTCGTTGCTAGGTGAGGCCTAGTCCTCGCTATAGGTCCAGGCCATTTATTTACCTCATGAAAGCTGACTGGAACACTCCCAGGGTCGTTGCTAGGTGAGGCCTAGTCCTCGCTATAGCTCCTTGCTATAGGTGTAGGCCATTTATTTACCTCATGAAGCCTGACTGGAACACTCCCAGGGTCGTTGCTAGGAGAGGCCTAGTCCTTGCTATAGGTCCTTGCTATAGGTGTAGGCCATTTATTTACCTCATGAAAGCTGACTGGAACACTCCCAGGGTCAATGCTAGGTGAGGCCTAGTCCTCGCTATAGGTCCTTGCTATAGGTGTAGGCCATTTATTTACCTCATGAAGCCTGACTGGAACACTCCCAGGGTCGTTGCTAGGTGAGGCCTAGTCCTCGCTATAGGTCCTTGCTATAGGTGTAGGCCATTTATTTACCTCATGAAAGCTGACTGGAACACTCCCAGGGTCGTTGCTAGGTGAGGCCTAGTCCTCGCTATAGGTTTAGGCCATTTATTTACCTCATGAAAGCTGACTGGAATACTCCCAGGGTCGTTGCTAGGTGAGGCCTAGTCCTCGCTATAGGTCCTTGCTATAGGTGTAGGCCATTTATTTACCTCATGAAAGCTGACTGGAACACTCCCAGGGTCGTTGCTAGGTGAGGCCTAGTCCTCGCTATAGGTGTAGGCCATTTATTTACCTCACGAAAGCTGACTGGAACACTCCCAGGGTCGTTCCTAGGTGAGGACTAGTCCTCACTATAGGTCCTTGCTATAGGTGTAGGCCATTTATTTACCTCATGAAGCCTGACTGGAACACTCCCAGGGTCGTTGCTAGGTGAGGCCTAGTCCTTGCTATAGGTCCTTGCTATAGGTGTAGGCCATTTATTTACCTCATGAAAGCTGACTAGAACACTCCCAGGGTCGTTGCTAGGTGAGGCCTAGTCCTCGCTATAGGTTCTTGCTATAGGTGTAGGCCATTTATTTACCTCATGAAAGCTGACTGGAACACTCCCAGGGTCGTTGCTAGGTGAGGCCTAGTCCTCGCTATAGCTCCTTGCTATAGGTGTAGGCCATTTATTTACCTCATGAAGCCTGACTGGAATACTCGCAGGGTCGTTGCTAGGTGAGGCCTAGGCCTCGCTATAGGTCCTTGCTATAGGTGTAGGCCATTTATTTACCTCATAAAAGCTGACTGGAATACTCCCAGGGTCGTTGCTAGGTGAGGCCTAGTCCTCGCTATAGGTCCTTGCTATAGGTGTAGGCCATTTATTTACCTCATGAAAGCTGACTGGAACACTCCCAGGGTCGTTGCTAGGTGAGGCCTAGTCCTCGCTATAGGTGTAGGCCATTTATTTACCTCATGAAAGCTGACGGGAACACTCCCAGGGTCGTTGCTAGGTGAGGCCTAGTCCTCGCTATAGGTCCAGGCCATTTATTTACCTCATGAAAGCTGACTGGAACACTCCCAGGGTCGTTGCTAGGTGAGGCCTAGTCCTCGCTATAGCTCCTTGCTATAGGTGTAGGCCATTTATTTACCTCATGAAGCCTGACTGGAACACTCCCAGGGTCGTTGCTAGGAGAGGCCTAGTCCTCGCTATAGGTCCTTGCTATAGGTGTAGGCCATTTATTTACCTCATGAAAGCTGACTGGAACACTCCGAGGGTCAATGCTAGGTGAGGCCTAGTCCTCGCTATAGGTGTAGGCCATTTATTTACCTCATGAAGCCTGACTGGAACACTCCCAGGGTCGTTGCTAGGTGAGGCCTAGTCCTCGCTATAGGTCCTTGCTATAGGTGTAGGCCATTTATTTACCTCATGAAGCCTGACTGGAACACTCCCGGGGTCGTTGCTAGGTGAGGCCTAGTCCTCGCTATAGGTGTAGGCCATTTATTTACCTCATGAAAGCTGACTGGAACAATCCCAGGGTCGTTGCTAGGTGAGGCCTAGTCCTCGCTATAGGTTTAGGCCATTTATTTACCTCATGAAAGCTGACTGGAATACTCCCAGGGTCGTTGCTAGGTGAGGCCTAGTCCTCGCTATAGGTCCTTGCTATAGGTGTAGGCCATTTATTTACCTCACGAAAGCTGACTGGAACACTCCCAGGGTCGTTGCTAGGTGAGGCCTAGTCCTCGCTATAGGTCCTTGCTATAGGTGTAGGCCATTTATTTACCTCATGAAAGCTGACTGGAACACTCCCAGGGTCGTTGCTAGGTGAGGCCTAGTCCTCGCTATAGGTGTAGGCCATTTATTTACCTCACAAAAGCTGACTGGAACACTCCCAGGGTCGTTCCTAGGTGAGGACTAGTCCTCACTATAGGTCCTTGCTATAGGTGTAGGCCATTTATTTACCTCATGAAGCCTGACTGGAACACTCCCAGGGTCGTTGCTAGGTGAGGCCTAGTCCTCGCTATAGGTTCTTGCTATAGGTGTAGGCCATTTATTTACCTCATGAAAGCTGACTGGAACACTCCCAGGGTCGTTGCTAGGTGAGGCCTAGTCATTACTGCCACCTCCACCATCACAGGAGTGAGCTCCCAGGCGCTGCACTCACAGCTACTACATCAGGGGGGAGAACAAGCATGTGAGGGGGTCTGAATCGGAGACCCGACCTCACTCCTGTGATGGTGGAGGTGGCAGTAATGACTAGGCCTCACCTAGCAACGACCCTGGGAGTAATCCAGTCAGGCTTTATGAGGTAAATAAATGGCCTACACCTATAGCAAGGACATTATTCAGCTTTAGTCAGAGACACCCAGTTTGTTTTTATCTACAAACACCCCTTATCTACATAGGCAGGTTTCTGGTAAAGGTGAACTAACACTTTAAATTTAAAAAAAATAAAATTCTTCCTTAGAAATGTTGCAGGCAAGTCATGTTGCCGGGGCCCTGAGGACTCACGATATGGCGTTCGTCTTTGCGTCGGAGACCTGAAGACAAGAACAGCGGTTGCAGGGGGGAGGGATGCGCCAACTGTTGTCCAACCAGCCTGGAACAGAGATTCTCACCTGCGGGAACAGCAATGTGGTTCTGTCTCCTCAGCACTTTATTCCCTCCATAGGGATGTCTGACAGTCCCCTCAGGTCCGGGATGTGGCCGCACATACACAGGACATGCGGCTGGACTTTCTCTCACTGTCCACTCCCTCCTGAGGGGCTTCCAGGACAAGCACAGAGGGGCAGGAAGTTCATACATAATTCCTATAATATATATACAGACGTTTCCAAAGCCAGGTAGTAGAGAGAAGTAACTCCTTACAATATGGTTACCTCAGTCTCCATAGCAACGAATCACTTCTACACAGCAACCTGACTGGTTGCCAGGGAAATCCACTCCGCTCCGAGCTCTTCCCCGTGAGGGTTTTTCGATATTTCAGTGGGCCGCGTCACTTATTGATGATCATTGTACATGTATATGACCGTTTATTAATTTGTCGGGGCTTACACTATACTGCCGCTAAGGGCAAACTGCCCTCATCCAAGATGGTGGCGGCCACTGCGTTTCTCCGCTCTGCCGTAGAGCGCAGTCGGGCCGGCAGTTGCGCGGTGTTGCTTTGCGGCGGCCGGCACGGCAGAGATTTCATCATGCAGTGAGTGTGATGCGCGTGCTGAGATCCCTCCCCGCCCTGCTGCTGCGGCTCCCAGCTCAGCCCGGATCACTCCGCCAGAAGACCCGGCTGACCGCCCCGAGCCTCCTCACCGCCCTACACCCGGTGACCCGCCCACACCCGACACACACACCCGGCATGGAGGAGCAGCTGGCCCCCCTCAGACTGGCCGTCAAAGAGCAGGTGAGTCCTGGGAGGAGATGGGGACACCCGGGGGCGGTGTACAGGGGAGAACAGGATGATACTGGGGGACACCTGAGGATGGAGGGATGGGGGACACCTGGGGACAGTGTACAGGGGAGAACAGAATGATACCGGGGGACACCTGAGGATGGAGGGATGGGGGACACCTGGGGACAGTGTACAGGGGAGAACAGAATGATATCTGGGGACACCTGAGGATGGGGGACACCTGGGGGTGGTGTACAGGGGAGAACAGGATGATACCTGGGGACACCTGAGGATGGGGGACACCTGGGGGCGGTGTACAGGGGAGAACAGGATGATACCGGGGGACACCTGAGGATGGGGGACACCTGGGGGCGGTGTACAGGGGAGAACAGGATGATACCGGGGGACACCTGAGGATGGGGGACACCTGGGGGCGGTGTACAGGGGAGAACAGGATGATACCGGGGGACACCTGAGGATGGGGGACACCTGGGGGCGGTGTACAGGGGAGAACAGAATGATACCGGGGGACACCTGAGGATGGGGGACACCTGGGGGTGGTGTACAGGGGAGAACAGGATGATACCTGGGGACACCTGAGGAGGGAAGGATGGGGGACATCTGAGGGAAGGATGGGGGCACTTGAGAGGGATGGGGGACACCTGAGGGGGAAGGGATGAGGACACCTGAGGATGGGGGACACCTGAGGGGGGAGGGATGAGGACACATAAGGGGGGAGGGATGAGGACACCTGAGGATGAGGAGACACCTGAGGTGGGAAGGATGGGGGCACTTGAGAGGGATGGGGGACACCTGAGGGGGGAGGGATGAGGACCCCTGAGGATGGATGCGGATTCAGAAGGTGGACATATTTGTAATCTGAGGGGGGAGCGTGGGGGCAACATATGGAGCTGCTGATACATTTTAGAAGTGTGGGTCCTGAGTTGGTTGCCCTTATTAGATTCAGGTCACATGGTCATCTTTCAGACAGGGGAGGGCTAGGAGAAAATACTTCAATACTGTTCAGTGAATGATTGGGACATCCATCTAATCCTTAAAGCAATTCTAAAGGTTAATTTTTTTTTTTTTTTTTGTAAAATAGCAAACATGTCTTTACTTGCCTGCTTTGCACAGAGCAGCCTGGATCCTCTTCTCGGGACCCCCGCAGGGTCTCCTGGCCACTCCCTCCTGTCGGATGCCCCCACAGCAAGCAGCTTGCAATGGGGGCACTCGCTGCTTTGTGTGTCCTTTCACACACAGAATCTGCTGCATTTCTTCTGCACACAGCTGTACTGGAACATAACAAATTGCATCAAAACTGCACCTGAAAGGAGTGTGGTGTGAACTGTGAGCAAACGTAACCAGAATGCATCCGGAGTGCATTTTTGTGGTTTGAACTGGCCCTAAGTGCGATCTGTAGCGGCAGATCCTGGGGGGGTGCGATCTGTAGCGGCAGATCCTGGGGGGGTGCGATCTGTAGCGGCAGATCCCGGGGGGGTGCGATCTGTAGCGGCAGATCCGGGGGGGGTGCGATCTGTAGCGGCAGATCCGGGGGGGGTGCGATCTGTAGCGGCAGATCCCGGGGGGGTGCGATCTGTAGCGGCAGATCCCGGGGGGGGCGCGGTCTGTAGCGGCAGATCCGGGGGGGCGCGGTCTGTAGCGGCAGATCCCGGGGGGGCGCGGTCTGTAGCGGCAGATCCCGGGGGGGCGCGGTCTGTAGCGGCAGATCCCGGGGGGGCGCGGTCTGTAGCGGCAGATCCCGGGGGGGCGCGGTCTGTAGCGGCAGATCCCGGGGGGGCGCGGTCTGTAGCGGCAGATCCCGGGGGGGCGCGGTCTGTAGCGGCAGATCCCGGGGGGGCGCGGTCTGTAGCGGCAGATCCCGGGGGGGCGCGGTCTGTAGCGGCAGATCCCGGGGGGGCGCGGTCTGTAGCGGCAGATCCCGGGGGGGGCGCGGTCTGTAGCGGCAGATCCCGGGGGGGGCGCGGTCTGTAGCGGCAGATCCCGGGGGGGGCGCGGTCTATAGCGGCAGATCCCGGGGGGGGCGCAGTCTGTAGCGGCAGATCCCGGGGGGGGCGCGGTCTGTAGCGGCAGATCCCGGGGGGGGCGCGGTCTGTAGCGGCAGATCCCGGGGGGGGCGCGGTCTGTAGCGGCAGATCCCGGGGGGGCGCGGTCTGTAGCGGCAGATCCCGGGGGGGGCGCGGTCTGTAGCGACACGTCTGGGAGGGCGCGGTCTGTAGCGGCAGATCCTGGGGGGTGCGGTCTGTAGCGACACGTGTGGGAGGGTGCGGTCTGTAGCGGAAGATCCTGTGGGGTGCGGTCTGTAGCGACACGTCTGGGAGGGTGCGGTCTGTAGCGGCAGATACTGGGGGGTGCGGTCTGTAGTGACACGTCTGGGAGGGTGTGGTCTGTAGCGGCAGATCCTGGGGGGTGCGGTCTGTAGTGACACGTCTGGGAGGGTGTGGTCTGTAGCAGCAGATTTTGGGGGATGCAGTCGGTATTTTTGCCGTCCACATTCTTGCTTTGTCTTCTTGTAACCCTCCCATTGTAGGCAGCACAGGGGGGCATCCATCATCCCACTCTATATTCCATCCAAAAAGTCCTCCTTTGTGTCCCCCATCCAGGTCCTGATCGGTGAGCACCATCACAACCCAAAGGCTGGCGGTAATGGTTGCATTTTCTGCAAAGAACGTGCGCTGGCATGTTGCGGTACCAGTCATTCCTAATGACACCCCAGTGCACCATGCCAACAAATGTGTGTTGCAGAGCACCACAGCACATGGTAACCCTCTACCGGGTGTCATGGTGGAGCGCATTACAAATAAAATTCTGTGCGCGGTTGGTGTGTCTGGCAGCATGTTCAGATAAATGCGAGTTGCTTTTACACAACGCATGTCAATGCCCCACAGCAGCGTGATGCCAGGCTATAGTATTTCCTGCAGGAAGTTCTATATCGCACACCTTGGCGGCTGCCTTGTATCACAGATGAGCTTTTCTTTTTGTTTAGATACTTTGGCGAGATTTACTAAAACTGGAGCGCTCAGAATCTGGTGCAGCTGTGCACAGGAGCCAATCAGCATCTAACGTCAGCTTGTTCAGTTAACCACTTGCCCTCCAGAGGATTCGCCCCCCCTCCTGCCCAGGCCACGATACGGCGCTGTGTTACTTTAACTGTCAGTTGTGTGGTTATGCAACGCTGCACCCAAATTAAATTTACATCCTCCCCCCCCACAAATGGAGCTTTCTTTCTCTGGTATTTGATCACCTGTACGGTTTTTAATTTTTTGCGCTATAAACAAAAAAAGACCGACCATTTTGAAAAACAAGATTTTTGATTTTTTGCTATTGAACATGTCCATTAAAAAAATAAAAAAAAAATTTGTCATAAATTTAGGCCAAAATGTATTCTGCTCCGTGTCTGCTAAAAAATAAATCCCAAAATGTGTAAATTAATTGGTTTACGTGAAAGTTATAGCGTTTACAAATGGCGGTATACTGTTTTTTTTTAAAAATTTTTTTTTACTAGTAATGGCGGCGAACAGCAACTTATAGCGGGACTGTGGCGTGCTTTCTGACACTGGGGGGGAACTGACTTGGTGTCACTGATATCCACAGTGACACCAATACATTGATCAGTGCTAATAAAAAGCACTGACACTGTACTAATGGCGCTGGGCAGGAGGGGTTAACATGTTGAGCGATGTTGGGGTTACCTTAGATTGTACGCCCCTTGAGGGTTAGGGACTGATGTGAATGTACAATATATATGTAAAGCGCGGCGTAAATTGACGGCAATATATAAGTACCTGAAATAAACTGTGGGCAGCACAGTGGCTAAATGGTTAGCACTTCCGGCTGGCAGTACTCGGGTCGTTGGTTTGAATCCCAACCACGGCACCACCTGCCTGGAGTTTGCATGTTCTCCCTGTGCCTGCGTGGGTTTCCTCCGGGTACTCCAGTTTCCTCCCACAGTCCAAAGACATGCTGGTAGGTTAATTGGCTCCTGTGTAAATTGTCCCTAGTATGTGTATGTATGAATGTGAGTTAGGGACCTTAGATTGTACGCCCCTTGAGGGTTAGGGACTGATGTGAATGTACAATATATATGTAAAGCACTGTGTACATTGACGGCGCTATATAAGTACCTGAAATAAATAAACTGTGTGCTTTACACTATAAGCACACTGCTTTGTATGGCTCTGCTATGCACACAAAGCAGTGTGCAGGAGCTGACGGGAGAGATCTCTATTGTTTACATACAGGTCTCTTCCCACAATCGAAATCCTTGGAGATCACCGGGTGTAGGCGGGGAATCACCGGCTGGGACCTGATGATTGACAGCCGAGGCTGCGAATGGCGCCATGGGTAGGGCGGGCATGCCTCCTACCCAGAACTGCAAAATCATGTATATATATATATATATATATATATATATATATATATGTGATTTTGCGCACCCGTTCCTCCCTGTAGCAGTATTTCTGCTATAGGGCGGCACAGAAGCGATTAAGCTTTGCCAATAAAACCTGGAAGCTGATTAGTTTTTATGTAGAGCTGCACTCGATTTTGCACTTTCCAGATTTAGTAAATAACCGCAACTGCAGCTTCTTGTAGAAGATCTTAGAGGAATAGTAATGTTTCAGCCAAGATTTAGATGAGTATGGGTGGATCAGTGTAGGTTTTGTAATGAGTACATTGTTCTCACCTAGGCAAGAACAAAGGAAGTGCTGTAGCTCTAAAAAGATCAAAAAACGTTAGGGCCAGGTCATACTGTGTGTTTGTGCAATTTTAGCCCTTTCACTTTGAATAGGCTGAAGTCGCACTACACACCATCAAAAGTAGTGCATGCATGCACTACTTTTGCAAACTCACTGCAACTGCATTTCATGGTACTTTTCCATCTGCGACCTGCATTTAGTGTGTCATTAACTTTATTTTGACGCCTGCTGCAGGTTGCAACTGCAGTGCATTTTGAACTCGGTGCAGGAAACACACCCATGGAGATATGATCTCCATGTATAATACATAAGGGGGGGATATGATCTCCATGTAGAATACATAAGGGGGGGATATGATCTCCATGTATAATACATAAGGGGGATATGATCTCCATGTAGAATACATAAGGGGGGGATATGATCTCCATGTATAATACAGAAGGGGGATATGATCTCCATGTATAATACATAAGGGGGGATATGATCTCCATGTATAATACATAAGGGGGGATATGATCTCCATGTATAATACATGAGGGGGGGGGATATGATCTCCATGTATAATACATAAGGGGGGATATGATCTCCATGTATAATACATAAGGGGGATATGTTCTCCATGTATAATACATAAGGGGGGGATATGATCTCCATGTATAATACATAAGGGGGGGATATGATCTCCATGTATAATACATAAGGGGGGATATGATCTCCATGTATAATACATAAGGGGGGGATATGATCTCCATGTATCATCAGTGGTTCATATAGTGAACTCGGTGTAGAGTTATTCACCCTGAGGTCATCACAGAGGACAAGGGGGCACTCTTTACGTCTGGAGGAAAATAAATGTAATCTCCAAACTCGGAAAGGTTTCTTCACAGTAAGAGCTGTGAAAATGTGGAATAGACTCCCTCAAGAGTTGGTTCTGGCTAGCTCAGTTAATTGCTTCAAAAAAGTCCTGGATCCTTTCTTGGATACACAGAATATAACTGGATATAACATTTATAGGTGACGTTGATCCCGGGAATATCCGATTGCCTCTCGGGGGATCAGGAAGGAATTTTTTCCCCTGCAGGAGCAAATTGGATCATGCTTTGCTGGGATTTTTGCCTTCCTCTGGATCAGCTGTGGGTATAGGATTATAACTTTTTTTTTTTTTTTTTTAATAGTTGAACTGGATGGACTTTTTTTTTTTTTTTTTCAGCCAGACTAACTACGTTCTGGTATAAACGGGGTCCTAAATAAAGGGATCATTATCCAATTGTGTGGGAGGGGGTTAAGGAGGAAGTTTATTGGGTGGAGGTTATTTTTTTAGGGGTTGTTCTTTAAACAATCGTGCGTTGTGGAAGGATGCCCATTTTATCATGGCAATGCCTATTCTGTGTGAAGCATGGCAGTACTGTACCCATTGTATAGCAGAGCCCAACCATGCGTTGTGATGGCTATATTGCTATATAAGGGTCGTGTGGGTTTTTCAGTCTGTTGCGATGCGTTGGCCGCCTGTTCATAATGAGTGGTCTGCCTTAAAACAACATACGTTACAATCTGCAACAGATGGCTAAAGTGTGAACCAGCTCCTAAAGGGACCCTGTGCTGACCAGGTCATGTTAAAGGGTAATTCTGCCCATCTGTTGGCACTTTTAAATTCCATACACAGCCCCGGACTCTGTGTAGCCGTATAATGGCGGCAATAGCTAGCGGTGTTGGCCGTGACCTGACATTGCTAACCTACAGGAGTCTCTTCTTACTCCAGGACAGTAGAAGAGACTCCCTGGTCAGAGCTGTCACTTCAGCACATTGACTGCTAGCCACTGCCGACATTATGCTGCTAGCGGTCAATGTGGCAACGTGGCAGTGCTGACCAATGAGAGTATTTTCTGTCCCAGAGTCAGAAGAGAATCTCATTGGTCAGGGCTGTCACCGCGCTGATCATTGGCCGCTAGCCACTGCCGCCATTGTACTGATACACAGCTTCCAGGGCTGGGTACGGATTGGTACACCGGCAGACGTCGGTAGCGGACGATCCTTAGTGCAGGGGGTCCGGGAGAGTGCTAGGAATTCTGCTTTAATCTCTTTGATGTAAAGGTGGAATTACCCTTTAAGCTGAACACATTTGTTTATTATCAGATTATAGGTTGGTATGGTGTACATTGCAGGAGATTTAGACCTCTATGGACTTCACTGGCCACAATGATCAAGCTTTCAACCCCCCCTCCCTGCAGGGTACCCATTATCCATCCCCTTCCCCCACTCCTTGATGAATGCCATTATGGAGTCCTGTAGACACGGTCCTGTGACCTCTCTCTCTCTCCCAGGTTACTGCAGGCCAGACGACTGGGAGAGAAAACATTCATTTTATTTCCAGAGAGTGTTTAGAAATGTTATGCAGGCCATAGACGGGTCGTTTATCGGCCGAATTTTCATCCGCACGAAAAATCGGCCAATATTCACGCCTTAATGGGGCCAGCCCGTAGGCCATTTTTCGCGGATCTTCTCGTTTATTTTTATCGGTCATGCTGGAAAATCCACGAAAAATGGCCGTTTTTTGTGGACATTGGTGGCAGCATCGGCAACGACCAATTTTTCGTTTATCGGCCGACAATTCGGCCTATAAACTGCCCGTCTATGGCCAGCCTTAGGCTCATCCAAAGCTCCCAAGTCGACAAACTGAAGAGAAATATAGGAAGTTGCCATGTGATGCTGAGCAGTAATTGCAGGCGGACACCCGCAACGCATGGCTGTTGATATGAATGATTAAAACATAATTTTCATTTCTAGGGTTGGCCCTGGATGAAGTTTTATTTTTGTTTCTTTTTGTTGTATAATCTTTATTTTCATCTTTCCAACCGCTCCGTCTCCGCCACCCCCCTCTGCCAATCCCTCCACTGGCTTCCGATTGCGCAACGGATCAAATTCAAAATCCTAACACTGACGTACAAAGCTGTCCACCATACTGCCCCGAACTACATCACTGACCTAATATCCAAGTACCGCCCAACACGCACACTCCGCTCCTCACAAGACCTCCTTCTCTCTAGTTCCCTGGTCTCCTCCTCCCATGCCCGCCTCCAGGACTTCTCCGGGGTGTCACCCATCCTCTGGAACTCCCTGCCCCAACCCATCAGATTATCACCTACTCTGCTCTCCTTTAGGCGCACCCTGAAACCCACCTCTTCAGGGAAGCCTACCCCACCCCCTGCTAACCTGCCGACCTCCTCCACTCTTCCTACCACTCCATCCCCCACAGCTATCTCCTCCTGTGCCACCATCCCCTCCCTCCTAGATTGTAAGCTGGAAAGAGCAGGGCCCTCGATCCCCTCATGTTTTGCATTGTATTGGTATTGTTCTGTCACATGTTCTGCCCCCCTTTGTAATGTACAGCGCTGAGCAAACTATTGGCGCTTTATAAATACTGTATAATAATAATAATAATCATCTAGTTTTCGGAACAAAAAAGTACCAACAGTGCATTCCAAATTTGAAGTGCCGGGGTTACACGTAACAATTGCCTCCGTCAGTTTATATAGATCTGAAAAAGACCAAATAGGCCTTAGCCCTGGTTCACATTTGTGCGGTGAGTTTTGTACGGTCACGAGAGCCCATTCATTTGAATGGACTCCCGTGCCCTGTGACACACAGGGAAGATGTCTCTGCACACACAGCCCGCACAGGAACCTCGGTTTCCAGTACAATTGCGTTTTCCAGTGCGGCCGGTGTGCCATTAGAACTAATGGCACCCACCCACGGGTCCGCATTTCTCTGTGCAGGTGGTGTGGCTGCACAGATTTTCATGCGGATCCGCAGCGGCACCACCCACTCGGATGTCCACCTAGCCTTACGAGCGTCCTGATTACACATTTGGGTTGAAGTACTAAAATTGAAGAGTGCAAAATCTGGTGCTGCTGTGCATGGGAACCAATCAGCTTCTAACTTGTTCAATTAAGCTTTCACTAAAAAAACAACTGGAAGCTGATTGGTTATTATGCACAGCTGCACCAGATTTTGCATGCTCCAGTTTTAGTAAATTCCACTGTGGTATATCAAAGATTAGGAAAACCTCCCTAAAATAAGCCATTTATTTAGTACAGATTATATCGAAAAAGTAGGTAAAGCGAAGAACATTTCCAGGTCAGTAACTGCTATTTACAGGAGTTTCCAGGACTCGGAAAATCTTACAAGTAAAAAAACAGTAGCACTTGTCATTCCACACAATAACTAACGGCTGCTCTCCGTTCTTGTCCAAAATCCATCATTTAACCATTTCAAGTCCGGACACTTTCCCCCCCTTCCAGTCCGGACACTTTCCCCCCCCTTCCAGTCCGGACACTTTCCCCCCCTTCCAGTCCGGACACTTTCCCCCCCTTCCAGTCCGGACACTTTCCCCCCCTTCCAGTCCGGACACTTTCCCCCCCTTCCAGTCCGGACACTTTCCCCCCCTTCCAGTCCGGACACTTTCCCCCCCTTCCAGTCCGGACACTTTCCCCCCCTTCCAGTCCGGACACTTTCCCCCCCTTCCAGTCCGGACACTTTCCCCCCCTTCCAGTCCGGACACTTTCCCCCCCTTCCAGTCCGGACACTTTCCCCCCCCTTCCTGCCCAGGCCACTTCTCAGCTTTCAGCGCTATCACACTTTGCATGTCAATTGCACGTCATGCAACACTGTACCCATATGAATTTTTTTAGCATTTTTTTTTGACACAGATAAAACTTTATTTTGGTGGTATTTATTCACTGCTGGGATTTTTATTCTTTGCTATATAAATGAAAAAGTCCAAACATTTTGAAAAAAAAGTTTTTCTGATAAAATTTTGCAAATAAATCTTTCTTCATAAAGCCAAATTATATTCCGCTATCTTGTTAGTAAAAAAAATAACCCAAATTAGTTTATAACCAAAAATTTATAATTTTTCAAAAAACGTTTTTAGATTTTTATATTTTTTTATATTTTATTTTTTTAACATACTGTCACTCTAGCAGTACAGTGTCACCATAGTGACACTGTACTACTTGTGGGGGAATGAAGATTTTTTTTTTTTTTTTACATTGATTGCTTTTACACCCATAAAGGCTGTAAAAGCAATCATTTCTCCTTCTCTCTGGCTGCATTCTTGCTGCCACTGAGAAATACTGTGAGAGCTGTGATTGGTCACAGCTTGTCACATGGTACAAGGCTGTAGTAAATCATTCACAGATTTCACAAGTAGTAAGCAATGATGTCAGAAGTGATATCTTGTTTACTACTGTTCATGTGATCACTGATTTGCCAATGCTTTACACCACTGCATCCGACGCTTTGCATGGCACTTGATGATGTAAGGCTTGGATGCAGCTGCTCGGCCATTGAAACCCATTCCATGGAGCTCTCTACGCACTGTTGTTGGGCTCATCTGAAGGCCACACCAAGTTTGGAGGTCTTTAGCCATTGACTGTGCAGACAGTTGGTGACTTCTGCGCACTGTGCGCTTCAGCATGCGCTGACCCCGCTCTGTCATGTGACGTGGCCTACCACTTGGTGGCTGAGTTGCTGTTGTTCCCAGTTGCTTCCACTTTGTTATAATCCCACTAACAGTTGAGCGTGGAATATTTAGTAGCCAGGAAATGTCACGGATGGACTTATTGCACAGGTGACAACCTATCACGGGACCACGCTTGGAGTCACTGAGCTCCTGAGAGCGACCCATTCTTTCACCAATGTTTGTAGAAGCAGTCTGCATGCCTAGGGGCTTGATTGTATACACGTGTCCATGGAGGGGATTGGAACACCTGAATCCAATGATAAGGAAGGCGGGGCCAATACTTTTGACAATATATTGGTTTTACTGAGGTGGGGGGGGGGTATTTATCCATATTCTCACTCAAAAGGGCCTGTTTTGCATTGATACTGTTAAGGACACCTGTTACTTCTTTTAGTAATCTGTCCCAGAAGTCTGTGGGGATCATTCACAAAGTGCAACGTACTTCGCACATGTGTAGTAGTAGCTCCCTTAAGATTCTGGCTCATGCACTCGAAGCCGATTGTCCAGGAATGCAGTGATGTCCTCCCGTGAGCCAATTGTACAGTGTCCTTATATTAAAAGTCAGCAACTCTAGTATTTGTAGCTGCTGACTTTTAATTTTTTGGGGGGTGTCCAGAGCTCTACTTTAAGGAACAAACAGTCCTAAGTGCTGAAATCTTCTGCATCGTTTTCTGTACAAATCTTCCTGTGTGCTGGACAATGCAGAACTGCACACAGGACAGGCAGCGGCTGGCCAGCTGTTATCTGCAGCAACAGTCAAGTCTGGGTGATTCTGGTCACCGCTGTCCTCTGTTACTGCTAATCCTTTTCCTAAATGGTAACGGAAGTTGGATTTTATGGCTGTCGTCCATTAAACATCTGCTGGCATAAACCAAGACTGACTTCATGGATTGTCCTGGGACATCCCGTCTACACATGCTGCAATCTGAGCCATCTCCCTCCGTCTCCTCCCATGCCACGTTCTCCAAAACTTTCACTGTGCACCAGATGAGACCTCATCCTATGGAAGGGGGAGATCCATTCATACAGCCCCCGGGCCTGGCTTAGCAGGCATGCACTTTATATGCAGTCAGTTCACAAAGGACTTACATACAGCCAGGGTGGATTTGATTTAAATCACTAGTCAGTAAGGCTTGATATAAATCCTAGTTTTCTACATAAAGACTTATACATTATACAATTATCTGGAGATTTTTGGTTTAGATTTACCAAAACCCATATAATAGGAGGACAAACCTAAACAACACTTTCAGTTGTATCCAATTAGGCAGGCCCTTGCACTACATAGTTGAAGGTAAATCTAAAGGAAATTGGGCAGAAAATCTGCAGATAATTGTATAATGTATGGCCAGCCTAATTCTTGCTGGTGTAACTTTAATATACAAGTAGATGAAGATTTTTAGAATAATAACTTTTCATATTAGTTTTTTTATCCCCAGTTTAATAGGTTAATCATTCATATTTGGACAACTTTTCTGTTGTACTTTAGGAAGGAGAAAAATAATCATTACCTTAATAATAACAATTTAAATAGATTTATTCAACTGAAACAATAACATTCCAGCAGATGTGATTTGCTTAAACATCCATGTTTGGTAACTAATTTGGCTAAACAAAATATATATATTTGAAGAAACTTAGACTGTCAGCCCCTCCCCCTCACACTTAGTTTCACTTTCTTCTTGTGCAGATCTATTCCACTCCAAACAATCAGAAAAATATTGTTTCTATTCACTGAACTTCTTGAAACTTATCACTGAAGGGGTTGATTCTGTATTCAGAGGTTTGTAGAAGTTAGGATGAAGGTCTTTTTCTTAACTCTGTTCATGTTATAACATTTTTGCTGTGAAGAAGAGGCATGTGATCTCCGCTGAGTCAGATTCAGTTTTGAGAACTGCAAAAGTAAACCGAGCATCTGTGATAATATCTTGTAGGGAGAGAAACTGCCCAATAATCTTACAAAAACCTCTGGAAGAGCATGACATTGTGAATGGATTCATGGAATTTATTTACCAAAAAAATTAAACATATACAGCCTCATTCTACATAAATAAAAAACTAATCTTTATTTCATGATGGAATAACCTTTGGATGGTAATATATTTTCCTCAAAAAGCATTTTATTTTAAAAAATCCGATTTAAATAAAAAAAATCAGATTTTGTTTTTTTTTTTTTTCCTTTTAAATCATTGATTTTTATCCACCCTGCAAATTACACACCTAAGAGAACCATTTAAAGTGATGTAATTCAGTCGGCCACCTTTTTTTAAGATCTTTTTTTCCTTGTATGTACTTCTAATCTAATGGCTTTTTTTTTTTTCTTTCTTTTTTTTTTAGCTGGTGGTTCTCCCGTCTTTAAATTTTACACATATTTGTTATCTGTTCTAGACCTGTATTAGGTTCGTGTTTTGGGCAGGCTGAGCTCTGAAATAGGCGTTTAGATAAACAGCTTAGTGGCTTATTACCGTGGTGTTTTTTAATCCTTTGTGGTTACTCGGACTTTTGAGTGTGTCATTTCAGTTTAGCTGATGTTAGGCTTTATTCACGTCTGTGGGGGCAGCAGTAAAACCAGGTGGTTGAGCTGAAGTTTTACCCCCCCCCCCCCAACTACACAGCCACTCACAGCTGTACGTATGCTGCGGCGAGGCTCAGAAGAGCTACAGTCCCTGCCTCCCATGTGGTCAAGCCCTAACTGTGTTCAGCCAATCATCGCTGCTTGAAGAGCAGGTGGACTTGTATTTAACAGAACAGATAAGGGGGGAACTATGGTGCTTCTTTGATGGATTTGCACAGAGAGAGGATCAGTATAGCACAGTCACCTTGCAGCATTACCAGGAAGCAGCGCCTACGTTTGCATTGAGTGGGTTTGGCTGCCCCAGTGTATAATCGCAGACTTTAATCTAACCTCCAGCCTTCCACAGTTGTGGACTGAAACGGCTTACTCTGATGTCACTGCACACTGTGAGCGTCTCACAATGTGCATTAGAAGCTGCAGCATGTCCAATAGAGCCCGCCTCATCTCCTAAGTGGGGGATGGCCTGCATCATTTAGCCCTTTCCTCCTCAGACTGACTGTTCCAGGCTTGCACCTCTCATTGGATTTCAGCTTTTTAAATCAAGGAGGCTCAGTATCACATGCAGGTATTCATTAGTAACCTTTCACCCCATGACTGCAGCCAAAGAGTAATACTAAGGCTTGATTCACACCAATGGGGTTTTTTGTGCATGTTGCAGAAACGCATTACAGTCCAGTTAACATGGTTTCCTATGGGACACATTCCCATCTATGCGTTTTTCAGCTGCCAAATTTTTGGAAAGGACCAGAGAATTTTTTAAATGCAACACAGTGTATTTTTGGTTGAATGGACACATGGCAAAAACGCATGGGCGGCACAGTGGCTTAGTGGGCAGCACAGTGGCTTAGTGGTTAGCACATCTGCCTTGCCGTAAATGGGTCATGGGTTCGATTCCTAACCATGGTGCCTCCTGCATGGAGTTTGCATGTTCTCCCTGGGCTTGCGTGAGTTTCCTCTGGGTACTCAGATTTCCTCCCACTTTCCAAAGACATGCTGGTAGGTGAATTGGCTCCTGTCTAAATTGTCCCTAGTATGTGTATGTATGAATGTGAGTTAGGGACCTTAGATTGTACGCCCCTTGAGGGTTAGGGACCTTAGATTGTACGCCCCTTGAGGGTTAGGGACTGATGTGAATGTACAATATATATGTAAAGTGCTGCGTAAATTGACAGCGATATAAGTACCTGAAATAAATAAATGTAGTGCGTTTTACTTTTCAATAGAAAACTATTGCCGTTGATGCCACTTGGGATCGGTGTGACTTTGATACAATTTTTTTTCTTGCTAATAGGAAAGTATGACAGTTCTGTTTAGGTAGTGCAACTTTACGCTCTCTGGCTCTCAAGCCGCATCCAAGTCGCACTCATCCAAAGTTGCATCAAAGTCAATATTTTCCTATTGGCAAAAAAAAGTGGCAAAAACGAGAGTTCAGAAATGCAAAACACACCGGAAAAACACATTCGTAACACGTAGAGGTGTGAACCTAGCCTAACAATAAATGGAATTTTTTTCTAGGCAAATGTGCATAATTGTGTTGTGACTTGACATAACTTCACAAATATATATATATATATATATATATATATATATACTCTGTGTATTTCTTTCCAGCCTGTAGATCCCTGTAAATACTCTTAGATTGTAAGCTCCAAGGAGCAGGGCCCTCCTAACCCTGAACTGTATTGTTGCTGTATTGTCTCCCGTTATATTGTAAAGCGCTGAGCAAACTGTTGGCGCCATAAATCCTGTATAATAATATAAATAAACAGTTCCTAGCATAGCAGCCTGATTTCCGGATGTTCTTGGAGTGCCGTGTCCTCTCTATAAGAATATCATTGTGACTTGATGATTCCAGTTGACATGAGTCCGTGCCCCAATCACGCTTAGCCTGAGCCCCTGTATCAGAGTAATAACAAAGGATTAGAATCTGAAAGTGGTGGCTTTAGCCCATTAAGCTGCATTACAAGCAGAGCTCTAGCTATTGTTGCTCATAAAGAGGTGGCTTATTCAGAAGTCTTGAATGACACATAGCTTGTCCTGTGTGTCAGTCACAGCCCCATAGGGTAACAAGGCAAAGACAGGTTGCATCAGTTGTTTGAGTTTGCCCTTGAATTCCCTCATGTCTGTGAGTTTAGGTAAATGGGACTCAGGAGATTGCAGATATACTAAAGGAGACTTACTAAAATTGCATACATACTACAGGAGAGTGTAGACATACTACAGGGCACTGTCGGTGATTATAGACATACAAGAGCCTGCCAGAGATTGCGGACGTAGTGCAGGAGCCTGCCAGAGACTGCGGACGTAGTGCAGGGGCCTGCCAGAGACTGCGGACGTAGTGCAGGGGCCTGCCAGAGACTGCGGACGTAGTGCAGGGGCCTGCCAGAGACTGCGGACGTAGTGCAGGGGCCTGCCAGAGACTGCGGACGTAGTGCAGGGGCCTGCCAGAGACTGCGGACGTAGTGCAGGGGCCTGCCAGAGACTGCGGACGTAGTGCAGGGGCCTGCCAGAGACTGCGGACGTAGTGCAGGGGCCTGCCAGAGACTGCGGACGTAGTGCAGGTGTGGTACATGAGACTGTATGGATTGGTGCTCCCAGTACTGGTTGCTGGCACAGTGGGCAGTACAAGTGCCTAAGAGGCACACCCTTTTGCTAGATGTCCCAGTGCAGGGCTCTTTTGCAGCATATTTGGTTTGGGTTTAGATGCGCTATATAAGAAAAACTTGGTTCGGTGGATAAAAATAATTTTGTCTAAGCTATTCACCCCCGATTACCCTCCTCATCCATTGTGGCCCAATAGTCCCCTGCTTGTACGCAGTCCGCTTGTTCGTCAAGAATTGACTCCCTTTAGCCCCATTCATCTATGGTCACCTGTTCTTCCTGAATCACCCCAATCTTATGTTTTATGTACGGAATCCTAATCTTTACATAAATGATTTGGGTGTTTTTGGTTTTATGGGATCTAGTAGGGTTCTTTTGTACATAAATATATCATGACACTGTAAAGGGGATTTACTTGGCACTTTATCGGGGGATCACAGGGCTCTGTCTTGACCTTCCTCTCCATCTTGCAGGGCGACGTCGTACGAAAATTAAAAGAAGAGAAAGCTCCTCAGGTCGATGTGGACAGAGCCGTGGCAGAGCTGAAAGCCAGAAAAAGGACTTTGGAAGCCAAGGTACAAATCTTCTCACGCTCACTGATTCTCAAACAAAAACATGACAGCTGGTCTTATTGGGCCGTGTTGTGCAAACAACCAGTGAGATTAAAGTACAAAGAACTATTTTTAAATTTCTATTTAGAACTTAGACCTCAGAGTGAAACTTAGGTCAGAACTTCCTCTGCTAGTTTGGGAAAGAGAACCTCTCTCAGGTGTTTGTTCCCCCACTGGAGCAATTTAGAAATCCTTTTTAGCAGAAGTAAAGGAAATTGTTGCTGATGAGGAAACCGAAGTATAAAACATTACAGAGGCTCTAACCCAGGAGTAGGCAACCCTAGCGAGATCTACTTGGTTTATGACATGATTTATGACACCCTCCAGCTACCCCCTAGGTCAGTGGTCGGCAAGCCGCGGCTCGCGAGCCACATGCGGCTCTTTACACACTTTAATGCGGCTCTTCTGTGTGCCGGGCGCCCGCTCCCCTCCCTCCTCTCGGGCGGCCGCCCCAAAAGTCAGGACTCTGCAGCTAGCCCAGCAATGGGCAAACTACGGCCCGTGGGCCGTATACGGCCCGGCGGACCTTTTAATCCGGCCCGCGGAGCGTGGCAAACATTGGCTGTCAGGATGTAGGCGGGGCAGCGTGACAAACTCCTCTCCTCTCACAGTCCGCCCTAAAGACCGGAACGGCGCGGGAACACGGCGAGAGGAACGTGCGGAGCAAAGGTAAGTGAATTGACACAATATGGGGAATGAATTACTATATG
The DNA here is from genome assembly GCF_062004578.1 of Staurois parvus. NCBI lineage: Eukaryota > Metazoa > Chordata > Amphibia > Anura > Ranidae > Staurois > Staurois parvus. The sequence continues at coordinate 287,084 of NW_028318941.1, forward strand.
GGGGATGAATTACTATATGGGGGATGTATTTTCAGTTTTAAAAATGTGGCTCTCAAAATAAATTTCAATCGTGGTTTTGGCGAGATTTGGCTCAGTTGAAAAAAAAGGTTGCCCACCACTGCCCTAGGTAATGGTCTCCTCGCATTAGTGGTCAGTGAGAATCCCCAATAACCTGCTCTTTAAAGTGTTCCTAAACCCAGGAACCTGCATTCACTATATCCGGTCTCCCAGGACCCTGCATTCACTATATCCGGTCTCCCAGGACCCTGCATTCACTATATCCGGTCTCCCAGGACCCTGCATTCACTATATCCGGTCTCCCCGGACCCCGCATTCACTATATCAGGTCTCCCCGGACCCCGCATTCACTATATCAGGTCTCCCCGGACCCCGCATTCACTATATCTGGTCTCCCCGGACCCTGCATTCACTATATCTGATCTCCCCGGACCCTGCATTCACTATATCTGGTCTCCCACAGTACACACAACATGGAAATGCAATTATTTCAGTAAATATAAACTGCTAAATACCTTTTCTCATCAGCAGTTAGAGCAGTCTTGTGACTTCTATCAGTGTCCAGCCAAGCACTAGCTAAAGCTGGTAGGAGGAGTTTTTTTTTCTGCTCTGGGAGAATGCAAAACTTCTGACCTCTGTCTGGACAGTGCTAATTGGACCTGTGCTGATCACATGCACTCTCCCAAGAACAAAAAAAAACCTCTAGCAATACACACCAAACTGAGCACGTGCAAATGCCTACGGTTTAGTTTGTCTTATCAGGAGATAAGAGGTGGTGGCTTTAAAAAGGGGAGAAACAGAGAAGACAGAATGAAACGTCCTTTTTACACAATGCAGAGGATTAACCCCTTAGGTTCCACAGTGAGTATAACTAGCATGATTTACTGCATCTACAGACTGATTGTACTGTTGTGGGTTTAGTAACACTTTAACATCAGTGGCCAGTGGAGTGCCCTAGTAATATCCTCTTCTAAATTGGTGGTCAGCGGAGAGCCCCAGTAACATGCAATCTTACCTTTGTGGATGGTGGGTCCTTCCGTTATAATGCCTCCTTTATACTGTTACCTTTTTATAGTAATATCCCCATTGCTACCCTGCCACCCCTGTGCCACAGATATATTTTCCGTGCCACCAGTATGGCCCCCCAAGTTCAACTCTCATGTTGTCAGTAGTGATTTCCGTCATGCTCTCTTATCCAGAATGGTGCAGGGAAGAAGCGGTGAGATGTAGTGACTTGTTTTGGCACTCTGGTACCCAACCAAATCCACCTCCCGCATCCATCTCACGTGCTTGCATGTGATATCAGATATAAGCTTCTGGAATGGATGCCAGGGGAGAATTGCAGAGATCAGAGGGGCAGAAAAGGTAGCTGTCTTAACACTGCTTCCCTCTGCTGCTCTGGATATGGGAGGGAAAAGCACATCTGATGTGGATGGTCGCCCCATGGAGACACGATCGACCCATCTCCTGGCAGCATTTCATGAGTAGATCACAAATGAACCTCCTCTGACCCTTGTTCTAACCCTTTCCTGCGACTGTCTAGATTTAAAGGGTTTTGTCCACTTTTGTGCCTTTTATACTTTTCCTTTCCACCATGCTTGATGAAGAGAACGGTATTTCTGCTAAGCTATATTCATTTAACTGATAAAAGATTCCTCTTCTGGTTTTTGTTTCTTGCTCTTCTCTATGACAAACCTAATATAACACAATGCTTCCAGTCCTTGCAGTTCTGGCATCATAAGTATACACACATGGGGGTTTATTTACTAAAGCTGGAGAGTCCAAAATCAGACTCCCTTCTGCATAGAAACCAATCAGCTTCCAGGTTTCATTGCCAAAGCTTCATTGAACAAGCTGAGGTTAGAAGCTGATTGGTTTCTATGCAGAAGGGAGTCTGATTTTGGACTCTCCAGCTTTAGTAAATAAACCCCACTAGGTCACCAGTAGGAAATGAGGTGCACAAGTTATTTCTGTACTCTCCTCTGCAGAGCTATGATTCTTAAAGGGCGCTTCACTTTTAGCGAACTTGTTCTTTAACCCCCCTGGCGGTATTCCCGAGTGTAGTTTGGGGTTAATTATCAGTGCCAAAAGCGGTAACCCCGAGCTACACTTGGGATTACACTGCAGCGTTGCTCCGGGATCCCTCTAGCACTTACCTTGTCCTGCGCTCCTGTGATGTGTCCCGTGCAGTGTCCCCGGCCATCTCCTCTGGCCGATGCCAGCGGCTGTCTTCTAGGTTCCAGTCCCTGTGAGCGTCAGGACATACGGGGGACTGAACCGGCGGGAAATGTAAAAATTTTAAAAAGTGACATTCACTAATACACTAAAATCTCATAGTATAACATTCCTGTATCAAACCATTTCATATACATTTTGTCCCGAGTGCTTTGTCCGGCGCCCTGCCTGCATTTTTACTGTTCTTTCTGCCTGGAAATTGAGAAACGTCCATGGCGTCCAAAAAGCGTCCCTTTAGGTCAAAAGCGGTTTTAGACCGGCTAGAGAACAGCGATATTAAATGAGAACCACTTGCAGAATTGAGTGATAATGATTGGTGGGGGAAATTCCTCATCAGGCACTGAAAACGATTCTGCGACTTTGCTCAGTGATGTGCGAACTTGGTGCTCTATTTCACATTTCAGTGTTTTTGGTTTGATTATATTATTGAATTAAATGTATTATTCTATTTTGTTTATGATTATTTATTATATTATAATTTATGATTTTGTGTTTAAAATTTTATCCTACCCGGGATGTTTACTAGACTCTTGTTCGGACAGATTTCAGTGAGTTATTCCTAAGAATTACAGGCTACAATAAAAATTTCCATGCAAAAAAAGTACCTCTGAGCACATAAATATGGACATAATCAGACTGCTAGGGAGGTTAAATGTCCACACAACCCTCTTCCTTATATCCCCGATCCTGAAATTCTTTACTATGCAACCCTGCCTGGCACCAATCACCACAGATGTGCCAACAGTATCTAGCTCATGTACACCGCTCTACGCATGCACTTTAAAGGAAAACTTCACTTTTACTGAAATTGTGTTTTTTTATGATCCCCTAACTTGAGTCGCAGCATCCCAACAAAATACGTTCCTTCAGTTCCCCTCCCAAGTTCTTCAATGTACATGGTGCAGCACAGCCTCATACAGCTTTTCCCAATCCATATGGCTGGTCCATACTCATGGTGCCCCCAGCCATCCAGGGGAATACAGCTCCAGCTATAGCAATGAATCGGCTGAGTGGCGCATATACATTGTAGGAGTTGACCCAGATTGCAACTTTTTTTTTCTGCAAAGTCTGTGCTGCTCCATTCGCACTTGAGAGCTGGACTGAAGGTATATTGGTAGGTGGCTGCCATTCTGGAAGTTGAAAGGCCTAATTAAAAGACAGTTTCTGTACAAGTAAAGTTGTCCTTTACCAAGATTAGAATCTCTACAGTATATTCTAAACGGCTTCCAGAAGGCAATAGGTAGCAGATACTGGCAAATACCTTCCATCGTCTACAGCTCCACAGATTCTTGAAAATTTGGGGGCTCTTGTTATAAAAACCACCCTCACCTAGCAAAGCCCACCTGTTGTATTAATGTGTGTGCAAATGGGCCAAAGTGCCAACCTCTGGCTGTAGTTGGTATTTATATACTAGAGCATGCTGTATTTCAGGGCCCCCAACATCTACTTAAAGCGAAGTTCCAGTCACACTGTAAAAAATAGTCAGCAGCTACAAAAACTATAGCTGCTAACTCTTAAACAGCCACTTACCTGTCCCACGATCCCACAGTGTCCTCCCAGCAACCCGTTTCACCAGCCGTCTGATGTTCAAGGCATCGGTATCTTCATTCTGGTCACCCCGGCTGTGACAGCTTTCGGCTTCACAGCCTGGTGCCCACTGCGCATGTGCGAGTAGTGCTGCACTTCCTGAATGGCGCAGTAGTCTTCTGGGACCTGTCACGTGTCCCAGAAGACTACGCGGAAGGAGGGTAGGACAACTTCCACTTCCAATCACCTAGGCGGTCGCAGTGGGAGCGGGTGCCTGGCAATTTAGCTCCCCAAAGGTGCCCGTCCTTAATAGGGAGCGGGAGACCAGTCTTTAAAGTGGAACTTCCCCTTTTGGATGGAGCTCTGCTTTAACCACTTCCTGTCCGGACACTTTTACCCCCTTCCTGTCCAGGGCAATTTTCAGCTTTCAGCGCTATCACACTTTGCATGACAATTGCGCGGTCATGCAACACTGTACCCATATGAATGTTTTACCATTTTTTTGAGACCGATAAAGCTTTATTTTGGTGGTATTTATTCACCGCTGGGATTTTAATTTTTTTTACTATGTAAATGAAAGTCCAAAAATTTTGAAAAAAAGTGTTTTTTTTTTTAAATAAAATTTTGCTAATAAATATTTCATCATAAATCTTGGCCAAAATTTATTCCGTTATTTTTTTAGTAAAAAAAAAAATCCAAATTAGTTTATAACCAAAAATTATAATTTTTAAACATTTTGTTTTACATTTTTATGAAGATTTTTTTTTTTTTTACACTGATTGCTTTTACACCCATAAAGGATGTAAAAGCAATCATTTCTCTTTCTCTCTGTCTGCATTCTTGCAGTCATTGAGAAATACTGAGTGAGCTGTGATTGGTCACAGCTTGTTACATGGTACAAGGCTGTTGTGAATAGCCTTGTACCATGTGACCTCTGTGATCATTCACAGATTTCTCACGTAGTAAGCAATGATGTCACAAGTGACATCTTGCTTACTACTTTGCATGTGATCACTGATTCGTCAATGATCTATCGTCCGACCGGTGTTTCACTGTGTCCGGAGGACACAGCGGGCACCAGATCGCGGTGGTGCGCGCTCCCAGGGAGCGTGCACAGCTAGAAAAGGCGGGTGCCGTTTATGAACGGCAACCTGCCGCTGGACTGCCACCGCCCTGCCGTTTATAAACAGCAGGCGGACGGCAAGGGGTTAAAGATGACAGAAGTTTTGTGCAGCTACCTAGGGACGGGGGCAACTATTGCATCCCAAAGGCAATATACTGTGATTACCAGCATTGTAAATGTTTTCTAGACAGTGCGTCCTAACCTTATTGTAAAAAGGATACAGTAAATTCTTTCAAAAACGTTTGTCCCCCAAAAAGTATGAGAATTCAAAATATGTATTGAAACTGTGGAAGACTCTGCATGGGGCTGGATGTCACTGTAGGGAGATTAGGGTTCTCGAGGGGTTTGGGGACTTGGGTGCATTCAGACGTACGGGTGCAGCCTACATGGTGGCCCTAGAGGGATTCAGGATTCTGGAGGGACCCAGGGGCAACTGTGGGGAATTGGGTCTCTGGAGGGGTCTGAGAGTTTTTTGCACAGACAATGCGGGAAACTATAGTGCACTATGGGGGCCGGGGGCACTTTTGGTGGATCAGTGGGGAGGGGGGGCCTGGAGGCTCTGCAGCAAGCTAGGGGGCACTGTGGGAGGTTGGCATGGTTTGAGGGCTGTTAGGAGGCTCGGGGGCACTTTGGGAGGTTGAGGGACACTGCAGGCCACTATAGGAGTTGAGAGGCACAATGGGAGTTTAGGGGATCTACAGATAGTTAAAGGCCCAGAAGGAGAGTGCCCACAGCCCCGTGTTCTAGACAAACCCCAAGAAGAACCTGCTTTCCTGCAACACCCCCTGCCCCTCCAGTACTGCTGTATGGCAGTGACTTTCAAATGGTTTCTCCAAATTCTCAGGTAATTGAAATATCACCCGCACTTCGGTGCTCCTGCTGTTTGGGCATTAAAAACGCCAAGAGCTGAGAGAACATTGATAAATCGCCTTTGGTCAGTCTTTGATCTCAAATGTGAATGGAGCTCTCCTTTTACACATTATTATTATTCTGGATTTATATAGTGCCAACAGTTTGCGCAGCGCTATACAAAATTAATACATAAACACAACTGTCATTTATTATAATTTTTTTATGGTATTTTAAGTAAAATACAAAATGTAGACTATGATTCCTGAAACTACGAAGAAGCGCATAAATAAACACTGAAATGGATTGCATTTATTCACTGTATATTATGTATAATTTATTACCCAATAAATGTACTTTTCTGACTATAGTAGTAGTAATTGTTCCATAAGGCTCTAATTTTGGCTGCTTTATAGGACAGAATTCTGCCCAGTTTCTCTTTTTATAGTTGGCATCCCCAACTCCAAGTGGGAACACCCAGATTATATGGCAGCCAACCACTGACGCATCTGCAAGTAAAACCTGAATTAAATTGGCATCTAGTCAGTGATTTGTGAATAAACCAGTTTTCTCTTCGCTTTCGTGTGATTTGATTGTAGTATTATAGGAGACATTGTATTTGAAGGCCAGATGGGTCATAGTGAAATCGAACTGGGAACATGAGAAGGGTTGGAACAGTAGGATTCCAGCTCTGATTTGATGTTTATTTCAGGTACTTGTATTGCGTCGTCCATTTACGCAGCACTTTACATATATATTGTACATTCACATCAGTCCCTAACCCTCAAGGGGTGTACAATCTAAGCTCCCTAACTCACATTCATACATACTAGGGCCAATTTAGACAGGAGCCAATTAACCTACCAACATGTCTTTGGAGTGTGGGAGGAAACCGGAGTACCCGGAGGAAACCTATGCAGGCACAGGGAGAACATGCAAACTCCAGGCAGGTGGTGCCGTGGTTGGGATTCAAACCAACGACCCTAGTACTGCCAGGCGGAAGATTACACTGTCACTTTGCCCTGTTTGGGTCCTGATTGTCAGAGGGCATTTGTCATAACCAAAACCCTCTACTCCTCAGTCATAATAATGGTGAATCCTTACCTCTCAGAGTTTGCTTGATTTTTTTGTTAATTACTTGTATTCTCTCCCTGTCAGAGCAGCAGTATCAGGCCGATTGTCATGCTGAAAGGCCATCTTCTCTCATGCTGGAGCTTAGTGTAGCTAACTAATATAAAAACTCGAAGGTGCTGTTAGAACTACATGAAACAAAACTGAGGCTACATTCAGACATATACCCAGCACTGCCGCTCCTCTAAAAAGCAACCCGTCTGCTGATCGTGACCTGTTGGATAGTTTTTGCAACAACCGTGAAGCATTGCAGCCGTGGTATGTAAACGTCTCCGACCGCTGCTATTGCAAATGAAAGGGGGTGGCATTAAAAATGCAGCTCAACCATGCATTTTTACAACCCCCCAACTGCAGGTCTAAATGAGGCCATGAGGGCTCTTGCACACGGGCATTCCTTTTTTTTTTTTTTTTTTTTTTTCTTTCCCATCAATACAGTCACGTTTTTACTTTTGTTTGTTTTTTTCCTCAAAATTGGAGCTAAACGGATCAAGACTTCACTTTTTAAACTCCATTTTCATATCCATTTACGTCCGTTTTTAATTCGTTTACATCTGTTTTTTCATCAATTTCTCGTCAGTCAGTTTTATCAATGCAAAAATGGACCATATGTCCGTTTTTATATCTGTTTTTCGTTTGTTCCATTTTTCTTTTACGGAAGGAAAAAAGGGTTTTATTTCATTAAAAATAAAACGAATATTAACAGATGCGGACATTACCGGATGTAAACGGATGACTTCACCTCCGCAACATCTCCAAGATACGCCCGTTCCTAACCTCCGAAACCGCTAAGCAACTTATTCACTCCCTTGTGTTATCTCGCCTTTGACTATGGTAACTCCCTCCTCATTGGCCGACCTCATCGCAGGCTATCCCCTCTTCAGTCTATCATGAATGCTGCTGCCAGACTCATCCACCTTACTAACTGTTCTGTATCTGCCACCCCTCTCTGCCAATCCCTCCACTGGCCTCCACTCAGTGTCCTCCACCCCTCTCTGCTAATCCCTCCACTGACCTCCACTCAGTGTCCTCCACTGGCCTCCACTCAGTGTCCTCCACCCCTCTCTGCCAATCCCTCCACTGGCCTCCACTCAGTGTCCTCCACCCCTCTCTGCCAAACTCTCCACTCAGTGTCCTCCACCCCTCTCTGCCAATCCCTCCACTGGTCTCCATTCAGTGTCCTCCACCCCTCTCTGCCAATCCCTCCACTGGTCTCCACTCAGTGTCCTCCACCCCTCTCTGCCAATCCCTCCACTGACCTCCACTCCGTGTCCTCCACTCCTCTCTGCCAATCCCTCCACTGACCTCCACTCAGTGTCCTCCACTCCTCTCTGCCAATCCCTCCACTCACCTCCACTCAGTGTCCTCCACCCCTCTCTGCCAATCCCCCCACTGACCTCCACTCAGTGTCCTCCACCCCTCTCTGCCAATCCCTCCACTGGCCTCCATTCAGTGTCCTCCACCCCTCTCTGCCAATCCCTCCACTGGCCTCCACTCAGTGTCCTCCATCCCTCTCTGCCAATCCCTCCACTGACCTCCACTCAGTGTCCTCCACCCCTCTCTGCCAATCCCTCCACTGGCCTCCATTCAGTGTCCTCCACCCCTCTCTGCCAATCCCTCCACTGGCCTCCACTCAGTGTCCTCCATCCCTCTCTGCCAATCCCTCCACTGGCTTCCCGTTGCCCAATGGATAAAATTCAAAACACTAACAATAATGTATAAAGCCATTTATAACTCCGCCCCAAATTACATCACCGATCTTCTCTCCAAATATCACCCAAACCGTACTCTCCGCTCCTCGCAAGACCTCCTACTCTCTAGCTCCCTTGTCTCATCCTCCCATGCTCGTCTCCAGGACTTCTCCAGAGCTTCCCCATCCTCTGGAACTCTCTACCCCAATTTATCTGACTATCTCCTACTCACTTTTAGGCGATCTCTGAAAACCTTTCTCTTCAGGGAAGCCTATCCTGCCCTCAGCTAATACTGGAATCTTCTACTCTTCCAACCAGTCCATCCCCCACAGTTACTACCTTTTGTACCACTATCCCCTCCTAGATTGTAAGCTCCCAGGATCAGGGCCCTCCTATCCCACTTGTATTGAACTGTATTGTTACTGTATTGTCTCCCATTATATTCTAAAGCGCTGAGCAAACTGTTGGCGCCATATAAATCCTGTATAATAATAATGATCATCTGCTAGTCCATAGAAATACATGGGTGTTCGTTTTTCATCCAAATTGACAGATGAAAAATGGACATACGGAACGTCCGTGTAAAAGAGCCCATAAGGTTTTGTTCTTTGGCAGTTTTGCCTTCCTTTCATGGGCCCAGACAGAGAGTCTGTTATAAGCCTTGAGCTCAGGTAACAGAAAGGTCAGCCTCCACAGGGACCTGACAGTTTGACACTGGCTGACAATTCTCTGACAGGGGAGGCGATTAAATAACAGCGCACACATCTGTCCCTTAGAGCTAAGGATAAACTAAAAAAAATAGATGGAGTTGGGCTTTAATAACCTTTCCAGTTTGCCAGATTTCCCCCCCAATCAGTTTAAAGTGTTACTAAACCCACAACAGTACAATCAGTCTGTAGATGCAGTAAAGCATGCTTGTTATACTCACTGTAGGACCTAAGGGGTTAATCCTCTGCATTTGTGTAAAAAGGATGTTTTGATCCGGTCTTCTCTGGTCCTCCCCTTCTTCCACATCCCAATTTCATCTCCTGATAGAACACACTCTGGGGGACACTGCACATGCTCAGTTTGGTATGTGCTGCTAAAGAGGTTTTTTTCTCTTTTTTTTTTTGGGAGAGTGCATGTGATCAGCACAGGGCCAATCAGCACTGTCCAGACAGAGGGTCAGGGGTTATGCAATCTCATAGGGCAGTGAGAGGAGAATGAAAACGTGTCCTACAAGATTAACCAGTGCTCAGCTGGACACTGATAGAAGTCACAAGACTGCTATATACTGCTGATGAGAAAAGGTATTTAGCGGTTTATAATTAGTAAAATAATTGCATTTCCATGTTCTGTGTACTGTGGGAGACGAGATATAGTGAATGCAGGGTCCGGGGATACCAGATATAGTGAATTCAGGGTCCGGAGATACCAGATATAGTGAATGCAGGGTCCGGAGATACCAGATATAGTGAATGCAGGGTCCGGAGATACCAGATATAGTGAATGCAGGGTCCGGGGAGACCGGATATAGTGAATGCAGGGTCCGGGGAGACCGGATATAGTGAATGCAGGGTCCGGGGAGACCGGATATAGTGAATGCAGGGTCCGGGGAGACCGGATATAGTGAATGCAGGGTCTGGGGAGACCGGATATAGTGAATGCAGGGTCCGGGGAGACCGGATATAGTGAATGCAGGGTCCGGGGAGACCGGATATAGTGAATGCAGGGTCCGGGGAGACCGGATATAGTGAATGCAGGGTCCGGGGAGACCGGATATAGTGAATGCAGGGTCCGGGGAGACCGGATATAGTGAATGCAGGGTCCGGGGAGACCGGATATAGTGAATGCAGTGTCCGGGGAGACCGGATATAGTGAATGCAGGGTCCGGGGAGACCGGATATAGTGAATGCAGGGTCCGGGGAGACCGGATATAGTGAATGCAGGGTCCGGGGAGACCGGATATAGTGAATGCAGGGTCCGGGGAGACCGGATATAGTGAATGCAGGGTCCGGGGAGACCGGATATAGTGAATGCAGGGTCCGGGGAGACCGGATATAGTGAATGCAGGGTCTGGGGAGAGCGGATATAGTGAATGCAGGGTCCGGGGAGACCGGATATAGTGAATGCAGGGTCCGGGGAGACCGGATATAGTGAATGCAGGGTCCGGGGAGAGCGGATATAGTGAATGCAGGGTCCGGGGAGAGCGGATATAGTGAATGCAGGGTCCGGGGAGAGCGGATATAGTGAATGCAGGGTCCGGGGAGAGCGGATATAGTGAATGCAGGGTCCGGGGAGAGCGGATATAGTGAATGCAGGGTCCGGGGAGAGCGGATATAGTGAATGCAGGGTCCGGGGAGAGCGGATATAGTGAATGCAGGGTCCGGGGAGAGCGGATATAGTGAATGCAGGGTCCGGGGAGAGCGGATATAGTGAATGCAGGGTCCGGGGAGAGCGGATATAGTGAATGCAGGGTCTGGGGAGACCGGATATAGTGAATGCAGGGTCTGGGGAGACCGGATATAGTGAATGCAGGGTCTGGGGAGACCGGATATAGTGAATGCAGGGTCTGGGGAGACCGGATATAGTGAATGCAGGGTCTGGGGAGACCGGATATAGTGAATGCAGGGTCTGGGGAGACCGGATATAGTGAATGCAGGTTCCTGGGTTTAGGAACACTTTAAAGAGCAGGTTATTGGGGATTCTCACTGACCACTAATGCGAGGAGACCATTACCTGAGGGGTAGTTGGAGGGTGTCATAAATTATGTCAGAAATCAAGTAGATCTCTCTAGGGTTGCCTACTCCTGGGTTCGAGCCTCTGTAATGTTTTATACTTCGGTTTCCTCATCAGCAACAATTTCCTTTACTTCTGCTAAAAAGGATTTCTAAATTGCTCCAGTGGGGGAACAAACACCTGAGAGAGGTTCTCTTTCCCAAACTAGCAGAGGAAGTTCTGACCTAAGTTTCACTCTGAAACTTACGGTAGACCGGATATAGTGAATTCAGGGTCGGGGGAGACCAGATATAGTGAATGCAGGGTCCTGGGTTTAGCACAAGATGGAGTGGGAACAAATTGCTGCCGCTGAAAAAGCACCATAGATCTTAGTGGTCTTTTGTCCTGTATGGGAAAGTTGTACAAGTCCAACTGATCTGCTATTTGTTTTTATAGGAGTTGTCCCTTCAGCCCAAGGATGATATCGTGGACAGGGCCAAGATGGAGGACACACTCAAAAGGCGCTTCTTTTATGACCAGGCTTTTGCCATATATGGAGGTAAGTGGTGGTGAGGACACCCTTGACACTTGGAAAAAACTGCAAAAAAAAAAAAATGAAGACATTGCCTACCAGTGTTGGAGAGGGTAAAACCTACTGTGGAAAGTTACCCTTGTTTCTCTCATGGTGACCACAGAGATGAGGGAAACCTCCTCAAAGCTGGATGAGGGTCATCCCCTATCCGAAAATTGCCCAAAGTTCTAATAAATGTATGTGTGTGTATGTATGTATGTATATACATACACACACACACACACACAACTTCTCTTTTACTTAATTGTGATGGGTGGCTGTAGATGATTGATGGGATGTACCAAGACTGGAATTAAACATTATTCCGACTTTTGATTGGTCCAGATGAGTAACCTCTATTGCTGGAAGGGCAGTATACATACAAAAATTATACTGCAAGCAGTACCACTGCTGAAGCGACCTATTCAGTGGTGTGGGTTTTAGGGAGTTAAAAATGGGAGGCTAGAAAGTGACATATTGCCTCCCAGCTGCCTGTAAAATGTCCTCTGAAAAGCAATTCACAGATCCACTTTTTAGAGGGGCTGGAAGGATTGCCACCAGTGTAAACATGTCCTTTAAAGCAGAACTATACTTGCAGAAATACTCGCCTCCCTATTCCTGCACTGTTGTTAAATCCCTTGTGGGTCACTTTCATCTTCTCCCCCAGCTACTTCCAGGTGGTGAGTTTTCAGCCTGCTGATTGGCCAGGTATATACCAGTTCTCAGCTCACTACAGTCTGGTCATGCGGCAGCTGCAAGGGAGAGGAGGGAGCGTTCAATGGCTGGGAATGCATGGGAGGGAAGACGTCACCCACAGGCTCCCATGTCCCAACCGTTGTCACTGCTCCTTCCTCTCCCCTGCAGCCATCACTGGCTGACAAAGGGGATCCTTGACCAGACCTGAAGTGAGCTGAAAATAGGTAATTTACTTTTTTTCTAATAGTTATTTATTTTAATTTTTTTTTACAAAGGTTAGCCAGCATGGGTTTTTGGAGGGGGCATTTTTAAAACTAGGTAGGCTTATGCTAGAATTCTTCTTAACCACTTACTAACTGCTCTATAGCCGAATGACAGCTACCGCACGGTTGTCCAGTTCTGGGAGGGCGTCATATGATGTCCTCCCAGAATGCTCCCAGTGGCGCACACCTGGCAATCTCCATGATCGCTGTGTCCTACCGACACAGCTGATCATGTGATGACGTAAAAGGCCAATCACAGCAGCCTTTTACCATGTGATCAGCTGTGTCCAATGACACAGCAGATCACGGAATACAGTTGCCGGTTTTCGGCAGCACTTTCCTCATGCTGTCACAGAGCAGATCGCCACTGATGATCAGCGCACTGCAGTGCCGCCCAGCAATGCCTCCCACAAGTGCCCGTCATTGCCGCCTATCAGTGACCATCCTCATCAGCGCTGCCTATCAATGCTGCCCATCAGTGCAGCCTCATCAACACACATCCAGTGAAGGAGAAAAATTACTATTTATATTTATTTATTTATTTATTATTTATTTATTTTATAAAATATTAATGTTATAATAGAAACAAAGAAAAAAGTTTTTTTTTTTTTTGTTTTTTTTTTATAGTGCAAAAAATAAAACGCCCAGTGATGATTAAATACTATCAAAAGAAAGCTCTATTTGTGTGGAAAAAAATGATATAAATTTAATATGGGTACAGTGTTGCGTTACTGCACAGTTGTCATTCAGTGTGCAACAGCGCTGAACGCTGATTATTGGCCTGGGCACAAAGGGGGTAAAAGTGCCCGATAGGCAAGTGGTCATGTTTGGTTCCATTTTAAGGTATAGCGTGTTTAAAGCCCACCAATAACCTTACCAGGTTTAAAGAAGTTATATATTTTTTCTTTACCCCACGAAAGCAACCACCTGTCATGCAGACTTTCTCCTACCCTGCAAATAAGATCATTTACATCCCGGGGTTAGTGTAGCTCCCACTTTACATCTGTCCCATTGAAGCATAAGCGCTGCCATGCTCACAGACCCCATCGCTTAGGTCGTGTTTCCACCTCCCTGTCCTCCTGGCCATTCACATAATGAATCCTGGGGCTGTGTTTTGTGAATGGCCCGGAGGAGAAGGAGGCGGTGGGATCTAGGAGCCCTACAGCGCTTACATCTGTCCCATTGAAGCGTAAGCGCTGCCATGCTCAGACCCCACCGCTTTAGTGTTTCCACCTCCCTGTCCTCCTGGCCATTTACAAAATGAATCCTGGGGCTGTGTGTTTTGTGAATGGCCCGGAGGAGGTGGTGGGATCTAGGAGCCCTACAGCGCTTACTACTGAGTAGTGTGGAAGTACAGCGGGAGCTCTGCTAATCCTGCAATGTAAACAAGCAGATCTGAGCAGGACCCTCTGATTCCTCTTGTACCAAATTGTAACGTCGGTCTTCGTTTTGTGAAGCGCTGCGCAAACTGTTGGCGCTATATAAATCCTGTATAATAATTTGCAGAATGTAGGTGAAAGAGCGTGCATGATGGGGGGTTGCTTTTGAGGAAAATAAATGTTTTTTACTGCTTTAACCCTGGTAAGGTTGTAAAAAAAAAAAAGTAGGGGTATCTCTGCCCTCTATTGTGAAGTATTTAATATTACAGCTTATTTTTGTACTGTGGCACAATGAGACTTTGGTTTCCTGTTGTGTGATCCCTCTATAATTTCATAAATCTGGGATTAGAGCAAGCTGTGTTGTGACAACAAACTATGCAACATGCCTTTTCCATAAAAGAACATTAAAGTGATCCCGTCTTTAAATCAACCACCTTCAGAGAGAAGCATGCAGTATCCATAAATGAGGACTGTGGATATTTATATTGTAAAGCGCTGAGCACACTGTTGGCGATACATAAATCCTGTATTATAATAATATAACCTTTCCGCTGCCCCCGCCGCCAGAATGCCTCTCCATGATGTATGATAAAAATAATTGTAGACACTTACTGGGTTTCCAAACCCACGTAGCAGAATACATTTTGGCCTTCATTTGTGAAGAAATTTTACTTTTTTATTTTTTTTATGGGGTATGTTTTATAGCACAAAGTTAATTTATAACCATTTATAACTCCAAAAATAAAAAACACAGTGATGATCACATACTATCAAAAGAAATCTTTATTTGTGTGAAAAAGATTATATAAATTTCCTTTTTATACAGTTCTTCATGACCACACAATTGTCAATTTAAAGTAGTGCAGTGCCATATAGCAAAAATAGCCTGGTCATGGGGGGGGGGGTGAATCTTCTGAAGGCCAAGTGGTTAGCATGCACTGTAACACCCTCTAACCACTTGTTAACCGCGCTATAGCTGAATACCAGCTACGGCATGGTTGTCCAGTTCTGGGAGGGAGTCATATGACATCCTTCCAGAACGCGCCCCCAGCGGCGCGCACCCGGCGATCTCCATGATCGCTGTGTCATATGGACACAGCTGATCACATGAGGTAAAAGGCCAATGACAGCAGCCTTTTACCACGTGATCAGCTGTGTCCAATGACCGTTAATACAGTTGCTGGTTATCGTCACAGCGTGAGGAAAATACTGCCAATAACCGGCAGATGGCACAGAGCAGATCGGCACTGATCATCAGGGCACTGAAATGATGATCAGTGCCACCCAGCAGTTGCCAGTGCCGCTCATTAGTGCAGCATCATCAGTGCCTCTTCATCAATGCCCACCAGTGTCATCTCATCAGTGCAGCCTATCAGTACTGTCTATCTGTGCCACCTCATCAGTTCATCAGTGCTGCCCATCAGTGCAGCCTCATCAACGCACATCAGTGGTGGAGAAAAATTACCTGTTTGCAAAATTTTATAATGGAAACAAAGAAAAACTTGTTTTACTTTCAAATTGTTTTTGTTTATAGTGCAAAAAATAAAACCGCCAGTGGCGATTTTATACCACCAAAAGAAAGCTCTATTTGGGTGAAAAAAATTATGAAAATGTCATATGGGTACAGTGTTGCATGATTACGCAATTGTAATTCAAAGTGCGACAGCGCTGAAAGCTGAAAATTGGTAGGCTAGTGCAGAACTTTACTCTCTGTCAGCATTGACTATTTTTAATCCTTATGCTGCTAGCATTAGTAAAAAGATAGATAAGTATATTATATCTACTTGTTTTAAACTTTTTTTTTTTTTTCTCCCACTATTCTTTAGTTACTTCCTGGTTTCCATGCCTAGGCAAATGATGTCATACATCCCAGGAGACTTCAGGAGGGGAGTGGGGGCATTCTCAGCACACCCTTCTGCGTGCTTGCCTGGGCTAAGGGCAGATGGTTTCCAGAAAGTCAATGCTACATGAATCATCTGCCCTTACTCAAGATGGCCCTGACCAGACATGCTAGAAGGTGTTTTTCAAAGTGATTTCTCAGCAGAATAAAGCATGGTGACATGGATGGGGGAGTTTGCTTTGAACATTGAAAAAAGACTAAATAGCACTTTTGATTTTTTGGTGCTCATACAGTGTAGTTCCACTTTAAGGGGTGTGTTTTAGCACACAGCACTTGTGTGATCCAGGCCTTAAAGTGTTACTAAACCCACAACAGTGCAATCAGTCTGTATATGCAGTAAAGCATGCTTGTTATACTCACTGTGGAACCTAAGGGGTTAATCCTCTGCATTGTGTAAAAAGGCTGTTTGATCCTGTCTTCTCTGCTCCTCCCTTTTTCAGGCGACCACCACTTAGCTACAGACTGAACCGTAGGCATGCAGATGCTCAGTTTAGTGTGTATTGCTAGAGAGGGTTTTTTTTTTTTTTCCTTAGGAGAGTGCTTGTGATCAGCACAGGGCCAATCAGAACAGTGTTTTGGTAACGCTGGTAACATTAGCTGTGTAAAGTCACGTTAAAACCATGAGGTTTTTTTAGCGTATTTGCATAGTTTAGCGACGTTTAGCATTTTTTTTTTACTGGTCAAAAAAACTTTCAAAAATGCCAGTTTGCGGCGTTTTGCCACATTTTTCAGCGGAAGAGCATATTTACAGCTGAAAACCTCCTCTAGAAACCCACTAGTCCTAGGGTTTTTTCCTGCCCAAAAACGCTGATTCCAGTCTATGTGCGCACGGACACATAGGATAACATGCTGGGGGGTTTACTGGCTGTAGAAAAAAACTTCAAAAGCCAAAAACAGCCGCTGTAAAAACGTCCCGCGTTCATGACAACTAAACGTGATTAGTATTTTAACCACTTCCAGACCGGACACTTTTACCCCCTTCCTGACCAGGGCAATTTTCAGATTTCAGCGCTATCACACTTTGAATGACAATTGCGCAGTCATGCAACACTGTACCCAAATTAATTTTTTACCATTTTTTCGAGACAGATAAAGCTTTATTTTGGTGGTGGTATTCACCGCTGGGACTTTTATTTTTTTTTGCTATGTAAATGAAAAAGTCCAAAAATTTTGAACAAAAGTGTTTTTTTTAATAAAATTTTGCAAATAAATAATATTTCATCATAAATCTTGGCCAAAATTTATTCCGTCATCTTTTTAGTAAAAAAACAAACAAAAACAAATTAGTTTATAACCAAAAATTATAATTTTTAAACATTTTTTTTTTACATTTTTATTTTATTTTTTTATATTATTGTTTATTTTTTTTACATACTGTCACCCTAGCAGTACAGTGTCACCATGGTGACACTACTACTTGTGGGGGGTGATGAAAATTTTCTTTTTAATTTATTTACACTGATTGCTTTTACACCCATATAGGATGTAAAAGCAATCATTTCTCTTTCTCTCTGTGTGCATTCCTGCACTCATTGAGAAGTACTGAGTGAGCTGTGATTGGTCACAGCTTGTCACATGGTACACGGCTGTTGTGAATAGCCTTGTACCATGTGACCTCTGTGATCATTCACAGATTTCACACGTAGTAAGCAATGATGTCACAAGTGACATCTTGCTTACTACTTTACATGTGATCACTGATTGGCCAATCAGTGATCACATGATCGGGACCTCGTACAGAGGTCCCGTCCGACGATCGATGTTTCACTGTGTCCGGAGGACACAGCGGGCACCGGTTCGCGGTGCTGCGCGCTCCCAGGGAGCGCGCACAAGCAGGGTGCGGGGAGGCCGTTTATAAACGGCCACCCGACCCTGCACTGCCACCGTCCAGCCGTTTATATGCAACGGCCAGTCGGGAAGTGGTTAATGAAGGGCAAAAGGCAGAGCCAGGAAAGTCCAAATATTAGCAGATTAAACTTCTTTTTAAAGGTTGTCACTGGACAAGTGGTCTGGTGGGGAAGAGATCGGTCACGTTCAGCTATGTTTCTGTGACCAGAAATGATGGCTTTCCGGCAAGACAAATGGCAAAACCCGAGGTTTTCACACCTCCATATATCTAACATTTTCAGCTTGTTTATATTTTACTATGTTAGCTATTGCTCATCACATATTTAGGTGCAATGTAAATTTATGGCTGGCTTACCGTTGTCATCTGTTTCAGGGGTCAGCGGATTGTATGACTTCGGGCCTGTCGGCTGTGCGCTGAAAAACAACATCATCCAGACATGGAGACAACACTTCATACAGGAGGAGCAGATCCTGGAAATTGACTGCACCATGCTGACCCCAGAGTCTGTTCTCAAGTAATTATTCCGACTCTTCTGCTACCTGTATTGTCATTAGCAAATGACACCCAAAACCAATTTCTTGTTTAGGGTGGGCACTGAAGAGCTACCATCTGCCAGCTTCTTATAATATCTGATCCTTCCAGGTCCTCATTCTTCCAGTTGTAAATAAAAAAACAAAACCACCGATGAAGGGCAAGGACAGCATTGCTTGACATAACGTATCAAGTTAGAATTTCTCGCAGAAGGTTCTTTCAACACGTTTCCTGATGGCCAGTAACAGGAATGGACAGCCATATTGGCCAGTAGAGATGAAAGGCAAAGGGGGTCAATATAGCAGGAACTGCTGAAATTTTGCATATTAAAATGCCTGTAAAATTGTGGCACCTCAAGTACTTCACATTGGCTAAATTATTATTATACAGGATTTATATGGCGCCAACAGTTTGCTCAGCGCTGTACAATATAAGGGAGACAGTACAAATACAATACATTTCAGTACAGAAGGAATAGGAGGGCCCGGCTCGTGGCGCTTACAATCTAAAGGAAGGGGGAGGTGATACAAAAGGTGATAGCTGGGGGGGATGATCTGGTGGTTCAAGTACAATTCTTAGGTGGAGGTGGGGTAGGTTTCCCTGAAGAAGTGAGTATTCAAAGATCGCCTAAAGGCAGACAGGGTGGGGGCTGACCGGACATGCTGTGGTAGGAGGTTCCAGAGGATGGGAGAGGCTCTGGAGAAGTCCTGGAGGCAAGCGTGGGAGGAGGTGATGAGGGAGCTAGAGAGGAGGATATCATGGGAGGAGCGGAGTGGGCGATTGTACATTCACATCAGTCCCTAACCTTCAAGGGGCTAAATGGTTAGCACTTCTGTCTGGCAGTACTAGGGTCGTTTGTTCAAATCCCAGCCACGGCACCACCTGCCTGAAGTTTGCATGTTCTCCCTGTGCCTGCGTGGGTTTCCTCCGGGTACCCTGGTTTCCTCCCACACTCCAAAGACATGCTGGTAGGTTAATTGGCTCCTGTCTAAAATTGGCCCTAGTATGTGTATGTAGGAACGTGAGTTAGGGACCTTAGATTGTACACCCCTTGAGGGTTAGGGACTGATGTGAATGTACAATATATATGTAAAGTGCTGCGTAAATTGACGGCGCTATATAAGTACCTGAAATAAATAGGTACTGCAGTAGCTTGGCCAGGTGCCTATTTGTAAGCCAGTCCAATACCTTTATGGTGCTAACAGGTTTAATTTAGACCTATTCTATCATACATTGTCACCAGTATCTCTTTAGTAGGTGTCCGTGCTGGAGTAAAAAAGGCTCTAGAACAGACTTTGTCAACAATTTTTACCCTAGAGGAACCCCTAAAATTTCCTAGTCTTGGGGAACCCCTACTAAAACCATTTTATGAGGGGTCAATGGCAAAAATGGCTCTTACGTCAGTGGTCATTAGAATACCACCCTTTCAGAAAGCTTTCAAGATTATTGGTGTCATGCTGCTGGCTTTGCCAAGTGATGTTGCTCCTGGACCTATACAGGCACTCTGTGACAGCCGGGTGCCCAGTGCGCATGCGCGAGAAGCGCTGCGCTTTGTGATTGGTCCGGCGTCTTCTGGGACCTGTCGTGTCCCAGAAGACACCGTACTATTCACAAAGCACAGCTCTTCTCACGCATGCGCACTGGGCACCCGGCTGTCACAGCCAAGAGCCCAACACTAAAGATGCTGACGCGGGAAGCCTTTGCAACGCTGGACCGAGGAACAGGTAAGGTCCTGCTGCAGAGAAGAGACGAGCAGTCTGCCCAGTATTCTGACATGGCGGCGGTGGGAATACCGGACCGGCCGCTCCATATTTGCTCCATAAGACGCACTGACATTTTCCCCCTTTTTTTGGGGGGAAAAAATGTGTCTTATGGAGCGAATAATACGGTAATTGAAATGTCAGTGATATTTCATAAAGTTCTACTGGCCATTGTGCGGTGTGAGGCGGTGGACTGCCTGAAGCTGCTTTGAAAAACGTACTGCGTGCTGGATCCCGCAGATCACCACAACGCAATGGTGTGAACTGGGCACACAGGAGACGTGCGTCTGACATTTTGCCTTGTCATGAGGTGGGACTGCGCTGAAATAGACACCGACCGCAGTCCCACCGAATCTGGAGTGAATCAACCGTTACATGGGCCAGACTAGCAAATTAAAGCTCTAGCTCACACTTTTTGAGCAGTTACAACAGTCTTTTCCTTTTGGGATAAAGGTTTTTACATAAATGAATTAAAGCTGACCATTGTAAGCACCCCGTCAGTAAAATATTTTTTGTCGACCCTCTAACCGCCACTTTTGCTTGGTCTGTAAAGGAAGTTGAAAGATAGCGGACTTACTGGCCAGATCACCAGGTGAAAATAAAGGGAAAAAAAAGCTTAAAAAAAAAAACTAATGTAGCCAACACATCAAAAAGTAGCAAGGTGCAATATACTGTAGTCATGTTTTTGTTTTGGGGTTTACTACTGCTTTTGGGGACCTCTAGCAACTTATGGAGGAGCCCTAGTGGAGAATGGCTGTTCTGGGAGTTGTGTTTTTATTGGACTGTACTTGCAACCCGCTGTATCACTTAACTGTGCATGAGACATCCATGGAATTGCACAACTGATATGATGGTCTAGATTTTTAAATACAAGGTCGTTTCATTATTTTATTGCATTTTGGTTACACATGGCACCCTCCTATTTACATTTTAGGACATCTGGGCACGTTGACAAGTTTGCCGATTTTATGGTGAAAGATGTCAAGAACGGTGAATGCTTCCGGGCCGACCATCTTCTAAAAGGTGATAATCTACAGCTAGCACCTTCAGGAACACTTCAGCCTCTGCAACCCCTTCCTCTCCCTTAATAATAAATCCTCTGCTCGTTGCTTGTGCACTCGTCCTTTACCCACCTTAAGCAGCCCATAGATTCTGCGCTTTTCTTTCCTTCCACCACAGGTATAAGGGCTGGTTCACACTGTAGAAACGCAGTCCAGATGTGTTCCGGATACGCTTCTGGTGTGTTCCGGTGCATTTCTGATGCGTTCCAGTTAATTTTTTCCCCCTCACTTTTTCTTCAATTTTAAGTAGAGACGTGTGCGTTCCAGTAAGTTTTTTTTTTTTTTTTTTTTTTGGTGCATTTTTGAAGCGTTTTACTGCGTTCCAGTACAGTTCTGTGCAGGAAAAATGCAGCCTGTTCTTTTTTTCTTTTCTGCATCCGGAACGCACTGGAACTGCAAGCACTGATGTGATCTATGACAGTGACAACCATATAATCTACTTTCTGTGCGTTTGGATGCAGAAATTAAAAGCAACTGAAACACATATAGTGTGAACTGGCCCGAAGGAAAGAATATCGCTCAATTACCCCCATCAACAGTCAGGGTTGATGGGGTAATCCCTCTCGCAGCGCTGTTGTGTTCTGCTGGAAAGGAACATTCCCTGCCGGCAGAACAGAATGATTACTGACAGCACCTATAGCCAACGGTAGTGATCGCATGACGAAAAATCCAACAGGCTGGTTGTATTCAAGTCGTTTGATTGACTTAGGTACAACCAGCCTGCCCATAGAGGGATCGAATCTTGGTCGGTTTCTGCTGAACCAGCTGAGATACGATCCACATTTGGTCGGCTTAACTCTCCTGTCTTCTCCACACATTGCTTGTGCCTTCTCCACACATTGCTTGTGCCTTCTCCTCACATTGCTTGTGCCTTCTCCACACATTGCTTGTGCCTTCTCCACACATTGCTTGTGCCTTCTCCTCACATTGCTTGTGCCTTCTCCTCACATTGCTTGTGCCTTCTCCACACATTGCTTTTGTCTTCTCCACACATTGCTTGTGCCTTCTCCACACATTGCTTGTGCCTTCTCCACACATTGCTTGTGCCTTCTCCACACATTGCTTGTGCCTTCTCCACACATTGCTTGTGCCTTCTCCACACATTGCTTGTGCCTTCTCCACACATTGCTTGTGCCTTCTCCACACATTGCTTGTGCCTTCTCCACACATTGCTTGTGCCTTCTCCACACATTGCTTGTGCCTTCTCCACACATTGCTTGTGCCTTCTCCACACATTGCTTGTGCCTTCTCCACACATTGCTTGTGCCTTCTCCACACATTGCTTGTGCCTTCTCCACACATTGCTTGTGCCTTCTCCACACATTGCTTGTGCCTTCTCCACACATTGCTTGTGCCTTCTCCACACATTGCTTGTGCCTTCTCCACACATTGCTTCTGTCTTCTCCACACATTGCTTGTGCCTTCTCCACACATTGCTTTTGTCTTCTCCACACATTGCTTGTGCCTTCTCCTCACATTGCTTGTGCCTTCTCCTCACATTGCTTGTGCCTTCTCCTCACATTGCTTGTGCCTTCTCCTCACATTGCTTGTGTCTTCTCCTCACATTGCTTTTGTCTTCTCCTCACATTGCTTTTGTCTTCTCCACACATTGCTTTTGTCTTCTCCACACATTGCTTTTGTCTTCTCCACACATTGCTTTTGTCTTCTCCACACATTGCTTTTGTCTTCTCCACACATTGCTTGTGCCCTTTTTTCCTCCTCTCTCCCCCTTTTTTCCTCCTCTTTCCCCATTTTTTCCTTCTCTTTCCCCATTTTTTCCTTCTCTCTCCCCCTTCTTTCCTTCTCTCTCCCCCTTTTTTCCTTCTCTCTCCCCCTTCTTTCCTTCTCTCTCCCCCTTTTTTCCTTCTCTCTCCCCCTTTTTTCCTTCTCTCTCCCCCTTCTTTCCTTCTCTCTCCCCCTTCTTTCCTTCTCTCTCCCCCTTCTTTCCTTCTCTCTCCCCCTTTTTTCCCTCCTCTCTCCACTTTTTTTTTTTTTTTCCCTCCCCTTTCCCCTCTCCCTTTTTTTTCCTTGTCCACCCCCCCCCCCCCCATTCCTTATTTCCAATAGAGAATTTTTATACTTGATTGCAAGGCTAATGATACTACTCGCAGGACTGTAGTCGTTTTCTGTCCTCATTCTAAAGGTTGTTTATTTGGCAGCTCATCTCCAGAAACTAATGTCTGACAAAAAGTGCGCAGCAGAGAAGAAAGCCGAGATGGAGAGTGTGCTAACACAGGTGAGCAGTGTTCTCTGTGGAAGTCGTGTGATTGGTGGCTCAGCTGTCATGTTTTGTTTTTTTTTGTTGTTTTTGTTTGCTAAGGTTTTTTTATTTATGAAAGGGTTGCATCACCTGCACATGAAACGTGTCATTGTACAAGTGTTTCTCAGCAGAGAGATCATGGTGTTGACATTATTTATAGTACAGATAGTATAGTCACCTGACTAAAAATACAAACCGTTGTTGATACGACAGGCCAACCTGTACACACAAATAAACATTGCTTTCAAATATAAGAGTGGTCGCAATCCAAACGTAGCGATGTCGCCCGATTGTTATCCAGAAATAACAGAACATACGTTTGGTGAAGTTCCCAGAGTGGTGGAGAAGGAAAATGGGATCGGGATCCTAGTAAAATGAATGGTAAGGAAAAGGGGAGGGCGCGTGTATGTGGGGGAAAGGAATATTGGTTCTCTGCTATCCACACAGGTGTATGGGAAAAGCATTTGTCACAGTCTCACTGGGTTGCTTGCCTCAGTTCTAAAGTACTAAGGTAGGTGGACTTCTGTCCACTGAAGGAAAGGGATGCTACTCCCCATTGACTGTACCTGGAAGAGTACTTGGTGTTATTAAACCCACAATAGTAAAATCAGTCTGTTTACGCAGTAAAGCATTCTTGGTATACTCACTGTGGAACCTAAGGGGTTAATTCTTTTCATTATATAAAAAGGCTGTTTGATCCTGTCTGCTCTGTTCCTCCCCTTCTTCCACAGTCCTCAATCCATCTGCTGATCGTACTGAGCCATAGGAGACACTCTGCACGTTTGTGTATTGCTAGAGGTTTTGTTTTTTGTGGGGGGCACAGTGCATGTGATCAGCAGAGTGGCCAATCAGCACTGTCCAGACAGAGGGTCAGGGGTCATGCAGCCTCATAGGACAGTCAGAGGAAAATGAAAACTCCTCCTGAATGATTAACCTGTGCTCAGCTGGACATTGCTTGATTGAAGTCACAAGACTGCTATGTACTGCTGGTGAGAAACGGTATTTAGCAGTTTTATAGTTACTAAAATAATTTACATTTTCATGTTGTGTGTACTGTGGGAGACCGGATATAGTGAATGCAGGGTCCGGGGAGACCGGATATAGTGAATGCGGGGTCTGGGGAGACCGGATATAGTGAATGCGGGGTCTGGGGAGACCGGATATAGCGAATGCGGGGTCCGGGGAGGACCGGGTATAGTGAATGCGGGGTCCGGGGAGGACCGGGTATAGTGAATGCGGGGTCCGGGGAGGACCGGGTATAGTGAATGCGGGGTCCGGGGAGGACCGGGCATAGTGAATGCGGGGTCCGGGGAGGACCGGGCATAGTGAATGCGGGGTCCGGGGAGGACCGGGCATAGTGAATGCGGGGTCCGGGGAGGACCGGGCATAGTGAATGCGGGGTCCGGGGAGGACCGGGCATAGTGAATGCGGGGTCCGGGGAGGACCGGGCATAGTGAATGCGGGGTCCGGGGAGGACCGGGCATAGTGAATGCGGGGTCCTGGGTTTAGTAACACCTTAAAGTCATTCTAGTGAAACCATTTCTTCTTCATATCTAAGATCCTGTCCCTAAGGACCGCTGTAAGGGCTTCCATTTCTTGTTTGTCAGTCACCATGGCAAACCATTGTCCCACAGTGGGGGTGAGGGGCTTTTCCAAGCACTGGGAATGCAGGCCTTATACTTTGTATTCTTATAGGGTTTACTCGACATTGGGTTAAGGTAGAAGATGCCTAGCCATCATGTTTTTAAAGTACATGTTCTTTAAACATTTTCCAAAGCCCCCTCAATTTGAAGATGCAATTGACAAGTTCAGTCGCTGGCTGCAGCGCTCAGATTGGCCAGAGCTGAGTATTTTGTGCCAAACACTAGGTCTTACCCCTCTGTATGATCAGGCCTGTATTTTATCTCCTACTAAATTGTTTTGAATGCAGAGTTTTTGATTTGTTTGTATTTTGTCTTTAATTTTTCGTAAATAGATGGACAATTATGGGCAACAAGAACTGGCAGACCTCTTTGTCAAGTACAACGTAAAGTCCCCCATTACCTTAAATGACCTCACCCCTCCAGTGTCTTTCAATCTGATGTTCCAGACATCCATTGGACCCGGGGGCAACATGACAGGGTGTGTAACCTACTCTTTACTAACCATGTAATTTATTACTTTTACAAGCTAGAGCTAAATGTTTTGTAGACACCTGACCATCACACCTACAGGTGAAACTCAAAAAATTAGAATATCGTGCAAAAGTTCATTTATATCAGTAATGCAACTTAAAAGGTGAAACTAATATATGAGATAGACTCATTACATGCAAAGCAAGATAGTTCAAGTCGTGATTTGTCATAATTGTGATGATTATGGCTTACAGCTCATGAAAACCCCAAATCCACAATCTCAGAAAATGAGAATATTACATGCAATCAATAAAACACGGATTGTACATAGAACAATATCGGACCTCTGAAAAGTATAAGCATGCATATGTACTCAGTACTTGGTTTGGGCCCCTTTTTGCAGCAATTACTGCCTCAATTCGGTGTGGCATGGAAGCTATCAGCCTGTGGCACTGCTGAGGTGTTATGGAAGACCAGGATGCTTCAATAGCGGCCTTCAGCTCTTCTGCATTGTTCGGTCTCATGTCTCTCATCTTTCTCTTGGCAATGCCCCATAGATTCTCTATGGGGTTCAGGTCAGGTGAGTTTGCTGGCCAGTCAAGCACAGTAATCCCACGGTCATTGAACCAGGTTTTGGTGCTTTTGGCAGTGTGGGCAGGTGCCAAGTCCTGCTGGAAAATGAAGTCAGCATCCCCATAAAGCTCGTCTGCGGAAGGAAGCATGAAGTGCTCCAAAATCTCCTGGTAGACGGCTGCGTTGACCCTGGACTTAATGGAGCACAGTGGACCAGCACCAGCAGATGACATGGCTCCCCAAATCAACACAGACTGTGGAAACTGCACACTGGACTTCAAGCATCTTGCAGTGTGTGCCTCTCCATTCTTTCTCCATACTCGGGGTCCTTGTGCCTCTCCATTCTTCCTCAATACTCGGGGTTCTTGGTTTCCAAATGAGATGCAAAATTTGCTCTCATCAGAAAAGAGGACTTTGGACCACTGAGCAACAGACCAGGTCTATTTTTCTTTAGCCCAGGTAAGACGCTTCTGACGTTATTTGTTGTTCAGGAGCGGCTTGACAAGAGGAATACGACATTTGAAGCCCATGTCCAGGATCCGTCTTGTGTGTGGTGGCTCTTGATGCACTGACTCCAGCCTCAGTCCACTGCTTGTGAATGTCCCCAACACTTTTGAATGGCCTTTTCCTGACAATCCTCTCCAGGCTGCGGTCATCCCTGCTGTTTGTGCACCTTTTTCTTCCACACTTTTCCCTTCCACATAACTTTCTATTAATGTGCTTTGATACAGCACTTTGGGAACATCCAACTTCTTTTGCAATTACCTTTTGAGGCTTTCCCTCCTTATGGAGGGTGTCAATGATGGTTTTCTGTACAACTGTCAGGTCAGCAGTCTTTCCCATGATTGTGATTCCTACTGAACCAGACTGAGAGACCATTTAAAGGCTCAGGAATTGTGGATTTGGGGTTTTCATGAGCTGTAAGCCATAATCATCACAATTATGACAAATCACGGCTTGAACTATCTTGCTTTGCATGTAATGAATTAAATGAACTTTTGCACGATATTCAAATTTTTCGAGTTTCACCTGTATATGTGCTTGTTGGACACCCTATTGCAAATGCATAGACATTAACCCCTTTCCCCCAGAGGATTTACCCCGATTCATGACCAGGTCATTTTTTGCGATACTGTGCTGCGTTGATTTAACTTGTAACTGCACAGTCGTACAAGACTGCACCCAAATTAAATTTGTCCTTTTTTTCCCACAAATGGAGCTTTCTTTCGGTGGTATTTGGTCGCCTCTGTGTTTTTTTTCTTTTTTGCGCTATAAACAAAAAAATACTGACAATTTTAAGAATATTTTTGACTTTTTGCTATTAAACATGTCCAGTAAAAAAAAAAAATAAATAAAATTTCGGCATAAATTTGAGCCAAAATGTATTCTGCTACACGTCTTTGCTTGAAAAAAATCCCAATACGTGTAAATTAATTGGTTTACGTGAAGGTTATATCATCTGCAAATGACAGTATAGATACTGGAGCTCTGTGTACAAAAAATGAAAATGTTCTTCCCTAAACTGTTACTACAAGTGCACAAATGTTTGAAATGCTTTTGTTTTTCTGTAGCATTAATAGTACAACACCTGAACTCCATCTGGAGGGGTATCCACATAATGTTGGCTATACAGTGTATTTGTAGATCACCATGTTTTTGTGCAAAGCTTTACAGAGTACATACTATGGTATCCTACCACAGTCCTACAGATGTTCACAAAATCTAAAAATAATTTGATCAAAAGCTACGAAAGAACAGTTCCAAGAAAATACCATAGCTAATACTGAGATAATGAGCAAACATAGAGATGAGACCCCAGTGAGAATTGAATTCACTCTCCAGCACTGCAAGAAAACTGAACTGTCCCCTAAGTCACTGTTGTTGGCCTGCCATATTTAAATGTAGTATACTTTGTCTATTTTCCAACCTCTAGGTATCTCCGACCGGAAACTGCACAAGGAATCTTCCTCAACTTCAAACGGCTGTTGGAATTTAATCAGGGAAAACTGCCATTTGCTGCTGCTCAGATTGGGAACTCTTTTAGAAATGAGATTTCTCCCCGTTCAGGACTCATCAGGGTTCGGTAAGTAAAGGTTTCTCTTATTATTTGATGGGAAACACAGCAGATAGACGGTTCAGCAGGGACTGGCCATAGACCGTTCGAATCGCGGCCAATTCAGCAGGGACCGACTGAGATTCGAACCACGTATGGGCAGGCTGAATGTACCCAAGTTGACCGATCAACTTGGGTACAACCAGCCTGTCTGTTTTTAAATGTGATTGTTAGCGGCTCTTGTAGCCGCTAGTAGTAATCACTGTGTTCACCCAGCGGGGGCAGCTCCCCTGCCAGGAGAACACAATGGCTCCTTGGGAGGTATTTCCCCATCAACCCTGACTGTGTTGATGGGGGAATGGAGCGATTTTTCTTTCCTGCAACACATGGTTGCTGGAAAGAAAATCACTCCCATCTCTGGCCGTCTTTATTATTATACAGTATTTATAAAGCGCCAGTGGTTCGCTCAGCGCTGTACATTACAAAGGGGGACAGAACATGTGACAGAACAATAACAATACAATGCAAAACATGAGGGGATCGAGGGCCCTGCTCTTTCAAGCTTACAATCTAGGGGAGGTTTACTACTAAATCTGGTGCAGAATAACCAATCAGCTTTGAACTTTAGCTTGTTCAAATAAGCTTTGACAATTTAATCTGGAAGTTGATTGGTTACTATGCTCAGCTGCACCAGATTCTGTCTGCACCAGGTTTTAGGAAATCTCCCCCTTAGCTTCTCAACTGCTTGGGGCTGGACACCCATACTAGACCCTGGGAATTTTTCTTGGTGTTTTATAGGTGATGGATAGTAATCGTAGGGTTTAAAGTGGAATTCCAGCCTAAAACTAACTATGCTGAAAAATGTTCCCACCCCCTTTCCGCTACTTATCCTGCCTGCCGCATGTAAAAGAAAAAAAAAATATGCTTACTTACCTATTTTTAGTCTGTTCTGGTCCGGTGATGTGATTTCTCTCTGTCACTGAGCAGTGGCTGCAGGGAAGAGGAGGGGAGCACTCAATGTTGGAATTCTGGGAGCCGTGATATCTCTCATAGGCCCCCATGTCTCAACTGTTGTGCTGCTCCTTCCTCTCCCCTGCAGCCACTGCTCACTGTCTGGGCAGCTGGAGCTGCAGGATCATGTGACTAGACCAGACTAAAAATAGGTAATTATATACAACCTTCTTTTTTTTTTTTTTTTACACAGGTTAGACAGAATAGGTAGCAGGAGGTACATATTTGTGATGCATTCACATGTCCCATGTTCTATCTCTTCAAATATATCTGTTGTAAACCACGTTAAAAAAAAAAAATCTCCTGCAAGGTAAAGGCATAATGTACTAGTATGCATTGGAATAGTAGCACATTGTGCAAAACGTACCTTAAAACAAAGCCCTCCTGTGACACCCTGTCACCGCTGATGGGGCTTCCATCTTCACCTGGTCTTCCTACCGGGCTCACAAGCTCCGGGCATTTGGCTGGCTGAGCTGTGATAACGTCCCTCCTGCTCATGCGAACAGAAGTCTCAGGACACTGCACAGTGCTCTGAACTGAAGGAAGAGCGCGGTTACGCCATTCCTTCAGAGCGCATGCGCTGCTGTAAGAAGAGCCCGAATATCTCCTAAACAGTGCACGTTTAGGAGATTTTTTTTTTTTAGCTACAGGTAAGCTTTATTATAAAGCTTACCTGTAGGTAAAACGTAACAAAGTGGCTTTACTACCACTTTAATCTGCCTGAAATCAAATGAGCTCCTAACTTTCTATCATGAAATTAGAGATGTGTGAATCATCCATGAGTCAAGGGCTGCCATATCCCTTAACTGTACCATATACAAATTTGTCTCCCATGGAACTTTAATGCAGCCAACACCACAACAAAGTATTAAAAAATTCAATTTTTATTGTACAAAATCCATAAAATCACTTCATAAAAACATTCACATAATGTTTCTATGGAGGGATTTTTATGGCTTTTGTACATTAAAAATATGTAATTTTTTTTTTTTTAATTATTGTGGTGGTTTCTGCATTAACTTCCTGTCGTGTTCTGAACACTGCCTCTGAAGGACTGAATTTCCAAGCAATGTTTTCATCCCTACCTGGATTCTCCCTTGCTGGACTTCATAATCCTTCCTCCTATGTTATGGAGATGAGCTTTGCTCTTTTAACATAGTGTACCAAAACACATTTGCATTGGGTCCGTTCAATGTATTTTTTTGGAATTGGACACTTTTTGATTTTCTAGCTTGGCTTTCTGTGTAAACCCGGATTGTGGACCTGCTGTTATAGTGGATCTCAAAGTGATACTAAACCTAAACTTTTTTTAACCTTAATGCATTGCTTTCATGAAGGTAAAAAACTGTTTTAAGTTCCCTGTGCTCTCCCTTCCCTGTGTAAAGAGGAAGAGTGGGTAGAATAGATCCTGCGCTGTGCACGGCTGCATCTCTTCCCTCCCTGCTCACACAGGAGCCCTTGGATCGTGCTGCTGTCAATCAAGTGCGGTGAAGAGGAAGGGGGGGGGAATAAGTCCTGCTGTGTATGTCTATGGAGCGCGGCTCCGTAGACGCACAAGTCAGGAGCGAGCATGCAGCGTTTGTCCCCATAGCAAACTGCTTGCTATGGGGACACACAATGAAGAAGAGGAAGCAGGATCGCCGGCAGGGAACCCAAGAAGAGGAGGATTGGGGCCACTCTGCCCACTGCATAGAGCAGGTGAGTGTAACATGAACAGTAACAACAAGCACTAGATGTCAAGTAACAAGGAAAGGCTAGCCGCTGACATGAGAAGTGAACCTCTAAAAACTTCTGAACTAAGAATAATCAATAAAATGTAGCGCTATTTGCCAGATTAAAATAAATATGAAATAGTGAACGAAAAATGAATATATATATATATATATATATATATATATATATATATATATATATATATATATATATAAAGTTCATGCAAGATAGACGTGATTCTTGTGATGCGTCAAAGAATGATACAGCAGAGAAATCGTGACTCTTGTGGTAGTAGGACTGGATGTAGATTGCACTAACCGGATGCAGAAGGAGATTATGCATGGAGTATTTAAGACCTACTCCTGGTGCTCTGGATGTGAGACACTGGAAGGGTAGTCGTCATCTTAAATCTCGCCACTAGATGTCATGTATCCCAAATCAGTGGAAAACCTCAATAGATATCCACATCAGCCACCAGGGGGATCATCCCAATCCTCAGACAGCAGTGAGCAGCAGTGCAGCAGGAAGTGATGAAAACCTTCAAAAAGGCCAGGGCTCCCATAATAAAAAGAGCCCCAGGCCGAAGCTATGATAGTGTAGTCACTTTCTTGATGAATAAGGCAATAAAAAAACAAAAACACACTTACAGTATTGGCAAGATAACCGCCAGCCTTCCTTAACAGGCCATGCGGTATGTAGTAGTAGTTGGGGGGGCACCTCTCTGACGCGTTTTCGTGTAATTTACACGTTATCAAAAAAGCTTTAAAGTGTTTATAAAGACTGAACATTTTTTTACCTTAATGCATTCTTTGCATTAAGGTAAAAAAATGTTTGGGCCTCAGTATCCCCCACCCCCCTTTTACTTACCTGAGTCCTCATTCCATCCAGTGATGTGCCCATCTACAGCTCTTCTGTCCCTGCACTTCCTGGTCTCTCAGGCTCCCACTGCTGTCAATCAAAGCGGAGGCCCCAAGCCCTACTGTTTGGGACAATAGAACGCAGACAGTGAGACTTGAGAACGAGCCTGCACAAGTGTCCCCACAGAAAATGGCTTTCTATGGGGGCTCTCTGCGAAGGGGGAAGCCAGGAGCACCGATAGCGGACCCAAGAAGAAGAGATTCTGAGCAGGTAAGTATAAACCTGTTTGTTTAAAAAAGAGCATTTAAAATTACTTCAGGAAGCTTAGCTTTTTCATCATCTGCCAAAACATCAAAGCCATGAAACGGCCTGTCATGTGACCTGGACATTCGATATGTCCCCTTCTATGCTTCAACATTGCCCTTTGCCTTTATTAGACCACCAGGTGTGTTTTAGGGTTGGATGATGCTCAGCGGCATTCAACCTACATATACTGTCTTGGAGAATCAGTGTCCGCAACCAGCTTGGACCCATAGGAAAATATTACAAATTACATTGCTCACCGATTGTACGTTGCACAGAGTAAAGCACACCCTGTTGACTGTACGTCGACCAGTGTACGGCACAGATGATGGCTTGAACAGTGCTCCGTGAGATGTTCAAAGCTTGGGATATTTTTTTTATGACCTAACACTGCTTTAAACTTCTCCACAACTTTATCCCCGACCTGTCTGTTGTGTTCCGTGGCCTTCATGATGCGGTTCTTTCACTGTTCCCTAACAAACCTCTGAGGGCTTCACAGAACAGCTGTATTTATACTGAGATTAAATTACACACAGCTGGACTCTATTTCTAATTAGGTGACTTCTGAAGGCAGTTGATTCCACTAGATTTTAGTTAGGGGTATCAGAGTAAAGGGGCTGAATACAAATGCACGCCACACGTTTCGCATATTTGTAAAAAAAAATTGAAAACCATTTCTCATTTTCCTTTCACTTCACAATTATGTGCCACTTTGTGTTGGTCTATCATATAAAATCCATTTACATTTTTGGTTGTAGCATGACAAAATGTGGAAAATTTCAAGGGGTATGAATACTTTTTCAAGGCACTGTACATGGCACAGTGTAAGGCATGGACTTGAAGGCTGTTTGTTACTGAGATTGCTTGTTCTATTTCCCCTGCAGAGAATTCACTATGGCAGAAATCGAGCACTTTGTCGACCCCAATGAGAAAATCCACCCCAAATTTGAGGCTGTAGCAGACTTTAATATCCTGTTGTATTCCTCCAAAGCACAGCTCAGTGGAGAGTCGGCACATAAGATGAGGCTGGGCGA
Source organism: Staurois parvus (assembly GCF_062004578.1). NCBI lineage: Eukaryota > Metazoa > Chordata > Amphibia > Anura > Ranidae > Staurois > Staurois parvus. The sequence goes on from NW_028318941.1 coordinate 320,281, forward strand.
TGCTGTGGAGCAGGTATGTCACTTGACCAAACAGCAGCCATGTTTTACAATGTCCTCTTTGTTTCAAGGACCACTGATATTTTCCTAAAGGAACAATCTTCTTTACTTTACTGACAGATTTCTGCAAAGTCAATTGGAACCTTTCTATAATATAAATGTATGACTCCATGAAATTCAGATCATTTTATCATGCTGTATTGCTGATGTAATTGATGTTGTCCACTGTTGATATCGTTCCTGCATGGGAGTGAGCTGCTCAAGCAGGCCCGAGACTATTCACCTTAAAGCTGAGTTCCACACAAAAGTGGCAGCTCTGCTTGTTTGCCGCCCCCCCCCCACTGCCATTTTGGGGGAGACCAGATACCCAGTTTTGACAAGTACCCGCTCCCACTTCCGGCTCATTTCGCCCTCCTCCTCCCTTCCTCCCGCAGTCTTCTTGGACACTTCTCAGGTCCCAGAAGACTGCCGGACCAATCAGGATGCGCAGTGTGATCGTGCATACGCAGTGGGCACCAGGCTGTAAAGCCGTGAGCTGTCACAGCCTGGTACCCACAGTTGAGATGCCGGGATCAGGGACAGAAGAGGGAAAGCAGGGACGGCACGGGTGAGCACATCACTGGACCCTGGGACAGGTAAGTGTGTGTTTATTAAAAGTCAGTCGCTACAGTTTTTGTAGCGGCTGACTTAATAAACACAAAATGACAAAATCTGCTTTAAAAATATTGCTGTTCATGATGACTTAGGGGTCAACTTTAGAGAAAGTAAAAATCCTCCTTTGCAGTGAGGTTAAAATGCTCATTTAGGTCTAGGGAATGAGAAAAGCAGTTTTCTTTTCTTAAACCTCTACCCCAGCAGCAGCCAGCACTCCCCTGCACTCCAAATGTGAACTGGTCCTCGACATCCTCCAGTAAAGGGCTATGGACCCTGAAATGGACTTCATGACATTAGGCAACCTGCAACCCTCAGAGATTAGGAAAATAGCAGCTGCGCCGGGACCAGCGTACAAAGACAGAGCCTGTCGGAGAGGATGATCAGGTTAAGCAAGCCATAGATGATGCAATTTTCAGGTTGCAGGAAAGTAAATCACTCTCGATTTCCCCCATCAACACTAGGCAGTGTTAATGGGAGAATCTCACACAGCGCTATTGTGTTCTGCCTGCGGGAATTCTTCCCTGCTAACAACACAACGATCGCTGCAGGCAGCTATAGCCGCTGGCATTGATCGCATGTAGAAAATCTGACAGGCTGGATGTACTGCAGTCGATCGATGGATCAACTTCAGTACAACCATCCTGCCCATAGATAAATGAATCTCGGTACCTGCTGACCCAGCAGAGATTAGATCCATCTATGGCCGGCTTAAGTAAAACTGCTTTTCTTGTACTCCTAGACATAAACATTTAACCGCTGCAGGGAGTGGGTAGCTCTTCTGCATGTCAGCATTCTTACTTTCCCCGGAGTTCTGCTTTAACTTTTCAAACACCAGCGAGTTTGTGATTGAGGCATTGCTTTAAAGGTTACAATTTAACAGACACCAGCACATCCTGAATACCAACTAGGTGTAAAAAAAAAAATTGCTTCCCGCTAGTCTTGTGTCCAGAGTTCTCTTACCTGCCCCTTCCTTTCGACTTCTCTCTATGCATTTGAGCCTTTAAAAAAACTCCAATCTGCCATATAAAGCTAGTTAAAGTTCAGCAATTTACTGTAATGCCCCTGTGAATGGGAGATGAGAGGAGGCTGAAGGAAAAAGTTATGATGCTGGGACAGTGATGGGCACAGCAGAGAATAGTCCTGGTGAAGCCCAGTGTTCTTAAAGTTCAACCCAGGTGATGAAAAAACGTCATCCCCTGCTGACTGCAAGGGTTAACTGCTAATTTTGCCTAGGGGATGATAAATAAGGTGATGTACTTGCCTTACCTGCCCGGCAGCTGATGCGCACCTTCGCTGTCCAGTGCTCTGGAATGAGGGCGGGTCCTTGACGTCCTCCCGTACATTGTTGGACTGCTGGTCCTGCATTGTACAGGATGATGTCGGAGAGCTGTGACCAGCCTGACAGCGAAAGGACAAGGCTTCAGGGGTCAGTCTCAAGAAAAGAAAGAAGCCTGCGGGAGCGAGGAACAAGGTAGGCTTATCTCGTCATCAGCCTTTAAGCAGGCACCCTTGTGGTGAGGAAGGGGCCCACTGCAAGGATAATATACAAACATTTTTCATCCCTGGAGTTTAGCTTTAAAGAGAACCTGTCAAGAATGGTTGACTATTTTTGTGAGTTCAAATTCTCTGTAGTCAGCTGAAACATTACTATTGTTTACAAAAAGCCTTTAGCCTTCTTTCTTATAATTTTGGCAGCACCTTTACTATTGATAGTTCAGTTAGTGCCTGTTAATGGCACTGAAGTTAGCCAGGAGATAGGACCAGCCTCTCGGCCCAACACTTTGTAAAGCCGGCCATAGATGGTTCAAATCTCGGCTGGTTCAGCAGGGATTGACCAAGATTTGATCTATGTATGAGGAGGCTGATCAATCCATTGATCGACTTTGGTACAACCAGCAAGTCAGATTTATAGCATGTGGTTATTGCCAGCGGCTATAGTTTCTACCAATAACTTATTTATTTCAGGTACTTATATAGCGCCGTCAATTTACGCAGCTCTTTACATATATATTGTACATTCACATCAGTCCCTAACCCTCAAGGGGTGTACAATCTAAGGTCCCTAACTCACATTCATACATACACATACTAGGGACAATTTAGACAGGAGACAATTCACCTACCAGCATGTCTTTGGAGTGTGGGAGGAAACCGGAGTACCCGGAGGAAACCCAGTCAGGAACAGGGAGAACATGCAAACTCCAGGCAGGTGATGCCATGGTTGTGATTCAAACCAACGACCCGGGTACTGCCAGGCGGAAGTGCTAACCATTTAGCCATTGTGCTGCCCCGATAATGACTGTTAGTGTTCTTCCAGCCAGGACGGCTCCCTGCACTCCTCCTCCACCGGAGGGACACAATAGCTCCGCCAGAGTATTTCGCCCATCAACACTGACTAAATTTTGATGATTTTCTTTCCTGCAACCCATGGTTGCAGAAAAGAAAATTGCATCATCTGTGTACTGCCTTAGGGAGGCAGAGAGAATACTAGACAACTAGTAATCCCTGATGGAACATGGGAACCATAGAGAAATGTTTGTGACTTGTTTATAACACTTTCATGAGTAAAGATCTGACATTTTTGCTTCTTCCTGGTCTCCAGGGTGTGATCAATAACTCAGTCCTGGGATACTTCATTGGAAGAATCTACTTATACCTCATTAAAGTCGGTGTGTCAGCGGAGAAGCTGCGGTTCCGGCAACACATGGAAAATGAAATGGCACATTACGCCTGCGACTGCTGGGATGCTGAAGCCAAAACCTCTTATGTAAGTATCAGGAAGTGTGTATTCAACAGCCCTTGCCAGGCTGAATCCTTCTGTTCAGTCTAATATACGAATAACAGTAACAGTCCATTGCAGCCCAGTGCAGGTTATTAGGAGAAATCAGCTGATATTTGACTGTGTTGTTTTTTTTTTTGTTTTTTTTTTTTAATGGGGAAATAGAGCCATCTACTGGTTTGCTTCACTGAACAGCCAGTACTTTTATTTTTAAGTTCTGATTTATAGAATTTTTTTTTAAAAAGAATAATGCTGCTTGTTTACAGATTTTAATATTGGAGCTTATTAAAGGCTGTATTTAAAGTATTACTAAACCCATAACAGTAAAATTAGTCTGTATAATGCAGTAAAGCATATTTGTTATACACCTAAGGGGTTAATCTTCTGCATTGTGTAAATAGGCTGTTTTGATCCTGTCTTCTCTGCTCCTCCTCCTCTTGTTCAAATGTCCACGCTGATAAGACAGACTGAACCCCCATAGCCCTTCTGCTCAGTTTAGTGTGTATCGCTAGAGAGTTTTTTTTTTTTTTTTTTCTTGGGAGAGTGCATGCGATCAGCACAGGGCCAGTCAGCACTGTCCATAAAGAGGTCAGGGGTTTTGCATCCTAGAGCAGAAAGAAAACTCCTCTTACAAGCTTTAACCAGTGCTCAGCTGAAGTCACAAAACTGCTCTAACTGCTGATGAGAAAAGGTATTTAGCAGTTTATATTTACTAAAATAATTGCATTTCCATGTTCTGTGTACTGTAGGAGACCAGATATAGTGAATGCGGGGTCCGGGGAGAGCGGATATAGTGAATGCAGGGTCCGGGGAGAGCGGATATAGTGAATGCGGGGTCCGGGCAGAGCGGATATAGTGAATGCGGGGTCCGGGGAGAGCGGATATAGTGAATGCGGGGTCCGGGGAGAGCGGATATAGTGAATGTGGGGTCCGGGGAGAACGGATATAGTGAATGCGGGGTCCGGGGAGAGCGGATATAGTGAATGCGGGGTCCAGGGAGCCCGGATATAGTGAATGCGGGGTCCGGGCAGAGCGGATATAGTGAATGCGGGGTTCGGGCAGAGCGGATATAGTGAATGCGGGGTTCGGGCAGAGCGGATATAGTGAATGCGGGGTCCGGGCAGAGCGGATATAGTGAATGCGGGGTCAGGGGAGAGCGGATATAGTGAATGCGGGGTCCGGGCAGAGCGGATATAGTGAATGCGGGGTCCGGCCAGAGCGGATATAGTGAATGCGGGGTCCGGCCAGAGCGGATATAGTGAATGCGGGGTCCGGCCAGAGCGGATATAGTGAATGCGGGGTCCGGCCAGAGCGTATATAGTGAATGCGGGGTCCGGCCAGAGCGTATATAGTGAATGCGGGGTCCGGGGAGAGCGGATATAGTGAATGCGGGGTCCGGGGAGAGCGGATATAGTGAATGCGGGGTCCGGGCAGACCGGATATAGTGAATGCGGGGTCCGGGGAGAGCGGATATAGTGAATGCAGGGTCCTGGGTTTAGCACAAGACCGGATATAGTGAATGCGGGGTCCGGGGAGAGCGGATATAGTGAATGCAGGGTCCAGGGAGACCGGATATAGTGAATGCAGGGTCCAGGGAGACCGGATATAGTGAATGCAGGGTCCAGGGAGACCGGATATAGTGAATGCAGGGTCCGGGCAGTCCGGATATAGTGAATGCGGGGTCTGGGCAGAGCGGATATAGTGAATGCGGGGTCCGGGCAGAGCGGATATAGTGAATGCGGGGTCCGGGCAGAGCGGATATAGTGAATGCGGGGTCCGGGCAGAGCGGATATAGTGAATGCGGGGTCCGGGCAGAGCGGATATAGTGAATGCGGGGTCCGGGCAGAGCGGATATAGTGAATGCAGGGTCCGGGGAGAGCGGATATAGTGAATGCGGGGTCTGGGCAGAGCGGATATAGTGAATGCGGGGTCTGGGCAGAGCGGATATAGTGAATGCGGGGTCCGGGCAGAGCGGATATAGTGAATGCGGGGTCCGGGCAGACTGGATATAGTGAATGCTGGGTCCGGGCAGAGCGGATATAGTGAATGCGGGGTCCGGGCAGACTGGATATAGTGAATGCGGGGTCCGGGCAGACTGGATATAGTGAATGCTGGGTCCAGGGAGACCGGATATAGTGAATGCAGGGTCCAGGGAGACCGGATATAGTGAATGCGGGGTCCGGGCAGTCCGGATATAGTGAATGCGGGGTCTGGGCAGAGCGGATATAGTGAATGCGGGGTCCGGGCAGAGCGGATATAGTGAATGCGGGGTCCGGGCAGAGCGGATATAGTGAATGCGGGGTCCGGGGAGAGCGGATATAGTGAATGCGGGGTCCGGGGAGAACGGATATAGTGAATGCGGGGTCCGGGGAGAGCGGATATAGTGAATGCGGGGTCCGGGGAGAGCGGATATAGTGAATGCGGGGTCCAGGGAGCCCGGATATAGTGAATGCGGGGTCCGGGCAGAGCGGATATAGTGAATGCGGGGTTCGGGCAGAGCGGATATAGTGAATGCGGGGTTCGGGCAGAGCGGATATAGTGAATACGGGGTCCGGGCAGAGCGGATATAGTGAATGCGGGGTCCGGGCAGAGCGGATATAGTGAATGCGGGGTCCGGGCAGAGCGGATATAGTGAATGCGGGGTCCGGGCAGAGCGGATATAGTGAATGCGGGGTCCGGGCAGAGCGGATATAGTGAATGCGGGGTCCGGGCAGAGCGGATATAGTGAATGCGGGGTCCGGGCAGAGCGGATATAGTGAATGCGGGGTCCGGCCAGAGCGGATATAGTGAATGCGGGGTCCGGCCAGAGCGGATATAGTGAATGCGGGGTCCGGCCAGAGCGGATATAGTGAATGCGGGGTCCGGCCAGAGCGGATATAGTGAATGCGGGGTCCGGCCAGAGCGGATATAGTGAATGCGGGGTCCGGCCAGAGCGTATATAGTGAATGCGGGGTCCGGCCAGAGCGTATATAGTGAATGCGGGGTCCGGGGAGAGCGGATATAGTGAATGCGGGGTCCGGGGAGAGCGGATATAGTGAATGCGGGGTCCGGGCAGACCGGATATAGTGAATGCGGGGTCCGGGCAGACCGGATATAGTGAATGCGGGGTCCGGGGAGAGCGGATATAGTGAATGCAGGGTCCTGGGTTTAGCACAAGACCGGATATAGTGAATGCGGGGTCCGGGGAGAGCGGATATAGTGAATGCAGGGTCCAGGGAGACCGGATATAGTGAATGCAGGGTCCAGGGAGACCGGATATAGTGAATGCAGGGTCCAGGGAGACCGGATATAGTGAATGCAGGGTCCGGGCAGTCCGGATATAGTGAATGCAGGGTCCTGGGTTTAGCACAAGACCGGATATAGTGAATGCGGGGTCCGGGGAGAGCGGATATAGTGAATGCAGGGTCCAGGGAGACCGGATATAGTGAATGCAGGGTCCAGGGAGACCGGATATAGTGAATGCAGGGTCCGGGCAGTCCGGATATAGTGAATGCGGGGTCTGGGCAGAGCGGATATAGTGAATGCGGGGTCCGGGCAGAGCGGATATAGTGAATGCGGGGTCCGGGCAGAGCGGATATAGTGAATGCGGGGTCCGGGCAGAGCGGATATAGTGAATGCGGGGTCCGGGCAGAGCGGATATAGTGAATGCGGGGTCCGGGCAGAGCGGATATAGTGAATGCGGGGTCCGGGCAGAGCGGATATAGTGAATGCGGGGTCTGGGCAGAGCGGATATAGTGAATGCGGGGTCCGGGGAGAGCGGATATAGTGAATGCGGGGTCCGGGCAGAGCGGATATAGTGAATGCGGGGTCCGGCTAGAGCGGATATAGTGAATGCGGGGTCCGGGCAGACTGGATATAGTGAATGCTGGGTCCGGGCAGAGCGGATATAGTGAATGCGGGGTCCGGGCAGACTGGATATAGTGAATGCGGGGTCCGGGGAGAGCGGATATAGTGTTTGATTTGGGGTTTATGATCCCAAATATATATGTATGTATATTTATATGTATATGTATATTTATATTTTTTAACGCTGTATACCGTATTGCATTTGGAATAGTTGCGTGACATTCGGTCTATGGAGTCTACTGTAATAAGCACCGCTACTCCACTGATCTCCACTGGCTACCAGGTCCCATGCCGAGCTCCTGACCTGCGGCTTACTGAACACAGAAGGTCGTCCGCTTCTCACAAGCACCATTCGGAGAACAGTTTACATTTTCTCAATGAAAGCAAAGCGTTCTGTGGATGAGGTGAAATTTGTGATGTCACCAAACCAATCACAGAATGCCTTGAAATCACTGAGAAAATGCAAAGTGTACTCTGAATGGTGCCCATGGCAAATGAGTGACCTCCAGAGTTCGCCAAACAGCAGGGCAGCTGACACAGGCTTAAGGAGAGCACAGTAGTAGCAGTCTAAAAAATAAATAATAAAGCGAGCGCTTCTCAATATATTATAAAAGCATCTTGCATAAGGCAACCCCTAAAATCCTTGAACATATATATAATCAATATGCAGCGCTCAAATATTGTTAAAGTGACAAAGTGAATCTATATATGGTGTCCAATAGCAGCAACAGTAGGTGCAAGTAAGCCTGCATCTAGTAACCAGATAATAACCGTAAGCATGCATTCAAAAGGCTCCAAGATGGCCGCTGGCCAGACATGTGGCTCCAGCAGCAAAGGGTGACGTCAGGGCGGCAGGCTGGTACCCTAGTGCCCTATATACTACATGCGTATAACCATTTTATGTCTGGTGAATGCAAGCACATCCCTTCTTTGCCTATCACGAAAGTCACGAGCACCTTAATCTGTGATGGAAGCTGATGGGAACTAATTGATATTTCCTGATGCGGGAATACTGACGCACCTTTATGGACATCTATACATTTATTTATGCAATATAATGTGTTTAAAGTTAAAGTTGTCACTTTATAAATGGATACGGTCTTCATCAAGACATCACTACTTTCAACACTTTGCACGTTCATCACTTTGTCACTTTAACAATATTTGAGTGCTGCATTTTGATTATATACAGTAGTAGCAGTGTCTGTTACCCCTGGTTCACATATATGCGGCCGTGCGTTGCGCGGGCACAAGGGCCCATTCATTTGAATGGACTCCCATGTTCCGTGACACGCAGGGAAGAAGTCCCTGCACTTCTTTGGAAAACGCAGCCCGCCCGGGAACGTCGGTTCCCAGTACGGTTGCATTTTCCAGTGCAGGCGGTGTGCCATTAGAACTAATGGCACCCGCCCGCGGGTCCGCATTCCTCTGTGCGGGTGGTGCGGCTACACAGATTTTCATGCGGATCCGCAGCGGCACCTAGATGTGAACCTAGCCTTACAGTGATCCCACAGGTATGGCACATACTTGCATTGTTTCAAGCTGGACCGATGTAACTATGTAAAAATTGCTATACCTAAACTTCAACTGTATCAGTGCTCAGGTAATGACATGTTACCACCATGGAGTGCTGTACACGTCCTGAGCCCAGATTGTGTAATAACAGCTTGGGTGCAGAGAAAATGGGACCAATGGCACTGGCCCTTATTCAGCTAGAAGACTAGAGGACAGCTTGTGGAGGAAAAGAAGTTCTGCAGGGGGCAACTCCTTATTAATGAGTATTGCCCCTAAAGCTTTTTTTTATTTTGAAAATAGAATAATACTCTTGAGCTAAAATGTGATATTCTCTCTGTGTATCATCTGATATAACTAAAAATTTAACAAATATCAATAAATTTGTGGTGCATCAACAATAAACACATACTCATAATCTGTGTAAATAGTCAAAAATTATATCTAAATGTGTCGCGCTCCACACTGTGTATTCAATCAATCATAATAACTCAATAATAATTATATAGATGTGAAAAACCATGTGCTTCAAAACAGTGCAATATCTTGTGCAACAAAACATATATATATATATATATATGCAATCATAAATTATAAAGTCCACTTTGTTCTTCAAATTATGCCGATGCCAGTGCAACACTCCCCGTGCTCAAGAATAGATGTACGCTCACCTTACCAATTAGCCAAACTAAGTGGCTAATAACGCTTTTTGTCCCATCAGGACTAAATGGTGTTTTCCATGCTGGGTGCTTATTTCCAAATGCGAACGGATAGGCTTGTGCTCCCAACTCTCTCCCACCAGGGGTCTCCCTCACTCCTTTCTATCCACACTCAGTCTTGGTGGATGGATGAGACAAATCTGTGTACTGCTTCCACCTCCCGGTGTTATGGGATACCATAAAAAAGGGGGAAGTAATAATAGCGCCTTATCCTTTTAGAATTCAGGTGCTTTTATTATGTAAAAAATGCGCACTCACACATTAAAGTGCTATTACAGACAAGTAAGATTATTTATTTATTTATCGAGTTTATATAGCGCCAAAGGGTTTGCTCAGCGCTGTACAATAGACGGGGGGACAATACATGAAACAGAACAGTAACATCAAACAGTACTCAAGGGGTTAGAGGGCCCTACTCTTTCGAGCTTACAATCTAGGAGGGAGGGGGTAGAGGCACAGGAGGAAACGGCTGTGGGGGATGGAGTGTTAGGAGGAGGGAAGGGCAGCGGCTGTTAGGTGAGGGTGGGGTAGGCTTCCCTGAAGAGGTGGGTTTTCAGGGAGCGCCTGAAGGTGAGGAGGGAAGGTGACAGTCTGATGGATTGGGGTAGTGAGTTCCAGAGGATGGGGGAGGACCTGGAGAAGTCTTGCAGTCGTGCATGGGAGGAGGAGACCAGGGAGCAAGATAGGAGGTCCTGTGAAGAGCGAAGGGTACGGGTAGGGTGGTACCTGGGAATCAGGTCGGTGAGGTAGTTAGGGGCAGTGTTGTGAATGGCCTTATAGGTCAGGGTGAGCAATTTGAATTTAATGCGTTGGGCAATGGGGAGCCAGTTGAGGGAGAGGCAGAGGGGGGTGGCAGAGGTGGAGCGGTTGGTGAGGTGGATGAGTTTATGCCCAGATCCTCGATTTGTACTTGCCGCTCATCAGCGTCGTGACATCAGGGCTCTGGATCGAGGATCTGGGCATAATCTTACTTGTCTGTAATAGCACTTTAATGTGTGAGTGCGCATTTTTTACATAATAAAAGCACTTGAATTCTAAAAGGATAAGGCGCTATTATTACTTCCCCCTTTTTTATGGTATCCCATAACACCGGGAGGTGGAAGCAGTACACAGATTTGTCTCATCCATCCACCAAGACTGAGTGTGGATAGAAAGGAGTGAGGGAGACCCCTGGTGGGAGAGAGTTGGGAGCACAAGCCTATCCGTTCGCATTTGGAAATAAGCACTCAGCATGGAAAACACCATTTAGTCCTGATGGGACAACAAGCGTTATTAGCCACTTAGTTTGGCTAATTGGTAAGGTGAGCGTACATCTATTCTTGAGCACGGGGAGTGTTGCACTGGCATCGGCATAATTTGAAGAACAAAGTGGACTTTATAATTTATGATTGCATATATATATTTATATGTTTTGTTGCACAAGATACTTATATGTTTTATATGTTTTGTTGCACAAGATATTGCACTGTTTTGAAGCACATGGTTTTTTCACATCTATATAATTATTATTGAGTTATTATGATTGATTGAATACACAGTGTGGAGAGCGACACATTTAGATATAATTTTTTTTTATTTTGCCTTTAAATAGACGAGTAACTTTTTTTTTTTTTTTTTTTTGGGCTGACGTTTTGTTTTTAACATTTTCAGAGATCTATTTAATTCTTTGTTTGCTGTTACTTACTGTCTTTCAGGGCTGGATAGAGATCGTTGGCTGTGCGGACCGCTCATGTTACGATCTTTCCTGCCATGCCAGAGCCACAAAGGTGGTGCTTGCTGCTGAAAAGCCTCTTAAAGAACCCATATCCTTTCTCATCTTCCTCTTCTATAAATTTCTGTTTTGTGTGTTTCAGTGATAAGCTGGTCCCACTGTTTGCATATATAATTTTTATTCCCCCAAGAAAGTGGTGGGGGAAGAGAAGGAAAGACAAACCTCCTAGAAGCAGAGTGGTGTTCTCATCTAGGAGAGCTTGGAGGTGGGGCAGACTGGAGCTTAAGGTGGTCCTAAAGGCTGAAGGTTTTATTACCTTCATGCATTCTATTCATTAAGGTAAAGAACATTTCTGTGTGCCCCCCTTATACTTTCCTGAGCCCGATGTCGAGCCAACACTGTGCACGAGTTTGGCATACTGCTCTTTCTCCTCACTGGCTCAGACACAGTGGCAGGAGCCATTGGCTTCTGCTGCTGTCAGTCACAGCTAGGAAACAGGAGGCGCGGTTGAGGCGCACTTTGTGTGTCAATGGACACACAGAGCATGGCTCGGGAGCAAGTGCATCAGTCCCCCATAGCAAGCGGCTTAAAGTGGGGACACTCAGCGAGTAGGAGGGGCCCGAGAAGAGGAGGATCAGAGCTGCTATATGCAAAACCATTACACAGAGCAGGTAAGTATAATATGTTTTTGTTTTGTTTTTTTTACCATTACCAATCACTTAAAAAAAAAAAAAAAAATATGTCGATAGACAAAAAAAAAGTTGGTATTGTAGATTAAGGAGGATTCCAATAAAGTAAAGTCTGTTAATGAGGTGAGGGTGTGCTTTAAGTGAATTGACAGATGGCGACATGCCAAACTATGACTGCAAGTGGAATATATCACCCAAACACCATTGTAGCAAAACAGGAATTAAACATTTATTCGTCATCACATAGTGCAGTATTTTGGGGCCAGTGAAGACCACTTTCCACAGGCAGCAGTGGTCACTGCTAGAAGAGGGTCCTTGGTGGTTCCAAAACATTGGACATTGTGGTGGTGAATAACCATTCTTTATGTTTAAGTCTCAAGATTTTACTTGGTAAACATTTCAGTATATTGCTTGTGGATGGCAGCCTAACACTAGGATTCGAGGGGATAGCAGCCACAGAATGGCAGAACAAAATATGCTTTGCTTAGAGAGTATGTAAACACAAACTATTACCTCCTTTATCTGCTCTGTTTTGGTCATTAAATACCTTCAAAATGGTTTTGTTATATCTGCTCCATAGTTGCAAAAAAAAAAAAAACCTGTTAATCCTGCCAGGAATCTTGTAAACTGGTAACTTCCTGTTCTCTGGTGCTCTGTTCGCAGTTAACGTATTCCCTGTTCTCTTTCCTCTTTTTCACAACACAAGGGCGGGGTAATCTGTAATTTACAGAAAGCCACCCTTGTCCTTGTAGTCCTGTCTTTGGGCATCACTATCTCTCCATATATACAGCGTGTGAACGTTCTAGGGACAGAAAATGGATTACTGGCAAGATCGCCAGTGTTACGGATTCGCCAGGTGGTGCCTCTGGCAGCCCACTTGACAGGATTACCCGAAGCGTGGAGTCTAAGTCCCGGTCTGCGTTTTCACCAGGGCCCCTGATGGTGGGGATGGACTTGGAGCAGGACCAGGTCACGACCTCCGAGCAATCCCACCAGTGGCAGAGGGAACCTCCGGGGATATGTGCACTCCAGAAGAGAGCCAGATGTGAGGAGGCCGGCAGGACCAGGCAGGATAAACAGGCGGTTGTCACCGTGGGGGTCGGCGAGGTACAGAGGCGGCAGGCAGAGAGTAGTCAGGTCACACGCAGGGTCTGTAATGTAGTCAGTCCGCAGAATGGTCAAACAAGCCGGGGGTCAGGATAGGAGAAGGCAGCGTAGTCGGGGGCAATCCGGGTCAAACTCAGGAGAAGGCAGCGTAGTCAAAACAATCCGGGTCACAGTTGGAGCAGGCAGAGAGGTCAAACAATCCGGGTCAATAATCACAGGGCACAGGAACTCAGGTTACAGATCAGACCTTGCGGCAACCTGTGACCGTGCAGGGCATCTTTAAATATCGCGCCCTGCACTGTCATTGGCCGCCCAGGACGCGTCCCTGGCTGTCATTGGCCACCCAGGGCGCGCCCGCGGCTCCTACTGCGCATGCGCGGATTCCTGTCAGCCGCGGCCCGCCGGGACCTGGTGCCTGTATCCCGGTGCGAACCGCCGCTAGTGCGCGTGCGCCGGGGAAGGCGCCGCGGCGGTCCCTGACAGCCAGGTACTAATAAAGGGAAGAAAGCTTGAAAAAAAAGAGAACTGAGCTATCACTTCTCAGGACTGGTAAGCTGCAATATATTACATTTTTCTCCTTGATGTTAGATATGAGGAAATATGAAGCCTGGACCCTTTCCTATGAAAAGTCTAGTAGCCTGTCATGCTTATCCAGTGGCTTCAATACTTTGTAACTGGCACAGAACCAATATGCATATTGGAAGTTCTGGCTCCATTCGTTTTCCTTTCTTGCTTATTTTTGGTTAGGATTTTAAAGTATAGAATTTATTGAATCAACCTGACAGCCAGGCAGTTAGCATCTTCAAGAGGTCACTCAGTACTGTTTTCTATTTAAAGGGTCTGGTATGACAGTCCAAACAAGTCCCAAATCCAGTTACTATGTGATGCATGAGCCTCATAAAGTAAACAAAACACTTTTTTTTACCTTCCCTGACTGAGCCAAACCCTCCTTCATTTGTGTGTCACACATGTCCCCTCCCAGACACTGCAGATCACAGCGGGAAGGTTTCCATAACGGGCAATGCTGTTAATCTAGATAGCAGAGGGCAGGACTAGGTGTGGCCATATGCTGATTGATAATCTTCAGGCTTGTGAATGAGCAGTGACAATGAGAATAGCCACATCCCCTGAAACAGGTTCTCAACTTACTCTAGTGCAAGCAGGCTGGCCTATATGAGAGTGACAACTCTTCTCTGAATTCAGGAGCAGTGCAGCTGCTGTCACACTATCGCAGGAAGCTGCAATAGAAAAATGCTTTGTATTTTCATTATGTATAGATTGAATTAATCTTGTAATATTTACTTTACCTGAATCTTTAATAAAAAAGTTTTAACATGATGGCCAGAACTCTGAATACTGTTATTTTGGCTATTGCACTTTTTCTAAAGATTAAAGGGAGATTGTAAGCTCCAAGGATCAGGGCCCTCCTATCCCTCTTGTATTGAACTGTATTGTTGCTGTATTGTCTCCCGTTATATTGTAAAGCGCTGAGCAAACTGTTGGCGCCATATAAATCCTGTATAATAATACAGCCAGAGTACTTGGTGTCATCCTAGACTCCAATCTGTCCTTCCAGCCCCAGGTCCAATCGCTGACAAACTCATGTAGACTTCACCTCCGCAACATCTCCAAAATACTTCCGTTCCTAACCGCGGAAACTACGAAGCAACTCATCCACTCCCTCATCATATCACGCCTTGACTACTGTAACTCCCTCCTCACTGGCCTACCTCACCGCAGGCTATCCCCGCTTCAGTCTATACTGAATGCTGCGGCCAGACTCCTCCACCTTACTAACCTCTCCATATCCACTACCCCCTCTGCCAATCCCTCCACTGGCTTCCGATTGCCCAACGGATAAAATTCAAAGTGCTAACACTGACGTACAAAGCTGCCAATACAATGCCCCAAACTACATCACCGACCTGATATCCAAATACCACCCAAAACGTACTCTCTGCTCCTTACAAGACCTCCTTCTCTCTAGTTCCCTGGTCTCCTCCTCCCATGCCCGTCTCCAGGACTTCTCCAGGGCTCCCCCCATCCTCTGGAACTCCCTACCCCAGTCCATCAGACTATCACCTACTCTCCTCTCCTTTAGGCGCACCCTGGAAACCCATTTCTTCAAGGAAGCCTACCCCGCCCTCAGCTAATTGCCGATCTCCTCCACTCTTCCTACCAGTCCATCCCCCACAGCTATTCCTCCCGTACCACTATCCCCTTCCTCCTAGATTGTAAGCTCCAAGGAGCAGGGCCCTCGAACCCCTCGTGTTTCGCATTGTATTGTTATTGTACTGTCTCGTGTATTGTCTCCCATTGTAATGTACAGCGCTGAGCAAACTGGCGCTATATAAATCCTGTATAATAATAATAATATTGCGAACTAATCTTAAAACTGCTCCCATCCCCTTCTAGCACTTTTATTAAACTGTAGAAGAACGTACCATACTTGCCTATTTTCATGCTGCTCCGGTTCAGTCACGTGATCTCCCCTTTGTCAGCTGGCTGCAGGGGAAAGGAGTGGGCACCCGACAATGGCTGGTGGTATCACCCATAGGCTTACTATGGGCCATACTCTGTCGGCATTCCCTCCTCTCCCCTGAAGCTGCTGCTAGCTAACGGGGGGGGCAGGCTGATCACTTGACCAGACTGGAGCGGCCTGAAAATAGTTGTGTCTATGCATCTTTCTTCTGCAGGTTAATTAGTTTAAGTGTTAGAAGGGGGTTGGAGTTTAATTATATTCCAGAATTCCACTTTAAATCTTGATGCACATGGCCGTACAGTACAATTGTATTTGGTTTTTGTTTTTTTTGTATTGGGAGTAACATGTGCAGTGTACAGTCACTGCCGGTCAGCATGTATAAACCAATGGTAGGTAGCAGCAGTACACATATAGTACTTTGCAAAGGTTTTAGGCGGGTCTGGAAAAAATGCTGTAAATGAATACTTT
Organism: Staurois parvus; assembly: GCF_062004578.1. Lineage (NCBI taxonomy): Eukaryota > Metazoa > Chordata > Amphibia > Anura > Ranidae > Staurois > Staurois parvus. The sequence continues at coordinate 336,245 of NW_028318941.1, forward strand.
CAGAAATAGAAGTGTTAATAGTTTTTTTCTCAATTAACAAAATGGAAAGTAAATTAAGAGAAGAGAAATCTAAATCAAATCAATATTTGATGTGACCGCCTTCAAAACCGCATCATTCCTTCTAGGTAGACTTGCACGCAGTTTATGAAGGAACTCGGCAGGTAGGTTGTTCCAAACATCTTGGAGAACTAAGCGCAAATTTTCTGTGGATGTCGGCTGCCTCAGATTCTTCTGTGTCTTCTTGTAATCTCAGAGAGACTCCATGATGTTGAGATCGGGGCTCTGTGGAGGACAAACTATCACTTCCAGGACTCCTTGTTCTTCTTTACACTGAAGATAGTTCCTAATGACATTGGCTGCTTTTTTTGGGTCGTTGTCCTGCTGCAGAATAAATTTGGGGCCACTTACGCACCTCCCCAATGGTACGGCATGATGGATATGTATCTGCCTGCATTTCTCAGCATTGAGGACCCCATTTAATACAGGCTATGCACATATTATTTAATTTTACTTTTTTATACTAACATTCCTTAACCCCTGTGCACAAAACCGTTAATGTTGTCCAGTTCGAGGCCAGTAAAGGAGCAATCGGCAAATCGTACAAGAAGGACGCCAAGCTGGTGATGGAGTATCTTGCGATTTGTGACGAATGCTTCATCACAGAGATGGAACAGCTGCTACAGGATAAAGGGTGAGCCTAGTCTTTATTTAAAGATAATGCATAGTGGTTTTATATGTCTTCTTTGTTTGGGTCTTGTCAGATCACCAGGGACAGAATTATTAAAAGGCTACTCACTTTCTCCTATGGCATTACTCAATTGCTGGCAGACCAGTGCCCTTTTGCAGGTCTCTTGCTAGCCATCAAATTGCTATGGCATTTATGAACAGCAAGGGAGTAGTGCCTATTAGGGGGTAGTGGTTGTTGTACCTCAGTGACATCTGGTATTGGCCTTTGCTTTTTATGGTCTAGGCCAGGGGTTCTCAGCTTATTGAGACAAGGGCCCAGTAAACTCTTCCATGTTCGATTGCAAAAAAAAACATTTATGCTCGCACAATAAGTATGCAAATACAAAATATGTATTAAAAAGCTTGAGGACACTGAATGGGACTGGGTTTCACGGGGGGGATTCTGGAGGGGATTAGGGGACGCTTAATGAACTGTAGAAGGGGATGATGAAAGAGCACACAAACCTTGTACATTACCTCAATAAATAGTGACTAATTTTATTATATTTAGGACATATACTTACAAAAGTGACGGTAAAACAGGCATAAGTTAACCATAATCCTCACAGGGTTGCAGGTAAATCCAAAGGGGGGGATAAAAGCTAACACGTTTCAAAGGGTGCTCCCTTCTTCATCAGAGCTGGGTTTGGCAGATAGAAACTTCAGTATAGCAGAGTTCCCATAGCAAGGAGACATTCAGCCACTGAGTATTACAGCATTTCAGCCTGTTTAGTCTAGACTATACTGAATTTTCTATCTGCCAAACCCAGCTCTGATGAAGAAGGGAGCACCCTTTGAAACGCGTTCGCTTTTATTCCCCCCCCCCCCCCTTTGGATTTACCTGTAACCCTGTGTGGATTATGGTTAACTTATGCCTGTTTTACCATCACTTTTGTGAGTATGTTTCCTAAATATAATAAAATTAGTCACCATTTATTGAGGTAATGCTCGAGGTTTGTGCGCTCTTTCATCCCCTTCTACAGTTTTATCAAGCTTCCCCAGCTTCATGATTGAGCTGCACAACCTCTGATCACCAGCGGATGAACACGCCGTTTGTTACTAACGCCCATTTGATCTGAGTCTTTGAGTGCAGGAGATAATGGATTTTTGGGGATTAGGGGACTCTAGGAGGATGAGGTTTCTGGAGCAAGCCTGGGGCCACTGTGGCAGAGGGGGCTGGAGATATCTCCAGAACGCTGGGAGCTTTTCAGAGGCACTGTGACACTAGACTGCCCTACAGGGACTCTGGGACACTGTTGGAAGCTGAGGGTATGGCAGCAAGCTTGGGGGACACTTTGGAGGCTGAGGAGGTCTGGGGGCACTGTGAGAGGTTGAGGGGCACTATGAGCCACTATGGGAGGTATTTTAGGATGTTCGGACCAGGGGCGGACTGACAACTCATGGGGCCCCTGGGCAATAGGGGATCATGGGGCCTCTGTGTCCTTGCCCACACTCAAAGCACACCCAAAAAAGCCTATAAAAGGTACCAGGGGCATTTCATGGGGCCCCCTACTGACCCTGGGCCCTCGGGCAGTGACCGAGTGCTCGAATGGTCAGTCTGCCCCTGGTTAGGGCATCAGCTGGCTGGAGGCGGAAGCCCAGAGCCCAGCACTGGGCCACAGCTCCGTGGCACAGAACCACTTCTCTAGACTGGAAAAGAGACTGTAAAAATTAAAATATTTTTATTAATATTTAAAATGCTGACTCTGATTTCACTGCACACTGAGCTTCTGTTTGCTTGCTGCAACTCTCTGTGCTATGATTGTATTTGACAATTCATTGCTTAATTGCCATTTGAACCACTTCTGTTCTCTTGCAGGGAATTCACTATAGAGACAGAAGGGAAGACTTTTCTACTGACAAAGGATATGGTCAGTGTGAAGAGGTTTCAGAAAACGATACATGGTAATGAATTTGAATTTCATCTTTATGACACAATACTGTTTTTTTTTTTTTTTTGTTTTTTTTGCATTTATATGTCCTCTGATATCAGGAGGAGCTTCAGTATTGCTCAATATTGCCGAGTCAGGTTCTATTAAACATCCTGTCACCAAACTGAAGTTTCACGTATAAACAAGCAAAAGTCAAGTTCTTAACCAGTGCCCACCAGCTATACGAATATATGTGGCCTCTCGGAGGGTGGGCTTTTAACTCCAAGCAGCCTCATCTCCCAATGTAATCACACTACTGTGCTGAGAGTGCACTCCCAGCACAGTACCCGGCAGGTATTGAAAAGCTCCCGATGCATACTTCCTTTTGGGAGCTTTCCAATCATGTGACTGCCAATCACAACATTCACATGTTTGGAATGCCTACCTCCATCTCCTGTTAAAGGGATGGGCGGTGGGAAGGGATTAAATGCTTAAAGTGTATTTTATTTTCCATTAGTGATTGTTTGTTTTTTTTCACTTGCAATAATATGCCTTTGAACTGACTAGAAAACATACCTACTCCAGGAAGAGTCAATTTCATAACATAGCCTACTTGTATCTGCCTACATCATACCCCTCTCTACCTAATTACCAACCAACTAATTACAAACTGTGCTGACACTGCTCCTCCTCATCTCAATACACCTTTTTTGTATAGCTAATGGAGGGGGGGGGGGGGGGGGTAGTTTGTATAGAGTGACAACTCTTGAGTCCTCTGCTGCTGTCTTGAGAGTTTTGGATGGCTACACACGGAGGAATTACAGGTAAATGACATATATAAAATGTTAAAGTGGTAGTAAACCATTTTTAAAAAACAAAAACAGGTCCCCCTGTAGGCAATGCAATAATGGTGCTAGTATGCACCGTTTAAAAAAAAAAAAAAGGATTCCTCCAGTTTAGCTGTCACCGTATTGAGGACTTGCATCTTCCTCAGAGCCAAGCATGATCGGCTCTGAGGAAGTGGCAAGTCCTCGAAACGTGTCAGATATTGGGAGGTCTAGGAGTCCCATTACGGATCTCATCCAGTGTGACTGGACCTTGCTTTACTTTATATGCTGTGCCCTTGACATTTGTTCCTTTGTGAGTATATTGCCACTTTTTTCTACAATAAATGATAATGCACTAGGCCCGTGCGCCATTTGTTTGTTTCTTTGCATGCAGTACTCTGGATTTCCCTGGTACGTTGAGGTCAGCAAGGCATGCAGTCTCTAGGCATCTTACTTGTGGTTCTAACCTCTGTGGAGTCCATCCTCCAGCGCAGGATTATATGCTTATGGCATTCTTTGTTGGGTGCGAAGGCTGGTCTGTGTAGTCTGATCCAATAGAAGAGTTACTGAGGCTCGAATTAATGCTGGTTCTGATAGAAGGGTTTGCAGGACTGCACCATTTTTTTTTTTTTTTTTATCACTACACAATGGTAGTTCCTTCAGATGAATTATGGACTAATTTTAATTATTCATGCATTTTTGGATACATCATATTTATGATCAATTGTGGTTTACTGGTTATTAGTTTATTGATTCATTGTCTCAATTATTGAGCACATTGTTTATTTTACACTTCGTAAGCAAGAAGTTTGAGTGCGTTCACACCACCTATATTATCTGATTGAAAAGTGTCAGAATACACAGTGCATCGCAGTTTGTTCTGTATGGGGATGTGTAGCCACAGACCAGATGGGGTGCCTATGCTGACCCCTGTCCACAGGCAGAAGTGCCTACAGTGGGCACATGAGCTTCAGAACTGGACCACAGAGCAATGGAAGAAGGTGCCCTGGTCTGATGAATCACACTTTTTTACATCATGTGGATGGCCGGGTGCATGTGCGCTTACCTCAGGAAGAGATTGCACCAGCATGTACTATGGAAAGAAGGCAAGCAGAGGCAGGGTGGCACCATCCTTCTTAAAGGTACAGCAACGAACCATAAGCCAGGACTTTCTCAGCTGCAACTGAAAACTGAAGGTGGAGGGGGGATTTATGGTGTTGGAGTGTTTTTCAGGGGGTTGGGCTTGGTCCCTTAGTTCCAGTGAAGGGAACTCTTTGGGGATGGCACCTTCCTGTTCCAACATGACTGCGCACCAGTGCACAAAGCAAGGTCCATAAAGACATGGATGAGCAAGTTTGGGGTGGAGGAACTTGACTGGCCTGACCTCAACCGATAGAACACCTTTGGGATGAATTGGAGCGGAGACTGCGAGCTAGGCCTTCTCGTCCGACATCAGTGCCTGACCTCACAAATGTACTTCTGGAAGAATGGTCAAACCTTCCCATAGAAACACTCCTAAACCTTGTGGACAGTCTTCCCAGCCAGGTGTGGGCTACTCTTTCATTATTTCTTCATCAATTAAGCAGGTAAATGGTCTAGAGTTTATTGTAAGTGTGGTATCATTGTCAAAGTCTACAATCAAGAGAATACTTCACGAGAGCAAATACAGAGGGATCAACACAAGGTTCAAACCATTCATAAGCCTGAAGAATAGAAAAGCCAGATTAGACTTTGCCAAAAAACATTTAAAAAAGCCTGACCAGTTCTGGAAAAGCATTCTTTGGACGGATGAAACTAAGATTAAGCTGTACCAGAGTGACAGGAAGAAAAATGTGTGGAGAAGGCTTGGAACAGCTCATGATCCAAAGCACACAACGTCATCTGTAAAACATGGTGGAGGCAGTGTGATGGCATGGGAATGCATGGCTTCCAGTGGCACTGGGTCATTGGTGTTTATTGATGATGTGACAGAAGCAGCCGGATGAATACTGTCAGCCCAGATTCAGCCAAATGCAGCAAAGTTGATTGGACGGCGCTTCACAGTACAGATGGACAATGATCCAAAACACAACGCAGGAGCTTTTGAAGGAAAAGTGGAATATTCTTCAATGGCCGAGTCACCTGATCTCAACCCAACTGAGCATGCATTTCACTTGCTGAAGGCAAAACTAAAGGCAGAAAGACCCACAAAGAACTGAAGACAGCTGCAGTTACAGCCTGGCAAAGCATCAGAAAGGAGGAAACCCAGTCTTTGGTCATGTCCATGGGTTCCAGACTTCAGGCATTCATTGCCAGTAAAAGATTCTCCACAAAATATTAAAAATGAACATTTTATTTATGATTATATTCAATTGTCCAATTACTTTTGGTGCCTTGAAAAAGGGGGGATAGCTACTCTTAAGAGGTAGTAATTCCTAAACCCTTCCTCCAATGTGGATGTACATACCCTCAAATTAAACCTGAGAGAGTGCATTGTCCGCCCATATCCATTATAGAACTATAGCTTGAATATGTTTTGGTAAATATCTGAAAAAATCTAAAATTGTGCCTGTGTCCAAATATATATGGACCTAACTGTGTGTGTATATATAATTGTGTGTGTGATTTAATATTTTTTTTTTCACAGGCAATAATTACAAAGTGGGTAGGATCCCAGGGTTCAGCTTTTAGACCTGTGTCTGATATGTATTTATCTATGCCCTATTCCTGCCTGTCCCAATGTACAAGCAGTGTGCTTAAAAAAAAAAAAAAAGTTTTACTCTCTGGACAAATCTAACCAAATAATTTTGTCGTCCGTCCGAAATGGAATATTTGCATTGAAGTAACCTTCTGATTGTTTTATTAGACGATTGTGGAACCACACACTCCAGAGTGGCATTTTAGTGGTTAAATGATGCCTTTTATTTATTTTATATATATATAGATATATATGTGCTAGTGTAAGCCTTGATAGGTTTTATTTATTTATTTGTTTACAGGGATAAATTGTTTTGCGCAATGATGTTTTTCTAGTCCACACTCTGTATTGTGTGCATTCAGCGCATTTATTTCTCCTCTCTGTATATTCCATTATCTGTTGATCGAGAGGTTCCTGGCATTCCGCTTCCAGCGCAGATTGAACAAACACACTCCGGCCACTGTGTCCTTGAGCCGGGTTTCCAGCCACAGGCGCAGCACAAGGCATCCAATCAAATTCCCCAACCAAGAGAAGAATAAGTCACTGAATTGCATTGACCTGCATCCCACGCTTGCCGTGTTCTGTTGCCGGGACTGCGCTGTTATATAGCACCTGAGAACCTTGAATGTGCGGCAGCGTTCCAAAATGGCTTTTAGCAGTTGTCATGGAAACTGCCAGGGATCGGGTTCAGGGTCTACTTTTCTAAAACAGGCAGTGTTCACTTTTGTTAACTGGAAATAAAAAAAAGCCTGAGTTTGATTTCAAGAGAGGATTACATGCAGTAATTAAAGCTCAACTCCAGCCTTCCTTTCAGTCTTGCATAGTAGAGGCTCCTCTCATGTACTGAAATGGCTCACTCTGATTCCACTGCACACTGAGCTTCTCACAATGTGCATTAGAAGCTGCAGCAAATCAGAGTCTGCCTCATGTTCTGGCTGGAGGATGTCCAGCTCCATTTAGCCCTTTTCCTCCCTTTTTCTTCACTGTCTTTGTCCCAGTGCTTTCATTCATTGGAATTAAGTCTTCCACAAATCCCTGTCCTTAGGGAATCTAGGGTCCTTAAAGTTCTTTGGAGTGTGGGAGCAAATTCATGCAAACACAGGGAAAACATTCAAACTCCATACAGATAGTGTCCTGGCTGGGGTTCCAACCGGGGACGCTTGTGCTGCTAATTTGTATTTGAATTTCAGCACAGAGCTCTGGGCTGTGATTGGACACAGCTGATCAGCAGGTCCTGGTTGTGAATCATTGGCCGGGACTTGCTGACGGACTTCTACTGTGTACAATCACAGCGGGTGCCGAAACTGGGAAGTAGACAGCGACGTACAGGTACGTCGCTTTGCCTACAGCGGTTGCCCATCTTCAGTACTTTGCTGGCGGGTGGTCACTAAGTAGTTATAAATATACTGGATATTCTCAATTAGTGTGTTCATATATTTTGTCCTTTTATGCGTACCTCCTGAATCTGTGTGTTCATATACAGTGAGGAACAGAAGTATTTGAACACCCTGCGATTTTGCAAGTTCTCCTACTTAGAAATCATGGAGGGTCTGAAATTCCCATTGTAGGTGCATTCCCACTCTGAGAGACAGAATTTAAAATAAAAATTCAGGAAATCACATTGTATGATTTTTAAAGAATTTATTTGTCTTGCACTGCTGAACATAAGTATTTGAACACCTGAGAAAATCAGTGTTAATATTTGGTACAGAAGCCTTTGTTTGCAGTTACAGAGGTCAAACGTTTCCTGTAGTCCTTGACCAGGTTTGCACACACTGCAACAGGGATTTTGGCCCACTCCTCCACACAGATCTCCTCTGGATCTGTCAGGTTTCGGGGCTGTCGCTGAGCAATACGGAGTTTCAGCTTCCTCCAAAGATGTTCTATTGGATTTAGGTCTGGAGACTGGCTAGGCCACTCCAGAACCTTGATATGCTTCTTACGGAGCCACTCCTTGGTTATCCTGGCTGTGTGCTTCGGGTTGTTGCCATGTTGGAAGACCCAGCCATGACCCATCTTCAATGCTCTGAGGGAAGGAGGTTGTTGCATGAAAATCACAATAAATGGCCCCATTCATCCTCTCCTTAATACAGTGCAGTCGTCCTGTCCCCTTCACAGAAAAGCACCCCCAAAACATGATGTTACCACCCCCATGCTTCACAGTAGGGATGCTGTTCTTGGGATGCAACTCATCCTTTTTCCTCCAAACACGACGAGTGAAGTTTAGACCAAAAAGTTCTACTTTGGTCTCATCTGACCACATGACTTTCTCCCATGCCTCCTCTGGATCATCCAGATGGTCATTGGCAAACTTCAGACGGGCCTGGACATGTGATGACTTGAGCAGGGGAACCTTCCTGCAATGCATGATTTGAAACCATTACGGCGTAGTGTTCTACCGGCAGTGACATTTGAAACTGTGGTCCCAGCTCTCTTCATGTCATTGACCAGCTCCTCCCTTGTAGTTCTGGGCTGATTCCTCACCTTTCTTATCATCAGTGATACCCCACGAGGTGAGATCTTGCATGGAGCCCCAGTCCGAGGGAGACTGACAGTCGTCATTAGCCTCTTCCATTTTTCTAACAATTGCTCCAACAGTTGATCTATTTTCACCAAGCTGCTTGGCAATTGCCCCGTAGCCCTTTCCAGCCTTGTACAGGTCCACAATTTTGTCTTTGGTGTCTTTTGACAGCTCTTTGGTCTTGCCCATGGTAGTAGTTGGCGTCTGACTGACTGTGGGGTGGACAGGTGTCTTTAAAGAGCTCAGACAGGTGCTACTAAGTTAGATTAATGAGTGGAGTAGAGGAGGACTTTTTAAAGGCACAGTAACAGGTCTTTGAGAGCCAGAATTCTTGCTGTTTCTTAGGTGTTCAAATACTTATGTTCAGCAGTACAAGACAAACAAATTCTTTAAAAATCATGCAATGTGATTTCCTGAATTTTTTTTTTTTTTTTATTATTATTTCTGAGTGGGAATGCACCTACAATGTGAATTTCAGACCCCTCCATGACTTCTAAGTGGGAGAACTTGCAAAATCGCAGGGTGTTCAAATACTTCTGTTCCTCACTGTATAGTGATAACTTTGGATGTCCCAAACAAATAGTGTATCAAAAACCTATTTCTATATCCACATAGTGCAATAAAAGCGCCAAAGGGCTGCCTTTATATCTTAAAGTGCCTGAATCATTTAAAGAAAGTGGACTATATAGCACATAGATTTAAGAAGCCATAACGTCAACCCACGGTGCAAATATATGCCAGAGCAAGACAGAAGAATATTGGTGGGGGAATTTCTGGAACCACTGTCTTGATTTGTTGTTTGCTCAAATGACGCCTCTTCAGAGTGAGCCAAACATGGCGATCACATGAGGTTAGTTTGCAAACACACCTGTCTCCTGCAGCAGTCACTATACATGGCCATGGGTAAAATAAATGTAAAAAGAATTGGAAACTCTTAACTGTCAAAAACCTAAAAGTCCTTTAAAAATACATATTAGTCAGCTTGTAATGGGGGAAAAAATGAGCAGTGAATAAAATAAAGCTTTTTATCTGTATTTCTTCAGAAATCAGTGTACAAATTTAGTCCTAGTCCTAGAGTTAGCCGATCCACACTGATGCTGGTCTAAGTGTCCAGCATTGAATAACGTCTGGTCATGAAAAGGTTAATATACACAATAAACTGGTGCAAGACAACATTGACGTGTAAGTTCACCTTTTCCGAAAAAATGCAAAGGTGAACAAACACTCTACACCCTCCCCATTCCACCCCTTCCTTCCCAGGTTCCCACTGTACTTGCCTCCTGGCATGCTGATATGGTGATGTACGGTGAACAAACACTTTAAAACCCCACTCTTCTCCCCTTCTCCTTTTTTCTTCAGGGCTTCTGGGGCGGACCAGAATGATTCTGATTGGTTAGCACCAGCACAGAGAATTGCTCTGATCCATCCTAAAAGCCCTACAGGAAGAAGGGAGAGACGATTAGGGATTTCAAATCCCTGGACAACTGCATGGGTGCTGTGGCCACGAACAGCTCATCACCCACAGAGGTAAGTACAGCAGGTACCTGGGGTTTGGGGAAAGGGTGTAGGATGTTCACCTTTACATTTTTTTCTGAAAAGGTGAACCTAACCCATTACAGTGGTTCCAAAGGCTGAAAGTTTTTTTTTTTTTTTTTTACCTTCTGTATGCAGCCCACTTCACCCTTACTTACCTGAGCCCGATCACATTCCAGTGCTGTGCCTGAGAGCAGTGGCTTTCTTTGCTCTCTCATTGGCTCAGATATAGCAGCAGTCTCTGTCAATCACAGGCAGTGAGGAAGGAGCTGGGGCAGGGCTGAGCTATGCTCTGTGTGTCAATGGATACACAGAGCCAGCTCAGGAGTGAACTTGTACACATGCCCCTATAGTAGCCAGTTTTCTATGGGGGCTATGAGTGGGGAGGAGCAGTCAGGAGTCCTGGCAGGGGACGCAAGAGGAGCAGGAACAGGGCTGCTCTGTGCAAAACCATTGCGCAGAGCAGGTAAGTATAGCATGTTTGTTATTTAATTAAAAAAAAAAATTGCTGATTGTATCGCTTTAACAGACCAAAAGGGATCAAACAATAGAAGATCATTGTTTGGGTTTGCTTATTAATTTATACCACTTTAGGTTTATTTTCTCTTTTCTGTAAATGTTGTGCTACTATAATCACTTCTACCTCTTCTTAAGATTTTGATTAACAACTTTTTTTTTGTCTTGATTTCTTCCAGTCGAGGAAATTGTGCCAAATGTGATTGAGCCCTCGTTTGGTCTCGGGAGAATCATGTACACCGTTTTTGAGCACACATTCCAAGTCAGACAAGGAGACGAGCAGAGGACGGTAAGGAAATCTCTGCTGGCAGCTATATAAAAGCTGCATTTTTGCAAAAGTAAAACCTGTTTTTGTTAAACACCTCATTTTAAACCCAGTGAAGTCAGATACAGCGGTAGGTTTGGTAGGAACCCAAAAAGGTAAAATGTAAAAAAAAAAATACACAGAGGGAAATTGAACAATGTGCAAATTGCATCTACCCAAGGCCATCAGTCATCAGTTCATTTCATTGCTTTGTCCCCCTTTGTAATGTACAGCACTGAGCGAACTATTGGCGCTTTATAAATACTGTATAATAATAATAATAATTGCTTTTGACTACTTTAAAGCCAAAGTTGAATCTGCTTATGTTTTGCTTTCCCTTCTCCCCATTAAGATAATATTTACATTTTTAAATCAAACCTTTCCTTTTTCATTTCATACCATATTTTAATACCAGTGATGTCATCACTGGGTCTCTGTGCAATGCAGGCAAATCACGACTGGTGGGAGAGACCAGTAGGGTGCTGTACATAGCTTCCTGTAATGCTGAAACTTCCTAATTGAAATAACAAAGTATAAATAAGGTCCAAATCTTTTTTTAGTTTTGGATAGAGTGGAGAGGGATTAGAACAGAACACCTATTTGTTTGTTTTTTTTTATTGCTGTCTGTACATTAGGAAGATTCACCTCTCTGTTTGTCCTGTTTTACCATTATCATTGAAAGTAATGAAAACACCACAATTTTTTGGTTTTTCCCCAGAAAAGCAATAGAGGGAAAATTTTCCAATGGGGACCTGTGGGTCCCCAAGGAAATTTCTAGGATTTTCTCTTACTTCCTGTTTTGGCTATAGGACAAGAAGTAAAGGTAAATCTCTCCAATGGGACACATATGGCAAAAAATTAAAAAAAAATTGACAGGGGTTATAGCCCTCCCTTACTCTATCCAAAATGAAAAAAATACGTTTTTCCTAAAATTCTATTTGAAATCCAAGGAATGAAAGTAGCAAGCCAGGGACAGTAAAGCTGGCTATACACCAGATGAATTTTGGCTGGTCAACACAAGTCAGTCATTTTGGCATTTTGAATGTTCCAGCTGACTGCACAAAAAAGTTTTAAAGCTTAAACATTTTTTACCGTAATTGTGGTGGTTTATGTAAGGATATATTTTACTTATAAAGGGCGTGTCCCTTTCCCTTAGGTGAAATATTACAGTGCCTCCAGCCGTTAAAATACGGCAAATATTTAGTGAACCAATAATTTGGACACCTTGATAATTTGATCACCACTTATTATTATACCTTGAATTCTTTTAGCCAATATGATTTCGTACCATACACACAAAATTTGCCTTATAATAGATAAATATAAAAATTTATTTATGTACAAAAATTATATATATATTAACACAAAACGCAAAAGACTGGTGATAAATGAATATTGGTACACACAATCAAAAATATATCCTACCAATGTAAGACACAATAATAAGGTTTCTAACTAATTACATCAATATCACAATTTTTAAATGATCTGATTATTTATTAAATTTATTAATAATTAATAATTTCGAGTATCTCAAAGGTGATATTCTCACAAGCCGTGGCCATAGGATTGCAAGAAGCTAGCCCTTGATATATTATACTCTGATTATTAATATTCAATAAATTATGAAATATAAAAAAAAATTATAATATGGCACCAAACAATTTTTAACAGTAAAAACAGGATCTCTCTACATATATCTCGAACTACCCAATATTGTTGTGATACACTAAGGTAATTCTATGATTCCACACAACGGAGAAAATAGGTAATACAAAATCAAATAAACAATCTCACCGCACCCGGCATTCAGACTAGGCAACTCTCCCGTGGATTTAGCTGGCAATGGGGAACGCCTTTAGAAATGATATTATAGGGCAAGTGATAGATATTTAGTATGGGAGAATGTAGGAAGTTATAAGGATAGAGGTTTAGAAATTTAGTAAAGTTTTAGGAAGTTTGAAAGTATGGAAGAGTAGTTATTCAGAATCAGGTCTTTCTTCAGTCAGGTTTTCTTTTGCTGAGGTCTTTTCTTTTGATGAGTTTTTTTCTTGATGAGGTTTTTTTTTCTTAAAGGTGCATGGGCTTTTTATATCCACTAATCCATTGTTCTAAGATACCTTCCCACCAGGCTTCCTGATTGGCTAGTTGAGAAATGTGTGTACATAAGCTATTTCTCACCTGCCCGCCAGGTGGCGGTCATGTATCATAGAACAATTTGAGTATTTGAGATGACTCATACCTCGGGTGGAATCTTAAGGTAATTTCAGGGATCAAATATACGTCTTTTTCCAGATATAAGTGATCATACCTATAATATTCTAAATAGGGACCATGGAATATAGGTGTATATTCAGTTATTCCTTCTTGAAATACCATCCTGTTTGTTTCCTGATAAGACATGTAACTAATGCTAGTTTATAATACATCTTACTTTCCATCATCTCAATACTCAAGTTAGTGATATATAGTTCCCATTGCTGAATATTTAGTGGTGTGTAAAACCTATCCTTTATAACATCTCATTTATAATATATTTTTGTAGTATATCTTTGTAATTATATACAGTCAATTTTTAGACTTAAATGTCCTGAATTTCACTTCTTTGTTTTAGAACCAACATTTTCTTTGTGTAGGGAAAAACTCTCTGTTTGCCTGGCTCTTGTATTGGAATCACGGTAAACAACTGTTAATGCTTTCACCCTTGGTGGACAATAGTATATTGTGATAGTTTCAGAGGTCTGTTGGTTTATCACACTCTACAAGGTTTGGGTAAGCTCTCAGACAATCAGTTTGGTTCCTCTATTGTCATGTCCAGACCTTGTATATGTTTACCTGCTTATTGAAGTCTGAATAATGGTGTTTGACCACCTGTAGAACTTCAAAATAGTATTGTCTCTAGGAGGAAAAAAAAAATCCCTTCACCCACCGTCTACATCTCTCCAGCCAGATGGTCATTCGACTTTCCAACCAAGACAAATTAACCCTTAACATCCGGCTATGCTGACTTGATGTTATATAGGATTATGTCTTGATAAAATTATGTTTTTGAGACATAATTTCAAAAGGCCCACAACATAATGCATTCCTTTAGGTAGTCATATACCCCCTTTACTTACCTGAGCCCTCATTCCATCCAGTGCTGTGCCCATCTTCATCTCTTCTTTCCGCTCACTTCCGGGTTTCATTGACTTTGTTGAGGCAGCAGGAGCCATTGGCTTTCGCTGCTGTCACTCGGAGCCATTGATGAGGAAGCAGGTGGGGGGGCGAGTCCCGCTGTTTGTCAATAGATGCAGTCAGCAAGGTTCTGCAACTCTTCTTTCCGCTCACTTCCGGGTTTCATTGACTTTGCTGAGGCAGCAGGAGCCATTGGCTTTCACTGCTGTCACTCGGAGCCATTGATGAGGGAGCAGGTGGGGGGGCGAGTCCCGCTGTTTGTCAATAGATGCAGTCAGCAAGGTTCAAGAGTGAGCGTGCACGAGTGCCCCCATAGAAAGCGCCTTTCTATGGGGGCACTTTGCATAGGGCAGTAGCTCTGGCAAGGAACCTGAGCAGAGGAGTTTTGGTGATGCACTGTGCAATTCCATTGCACAGAACAGGTATGTATTTATTTCTTTCAGGTACATATATAGCACTGTCAATTTATGCAGTGCTTTACATATATATTGTACATTCACATCAGTCCCTAACCCTCAAGGGGCGTACAATCTAAGGTCCCTAACTCACATTCATATACAAGGGCCAATTTAGACAGGATCCAATTAACCTAGCAGCATGTCTTTGGAGTATAAACCTGTTTTGTTATTTAACCCTTTCCTTCCACCCCCTCCCAGAGGTTCCAAATGCCAGGAGGCAGAGGCGGGCATTCCAATCACGTGGCTGCCAATCACAGCAGTCACATGATCAGAAAGCTCCCAATTGCAAGTTTGCATTGGGAGCTTTCCAGCTGTTACTGTGTTGGGAGTGTGCTGTCAGCACAGTAATGTGTTAACATAGGGACACACGTATGCGTCCGTTTGGGGTTGAAGCCCACCAGCTGCGAGGTTGCATATATGTGTACTGCTGCAGGAGCTGGTTAAAAAAAAAAAAAAAAAAGCATTTGCAGTTACTTTAAGGCTGGAGAGGCAAGCTCTGCCTGGCTTCCTGCAGCTTATATTGTATGCTGTGATAGGTTCACATTGTGCATTACATCAGAGAAAGCAGTACAGGAGAGGATCCAGTACAACTGTGATAGATTGGAAGGGAAGGCTGGAGTTTAGCTTTAGGATAAAGTCACTCCAAGCCAATTTATTCCATTTAGTATGCATGTGGTCGGATTTAATCACCTGTCAACTTGTCAAAAGCCTTTGGCACCCAGCAAGAAGATCTTCTGTAATATCACGTTTGCCCCTCTTTCAGGCTGTGACATTGTTCACTCATCTTGGTGGTGTTAACCGGTCTGTGCTAGTTTATTTAATTTATTTATTACAGTTTCCTATGTAGTGCCATCAATTTACACAGCGCGTTAAATAATGTACATCCACATCAGTCTCAGTCCCTAACCCTCAAGGAGCGTACAATATATTCCTTTAGCTAAAAAAAAATGGTATGCACCTCATTAATGTCTAAGCAGCAAAACCAGCACATGGGTCTAGGCAAGTCACAATAAGTTCATTTATCGGTTATGGTGGCTCTGAATTCGCACTCTGTGGAATTAGTTTATTGCCCTAGCATTGAGCTTCCATGTTTATTTACCATTTATAAATTAATGAGCAGCTTCCCACTTTTTCTCCTTGTCTACATTTTTGCGCACACACGAGTGGCCTTTCACTGCGCTGAGAGGGCCAGATACAATTATAGGTCACTGAAGTAGTCAGACTGCTTTTTGCTTTGCAGCAAGGGACCAAAGAAGCCACATTTATCGGATTTCCTACAGGAAGTGCAAAACATTATGGAGTGAAGATAAAGATGGATATTGAAAAGTAAACTTGGTTCTAACTAGGTGCTTGCAGTATGCATGTAGTCCCCCACCGTTTCCTGCTATGCAGTGCTGGGCGTCTGTAACCGATTAGAAGTCACCTTGCATTCCATTGCGCATTAGGCGGGTGAAATCCTTGGAGTCGGCGAGGAAGCAGAATTACATACTTCTAGATTTTGTGGGCTCCTAGGACACTGTAGTAACAGATTAGAGCACCAGCAGCTCTGTCTTCCTATGATTCAGTGTTGAGAGGGCTGCTCAAAAATGAAAATCAGAATGTTTCAGAATTGGGTGTACTGTGTTAGCCAGAACTACAGAAGAAAAATATTTGGTTGTGCTCATTACAGAAGGTTGTAAAATGAGAAAATGTGGCCTGGCATTGAGGAAAACAAATAGAATTCTTGGATGGTCACTAGAAAGGATCACCAGGAGGAAAGGAGGTCCTGATCCCCTATATAGATCTTTAGGTTATCACTAGTGGGGTCACCAGGAAGAGGAAAGGAGGTCCTGATCCTCTATATAGATCTTTAGGTTATCACTAGTGGGGTCACCAGGAAGAGGAAAGGAGGTCCTGATCCTCTATATAGATCTTTAGATTATCACTAGTGGGGTCACCAGGTAGAGGAAAGGAGGTCCTGATCCTCTATATAGATCTTTAGGTTATCACTAGAGGGGTCACCAGGAAGAGGAAGGAGGTTCTGATTCCTCTATACAGATCTTTAGGTCATCAATAGAGGGGGTCATTAGGAGGAGGAAGAAGCTCCAGATTTCCTCCATATAGAGAGTTAGTGATCACCAGAGGGGTGGGGTAACCAGCAGGAGGAAAGAGGTCCTGATTCCTCTATATAGATCTTTAGTTAGACCTCATTTAGCATACTGTGTCCAGTTCTCTAGACCTCACTTAAAATAAGATATTGATGAGAAAGACAGACCTAGAACGAGTCCAGAAACGGGCAACAAAAATGGCAGAAGGTCTGAAAGATAAAATGTATCAGGAGAGACTTCAAGAACTTAACATCTACAGTCTGGAGGAAAGAATAGAAAGAGGATTGACATGACTGCAACTTTTAAATACACGATGGCTGTGAAAAAAAGTTTCAAGAGGGCAGTATTTTGTAGTATGAAGCCAAAACAAGATCACAAGGACATGACCTCAGACTAAATTAACATTTGAAAAAATTATTTTGCCAAAAGAGGGGATGCTTGGGAGAGATTTAGTAGAGGTAGTGAGTTATTAGTAAAGTCAACCATAGATGGAAAAAATCTCAGCTGGCTCAGCAGGGAACGCCCAAGGTTCATTCCATCTATGAGCAGGCTGATGTACCCAAGTCTATCCATCAATCAACTTCAGTGCAACCAGCCTGTCTAATTTTTTTAATGAGATTACTGCTGGTGGCTATAGCCACCACCAGTGACTGTTGAGGCAGAACACGTTGGCATAACACCAATAGCACTTTGCAGGGATTCCCCATCAACACTGATTGTGTTGATGGGGGGAATCAAGCAATTCCACGGGTGGAAGGAAAGAAAGCCGCAAAATATATGGCCTTCCTAAGGGTTCTAACATGCTTTGGATAAAGATAGGTCTATCCTATGAGAAAAGAGTTTATATAGGCTACTTTGTCTTTTTATACCATCCATCTTTTATGTTTTTTCAATAGTGTACTTTTTGGGATACATTCACATTTATGTCCTGCAACTCATACAGTATATCCTAGTATGGTGTGTTGGCAGAGCCATTTGTTGCTGATGCCACCCCAACATACTATACGGCAGTGGGCAGCACAAATGTCCAGCCTTGTGTTGTAGTGTATTCCGTTCGTGAAAAAAGGTGCTGTGCGTCATTGGCCCTCCATTATTAATGAATTAGGTGCCTTAACAAAATACTCATTAGCATGCCACAGTGGACCACACAAATGGAAATCCAACCTTAAGGTTTTAACCCCTTCCAGTCCGGACACTTTTACCCCCTTCCTGTCCAGGCCAATTTTCAGCTTTCAGCGCTATCACACTTTGAATGACAATTGCGCGGTCATGCAACACTGTACCCATATGAATTTTTTAGCATTTTTTTTGAGACAGATAAAGCTTTATTTTGGTGGTATTTATTCACCATTGGGATTCTTATTTTTTTTGCTATGTAAATGAAAAGTCCACAAATTTTGAAAAAAGTGTTTTTCTTATAAAATTTTGCAAATAAATATTATTTCATTATAAATCTTGGCCAAAATGCATTCAGTTATCTGTTTAGTAAAAAAAGAAAAATTAACCCAAATTAGTTTATAACCAAAAATTATCATTTTTAAACATTTTTTTTTAAAATTTTTATTTTATTTTTTTATTTGTTTGTTTTTTACACACCGTGCCCTACATGATGAATGTACTAATAATTGTGTTTTTTTTTTTTTTATTTCCTATTTTTCCTTGTTCATTTTAGTACTTCAGCTTTCCAGCAATTGTAGCGCCATACAAGTGTTCAGTGCTCCCTCTGAGCCAGAATCAGGAATTCATGCCTTTCGTGAAAGAATTATGTAAGTTCAATGCATGCGTTTTATATTCTGTTATTTTTGTTCAGGAATTACTTTTTGTTTTATTGCTTTTGTTCAGGAATGGCAAACAAAAATCTTTAACTACTTCTTTGTACTCTAGCAAGGTATACTTCCTACCAGGACCAGAAAGCTCAGAAATTGCCATTGGTAGTTTTTGGGGGCTGGTTCTGTATTCACAACCAGCTAACCTGAAGAACAAACCATGAATACTTCTAGCACAAGGATAGCACCTTCCACTCACTGCATACATACAGGAACCAGCAGAAACCTTTCTACATGATCATTTAGGGCTTGTTTACACATGCTTTAAAAAAAGCGTGTCCAATGTCAAATTTTGAAGTGCTCTGAATGCCAATCAAAGCGGCTTTTACTAAATAAAATGGTTAGCTTACAGTCCTATTCACACATTGCTTCAAAAATTATTCCCCATGTCCCTTTAATGGTGCTTCAAAGAGTCTCCGAAGCCTCCCATAGAAATCCGTAAGAGAGCTTACTTGCAGTACCTGTAGCTTTGAGAGGCATTTTTTCAGTTTTTGCTTTACTTTGTTTTGAAGGTATTGCAGGTATGAGAGATCCCAGAAAGCACTGAGAAACCAGAAATCAAACCTTTCTATCTAGATTTATAGCTAATAGATCCACTTTGGACTTTTAATTTCAAAATATAGGTTCTACTGAGGAAAAGAATGTATTGGAAATAAAAGCAATATTTATAATAATAATATAAAAGGCTATTCTGTTTCCCTGTTCACTGGATAAAAAAAAAATCTTCCAGCGATTCTCTACAGGTTAAAAGTGATCCGCTCGACTGTACATCCGCTTGATCACTTTTACAGAAGCAGTAGGGGGTCTCTACCCAACCCCCCATGCTATGAAACATGTCCAGTAAAAAAAATTTGGAAACTGAGAAACGTCCATGGCGTCCAAAAAGCGTCTCTTTAGGTCAAAAGCGGTTTTAGACCGGCTAGAGAACAGCGATAGTAAATCAGAACCACTTGCAGAATTGAGTGATAATGATTCGTGGGGGAAATTCCTCATCAGACACTGAAAACGATTCTGCGACTGAGCTCAGCGATGTGCGAACTTGGCGCTATATTTCACATTTCAGTGTTTTTGGTTTGATTATATTATTGAATTACATTTATTATTATTATATTATTTTTTATGATTATTAAATTAAAATTTATGATTTCGTGTTTCACATTTTAACATACCCGGGATGTTTACTAGACTTTTGTTTGAACAGATTTTAGTGAGTTATTCCTAAAAATGACAGGCCTACAATAAAAACAAATTTCCATGCAAAAAAAGTACCGCTTTGAGCACAGAAATATGGACATAATCAGACTGCTAGGGAGGTTACGGGTTCCAGAACTATAACCTACTGACGCCTTGCTATTGGTTTACTTACTATGATCCCAGGAGTCAGTGCCTCATTGCTCTGGAATTCCAGCTGTTGGTGTTTCTTCAATTATAACACACTGACACTTTGGGGTTTATTTACTAAAGCTGGAGAGTCCAAAATCAGACTCACTTCTGCATAGAAACCAATCAGCTTCCAGGTTTCATTGCCAAAGTTTCATTGAACAAGCTGAGGTTAGAAGCTGATTGGTTTCTATGCAGAAGGGAGTCTGATTTTGGACTCTTCAGCTTTAGTAAATAAACTCCTTTGGGTCTTATAGTGATGACAAAGATACTTGCATTGCCAAAATAAGGATTCACCGAAATTCGATGTCCTAGGATAATTATATACATGTACAGTAATGCAATGACACCTGGGGTTCCAAGAAAACAATTCACATCCCATAGGAAGATATTTTGTCACTTCAGATCCCAGATTGATATGCTGACAATCACATTGTTAGAACAATGACATATTACCCTTGAGCCTTGGGCAGCACAGTGGCTAAATGGTTAGCACTTCCGCCTGGCAGTACTCGGGTCTTTGGTTCGAATCCAAACCACGGCACCACCTGCCTGGAGTTTGCATGTTCTCCCTGTGCCTGCGTGGGTTTCCTCCGGGTACTCTGGTTTCCTCTCACACTCCAAAGACATGCTGGTAGGTTAATCGGCTCCTGTGTAAATTGTCCCTAGTATGTGTATGTATGAATGTGAGTTAGGGACCTTAGACTGTACGCCCCTTGAGGGTTAGGGACTGATGTGAATGTACAATATATATGTAAAGTGCTGCGTAAATGGATGGCGCTATATAAGTACCTGAAATAAATAAACAACTGTCGCCTGGTATTGCCAGAAATACCACTTATGATCATAGTCTACAAGGGTTTTTCACAATTGTATAGTATGGTGTAGTCTTGAATGATTGTACATTATAAATTTATCTGTGCTGTTGGTCTCAGATTTCTGATGGAAAATCCCTGACTTCTCGTTTTTTGTGCAGCTGAAGCTTTAACAAGGAATGGAGTGTCGCACAAAGTGGACGACTCCTCTGGGTCCATCGGCCGCCGCTACGCCCGGACGGATGAGATCGGTGTAGCCTTTGGTATCACAATAGACTTCGATACAGTAAATCGCACGCCACACACCGCAACACTTAGAGACCGGGACACAATGCGGCAGATCCGAGCTGAGGTATGAGCATTTATTACATGGAAAGCACAAATACTTGCAACTTCTGCAAAAGCAGATTGTTAGGTGTTATAGTGTACTAAAGTGATAATAAACCAAAAAACAAAATTGTAATATATTGCAGCTTACCAGTCATTTGATGTGGTACCTGCATTAGTTTTCTTTTTTTTTTTTCTTTGGAATTTCCCCCATGTTTTCAAATGATCTGGCCAATAACTCATCTATATTAGAGCACCCCCACTCTTGATGTAGGAGCAACAGACACCTCTGAACAGAAGCATTGCTAATCTGGGGGAGGGGCGTGTTAGATGTACTAGCAGATTTAGATACACTAACAAAGCCAAACTTCGGCTACCACTTTATAAGCAGTTACAGCTCCATTTTGTTTCTCCTTTTTGGGGTAAAGGGTTTACATACATCTTGATCATTGTAGGCACCCCTCTGAGTGGTAAATGGTTTGTCTCATCCCTCTATCTGCTATATCTGACATCATGACAGCATTGTCTGCTGAAAAACAGACTTACTGGTGAGATCAGCAGGTGAAAATAAAGGAAAGAGAGCCTAAAATGAAAACTAATGCAGCCATCACATCTAAGAATTGGTAAGCTGCATTATGTTTGCTTTAACCATAGCAACCAATCAGTCCATCTACTACTGATCTGGCTTCAGTAAAGTGAATTTTGATTGGTTGGTATGATTTAATTATATTTAAGTATTTATAATACTTCTAATTCTTTCTGAAATCTGCTGTAGTGATCTGCTTCCCATTAAGGAGATTTCCTATTCACTTCCTGTACCAGAGACACAACAGGAATTGAGTCGAAAGCTCTCTCTTTTAGACGAGTCTCATCTGCTTCCATTGAAAGATTTCCCCCCACCTCCTGTTGCAGTAACAATTGTACAATTTTGAGTTTGCTATAGCTTTCTGTTTTGGTAAAAATGGCCACCAGAATTTGGAGAGGGTGTGCCTCCCCAGCAGGGACTCCGAAAGCAAACAAAACCTAAAAAAAGATCATAACCCTTCATTCAAATAAGAAAGTGTGGACTGTAGATACTTTTCTAAAGACCCATTCACCTTGCTTATTCAGGCCAAAGGGAGGGTGTTCTTAAAGCTCAACCCCTGACCATATTATATTCCCCCTTAGCAGCATTCCCCACTGCTCCTTCCTTTGGTGCAGTTCCTTAGAGGTAGTGGTGATGTCACTCCCTTTGCCTCGGTCAAGCTCAGGCTTTCTGATGGAAGTTAGGCTCTCACTAACCATTATACTCCCACAGCACAGTCCTGTCTGACAGCAGAGGAGAACTTGATTTTCTCTACTGTGGTTGAGTGACACTTACAGGTCTTCTCCCTCCCCCAGCCCTTGACTGGACGGTGAATGGATGAGCAGCAGACTGACAAACTCGTCTTTCCTTCACTCTGCACACGTCTCCTGCAAGTGTGCTCTTTATTGGCACATAGGGCACAACTGATTGGCTCCTTGTGCTGCTTCTTCCTCCCCCAGCCTGAGGTCTGCTTTACAGAGACCGGTACCAAGTCAAATTCACCTACTTACACTGCTACGTTTTTTTTTTTGTTTGTTTTTTTTTTTAAAACGGATAAAAATGCTGGTAATAGCTTTTTTTTTTTTTTTTTTTTTTTTTTTTTTAGTAGCATTTTAGAAATGTTAGCGTTTTTATTAGCTTTTTTACAGTACATTTAGGGGGAAAAAAAATTAAAATAAAGCTGTTAACTTTTTTTTGTTTTGTTTTTTTGTTTTCTACCTAAAAAAGAACTCTCCAGCTTGACAAATGCTACTAGCCTAAAATAGTGTTTATGCGCACATAGGATAACACTATTTAGCTTCTAGGAGCAGAAAAAAATGCTAATAGCTTTAGGAGCTTAAAAAAAATGCTAGTGTGCATGGAGCCTTAAAGTGTTAATAAAACCCAGGACCCTGCATTCACTATATCTGGTCTCCCCGGACCGTACATTCACTTTATCTGGTCTCCCCGGACCGTACATTCACTTTATCTGGTCTCCCCGGACCGTACATTCACTTTATCTGGTCTCCCCGGACCCCGCATTCACTATATCTGGTCTCCCCGGACCGTACATTCACTTTATCTGGTCTCCCCGGACCCTGCATTCACTATATCCGCTCTCCCCGGACCCCGCATTCACTATATCTGGTCTCCTCGGACCATACATTCACTTTATCTGGTCTCCTCGGACCGTACATTCACTTTATCTGGTCTCCCCGGACCGTACATTCACTTTATCTGGTCTCCCCGGACCGTACATTCACTGTATCTGGTCTCCTTGGACCCTACATTCACTATATCTGGTTTCCCCAGACCCTGCATTCACTATATCTGCTCTCCCACAGGACACACAACATGGAAATGCAATTATTTTAGTAAATATAAACTGCTAAATACCTTTTCTCATCAGCAGTATATAGCAGTCTTGTGACTTATATCAGTGTTCAGCAGAGCACTGGTTAAAGCTTGTAGGAGGAGTTTTCTCTAGGAGGATGAAGAACCCCTGACCTCTCTCTGGACAGTGTTGATTGGCCCTGTGCTGATCACATGCACTCTCCCAAGAAAAAAAAAACTTCTCTAGCAATACACACCAAGCTGAGCATGTGTAGAGTGTCTCCACAAGATATGTCTTATCAGGAGATGAGGGGAGCATTGGAAGGATCAGAGAAGTCAGGATCAAACCGCATTTTTACACAATGCAGAGGATTAACCCCTTAGGTTCCACAGTGAGTATAACAAGCATGATTTACTGCATCTACAGACTGATTGTACTGTTGTGGGTTTAGTAACACTTTAATGAATGCAGAGCCAAACTCCTGCCAGACTTTTTCTTTTCTTTTTTTTTCCCACGAGGTCAATCTTATTTTATTAAAGTTTTTATAAATGGGATGTACAGATACAAAGCATAGAAGACATACAAAGGTTGTGAGGTTCAGACCTCCCAAAATGGTAAATTATACACATAATATCTGTATAGAAACTCAGATTCCAGTAGTGACGAGCAGAGGCACCGGTGAATAAGTATTACTGTTTGGATCATCTAGATAGGAATTGGGAAGGCAACAACCCGACTTAAGTAGTAAGATGCTACCTTCTTCTGGTGACCTAGTGAAAAGTGACACAATTGGATTGGCAAGTTCCTCTACTGGTAAGAAAAGGATACTTGAGCCTATAAGGAATGTGGCCATTGGCAAGAGAAGAGATTGCGAAGTAGAGAATAAAAAAGGAAAAGTCAGGAAGAGAGCAACGGGGGGATAAGAAGAGGAGAGGGAAGTTTGAGATCACTCCATCATGGCTAGTTGAATTTTGGGGTGATATTCTTGATCCAATCCTGAAATCCAGATAAGTAACAGAACATAGACCAGGAGTTCCAAGTTTTACTGAACTGTTTTTCCCTGCAACTGCCAACGTTCCAGGTCCTTGATAATATCAAGTTCAGTTGCCTGTTCTACTATTGGAGGTATAGAGGTTGTTCTCCAATAACTGGGATTGATCGTCCTGGCCGTGACTAGGAAGTGCCCAAGGAAATATTTTTTGCAGAGTTGCCAGGTTCAGGAATCATGGAGAGGAGTGCTAATGTGGAGAGAACGAGATTTCAGTAGACATGAGCTTGCAGTAGACATTAAGGATTCAGAAACCAAAATGCATTGATAGCAGGGTGGCCCCACCACATATGAAGCATGGTGCCCGTGCGTGTGTGTGTGTGTGTGTTTTGTTTTTTTTTTAATGGCTGTCTGAGCCTTCTTATCCCAGTGACCACTGTTGCCCACATTTCTGCTGTGGTTGTCACAGAGACAGGAAGGAAGGAAAATCTCCCCAATATGGGGTCACGGACAACTGGTCAACATTTTTTCTCGGAAGGGATTCTTTTCTGAAAGGATTAAATAGGCTGTCGGTGCTGACCACCTCTTGAGAATGCCTGTTTCCAAGCTTTATAGTACTGATCTTAGGCTGCAGTACTTCAAAGAATTGACCTAACACAAGTATACATGTAAGGATTGATGACTTCCCTTACTCCAATTATTTTCCAAGTCAGTGATCTGGGATAGAGACCGCCAAAGTCTAGCATTTAGGAGGTCAATGAGAGCAACTCATGTATATATGTACAATGAATAACCTTAACTGCCACTGGAAGTAAAATGCAACCAGCACCTTATCTGCATCGTGACAAAGACGTGACCCCTTACATAAATGTTTTTCTTATGCAGATATCTGAGCTCCCTGGGATCATCCGAGATTTAGCGAACGGTTGTCTGACATGGGCGGATGTGGAGAACAAATATCCAGTGTTTGAGGGACAGGAGACCAGCAAGAAGGACTCAACAGAAGAGTAGACCAAGATCGGGGCCACTTTTTACCGCCAATGTTAATATTCATTGTTTTATCCATTTGACATGTAAGGGAAACAAGCATTGTACAGTGCTTACAGGGATACTGCTTAATTATTACTTTCAAATCCAAACTCTGCCATTAAACTCATGATGATAATACTTGTCTTTTTCTCTATTTGTATTTGTAATAATGTGTGTAAGGTTTTGTCAGGTAATGTGACTTGTGAATGTCCTGCAACAGAACACTGGATAGTGACTGCGAGAGGTAATGACAATTCCTACATCTTGGCCACGTGTTTTAAAGCAGAACTTCACTTTCTGTCTACACTATTTTAATCTTTATGCTCCTAGCACTGGTAAATAGATAGGAAATTTATATTAAATTTACTTGTTTTTAAACTTTTTTTTTTTTTTACATTTCCTCAGTTGCTTCCTAGGCAAATGATGTCATACATCCGGGGAGTCCTCAGGAGGGGAGGAAGGGTTTTCTTAGCTAAGTACACCCTCCTGCCTGCTTACCTGCGCTAAGAGCAAATGGATTCCAGGAAGTAAATGCTACATAAATCACCTGCTCAAGATGGTCGAGGCCAGAAATGCTGGGGTGGGGGGAGGGTTCAACATGATTTTTCAGCAAAATAAAACAAGGAGATGTGGATGGATGGGCAAGTTTGCTTTAAATATAAACATTGAATTAAAGAGCATTTTTGGTTTGTGGCGCTCCAAACGTAATGAAGTTCTGTTTTAAAGTAAAGCCCTTTTTTCCATCGTCCATTGCGAGACACAATTCAGAGGGGTTATGCTGCAGCCTACTGGGACATTAGTAAACAATTTCAGATAGAAAGCAGAGCAAAATGGCTGGAACCTTATACTTTGTGAGTGCTTGCTAAAGACACGTATACTTATGTCCCGCATAGGTCCGTACAGATGCACAGGAGGCTAAGCTGCTGGAATGCCAATACAATAACTTATCCAAAGAGTATTTCACTCATTTGGCCTTTGGAGGACTTTGCCTCTTTGGTCCCACACTGAACGCTGTTATCAGTAGCCTCACAGTAGATCAGAGCATACTCCTGCCCCACCACAGGAGGTCTAGGAAGAGCTAGGCTGACCACCAACCTTCTTCGTCTAGTTTGCAGTAGGTTCCCCCAGGCCCTCTTAGTTCTAGCCCTACAGGTTGCAACAGAGTCAGGCTCAAAGTTCAACTAGCCCCTCTGCATGAAGGTGTGCCCCCACTTCTTTACGTGGGGTGCAGATTGTGGCCGAGGGCAGTGTGTTCCCATTTACATCCACAAGCTAATCCTTTGCTTCTGGGGCCCCCTTCAGTTGCTCCTTATTTCTCCTGTGATTTTGTACAGGACAGCACACTTTTCCTGTCACTTCCGCTGGGAAACCTCCCTTGAACATGAACAACCTCTTGTGGTATATGATTTATCCTCTACAAAGTGTCTCCTTGACTCAGAGGGTCACCTAAAACCAGCTGTAGCTCTCACCAACTTGGACAAGGACCTGGATTCTCCGTCACCCGTCAACTCCTGTTGCTCCTCAGAGCACTGACACCTGTGGTCAGGCTATTGCCATCTTCTGGCATCTCCACTGTGGAATGCTTTGGTAAAGTTTCCTTTTTGAAGCCCAGTAAACAATCGCTTCCCTAGGGGCCTATCTTCTGTAAGATCTTCCCAGTGTGGGTCTCACAGGGTTTAAACACTGGTGGTCACTTATTGTTGGAGGGTTAGTTGTCAAAATTAAACCTTAAAAGGTTCACACCTTGTTTATCTGTAGCTCCATTGTTGGCAGGCAAGGGTGTCGATGAGGATGTTTGTAGTTCTCACCCTTCATGTCTTTCAGTGGTCCCCATCTCATCAGCCTGGAGTCTGAGGTCTTTTTGTCACTCCTGTTTTACATTTGCCACAATGTCTTCCTTGCACCTTCTTCCCTGTCACATTGACGTAGTGGGGTTCAAACCTTGGGATCTCTAGTGGGCTCAGGGGTCTTTTTGTAACTCTGGAGGCTGTTTGGGTACAGGCATCTTTCTGGGTACTAATACAGTACATTCTCTGGTAAACCTTGCTTAGTGAGGTTAGTTGTCTGGATAGGCAACCTTCTTTAGCCCTTGACCCATAGGGCTAGGTATGGTAGACTCCGACCTCCCCAGGCAGACTGGGTGGTCTTTTCTTGCTATTTTTTTCTACTAGGTTCCCCTTAGGATCTACACTATAATGGCAAAGGTATTGGGACACCCCTCCAAATCATTGGATTCAGGTGTTCCAATCACCTCAATGGCAACAGGTGTATAAAATCATCACCTAGGCATGCAGACTGCTTCTACAAACATTTGTGAAAGAATGGGTCACTCTCAGGAGCTCAGTCAATTCAAACGTGGTACCATGATAGGTGGCCGCCTGTGCAATAAGTCCATCCGTGACATTTCCTGGCTACTAAATATTCCACGCTCAACTGTTAGTGGGATTATAACAAAGTGGAAGCAACTGGGAACAACAGCTACTCAGCCACCAAGTGGTAGGCCATGTAAATGACAAGAGTGGGGTCAGTGTATGCTGAAGCACACAGTGCGCAGAAGTCGCCAACTGTCTGCAGAGTCAATAGCTAAAGACCTCCAAACTTGGTGTGGCCTTCAGATTAACACAACTACAGTGTGCAGAGAGCTTCATGGAATGGGTTTCCATGGCTGAGCAGCTGCATCCAAGCCTTACATCACCAAGTGCAATGCAAAGCGTCGGAAGCAGTAGTGTAAAGCACTGCATCCACCACTAGACTTGGAGTGACCAATCACGCTTCTCTGTCTGCCAATCTGATGGATGTGTCTGGGTTTGGCAGTTGCCTCCTTTACAGTACTTGCCTGACCTCATTGTGCCAAGTGTAAAGTTTGGTGAAGGGGTGATTATGGTGTGGGGTTGTTTTCCAAGTGTTGGGCTTGGCCCCCTAGTTCCAGTGAAAGGAACTCTTAAGGCATCAGCATACCAAGACATTTTGGACAATTTCATGCTCCAAATTTTGTGGGAACAGTTTGGGGATGGCCCCTTCCTTTTCCAACATGACTGCGCACCAGTGCACAAAGCAAGGTCCATAAAGACATGGATGAGCGAGTTTGGGGTGGAGGAACATGACTGGACAACCCCATAGAACACCTTTGGGATGAATTAGAGCGGAGACTGCGAGCCAGGCCTTCTCCTCCGACATCAGTGCCTGACCTCACAAGTGCCTGTGCTTCTAGAAGAATGGTCAAACCTTCCCATAGACACCCTCCTAAACCTTGTGGACGGCCTTCCTAGAAGAGTTGAAGCTGTTATAGCTGCAAAGGGCGGGGCCAACTCAATATTGAACCCTACGGACTAAGACTGGGGGACCATTAAAGTTCATGTGCGTGGAAAGGCAGGCGTCCCAATACTTTTGGCAATATAGTGTATATCTTCAGGAGGTTCTCTCCAATGTGTATTCAGTTGGCCATGTCAGATTGTTACTCTTTTGTTTCTGCTGGAAAATTATTGCTCCACCTGTTTTGATGGTTTCTGGTTGATCTGCTTCCTGCTGACAGTTTTTCCCTTCTGTGTGTAGTCCTTCCTCTTTGGCAGTGACCTTCTGCAACATTTGGTTGATCCCTGTGCTCTTCCTCTGTAGATCGACTTAGCAGGTTCCCCTATCTGGTAGTGGACCTGACCTCATTCATTCAGTCTTCATATTTATGTGTTGTCCTTCAGGCAGTTCCTGGGCTGCATTGAGGCCTTTTAGTGTTTGCTGCTGTGTTGCCCATGACCATGCATTGGGAGCTTGCCGGTACCCAATCGTTACTGTGCTGGCAGTGGGCTGTCAGCACAGTAAAGTGTTTACCTAGGGGTGCATGTATGCAAACGCTTAGCATTTAATCCCACCTCCTGTGAAGCCACATATATGCGCCAGGTCGCCAGGAAGTGGTTCATTTTGGAGAAATGAGAGTAAACTTGTTTATCTCCATTCTCTCTACACAGTCTCGGGTTGATCGAACCTCTTTATCGGCACACTTTCCACACTCAAATAATGGGGGGCCCTAAATCTGTAGCAGGGTGACTCGTTACCATGCTACAGGACTTGTGCAACCACCACAAACGCTGCTCCACTGGACACCAGCAACCCCCTGTCCTGCTTGTGCAGGATCAGCTGTCAATCACTATGAAATAGGAGGGTACAGTCCGTCTGAGGGTGTCAGCTGGTATTTCGCATGAACTGCTTCCCCGCTGCCAACAGGAAGACAAAGTGTTAAAATCTTATATTTAATCAGCTCATTTCAAATTCGTATTATGCTTCTTTACCGACCTTCATCTACCCCCCTTACATTGGCTGCATCTGTCCAGTAGCGCACAGCAGGAAGGAAACTGGCCGCTGTGCTTCATCTTTGTGTTTTGCTGTATGAGAAAAGTACTTAAAATTGCAGCATTTCCTTCCAGCCAAATTAAGGCCATTACAAGTGTCATTACTGCCACCTTGTCCAAAGCCTTCATACTGCTATGTGTGTCCTTGTCCCTGAACAATTATAGGGAATAACCAAACATTCCCTTCTGCAGGAGGCACGCGCACCGTGAATATGAATAGTCCGAGCATATAATAGCCACTGCACCCCGAGCCAAATACATCCAAAACCAGCATTTTGTTCATTTATCTCCAGTGTGGATATACAGTGAAGGAAATAAGTAGTTGATCCCCGGCTGATTTTTTATGTTTGCCCCTCACAAAGAAATGATCAGTCTAAAAATCGAATGTTCGGTGTATTGTAACACTGAGAGGCAGAATAGCAACAACAAATTTAAAAGAAATGCATGTTTAACAAATGATGACTGATTTGCATGTTCATGAAGGAAATAAGTATTTGATCCCCTTCACAAAACATGACTTAGTACTTGGTGGCAAATCCCTTGTTGGCAATCACAGAGGTCAGATGTTTCCTGTAGTTGGCCACCAGGTTTGCACACATGTCAGGAGAGATTTTGTCCCACTCCTCTTGGCAGATCCTCTCCAAGTCATTAAGGTTTGGTGGCTGACGTTTGGCAACTCGAACTTTCAGCTCCCTCCACAGATTTTCAATCGGATTTAGGTCTGGAGACTGGCTAGGCCACTCCAGGACCTTAATGTGCTTCTTCTTGAGACACTCCTTTGTTGCCTTGGCCTTGTGTTTTCGGTCATTATCATGCTGGAACACCCATCCACGACCCATTTTCAATGCCCTGGCTGAGAGAAGAAGGTTCTCACCCAAGATTTGACAGTACATTGCCCCGTCCATCGTCCCTTTGTTGCGGTGCAGTTGTCCTGTCCCCTTAACAGAAAAACACCTCCAAAAGCAGAATATTTCCACCACCATGTTTGATAATTGGGATGGTGTTCTTGGGGTCATAGGCAGCATTCCTTCTCTTTCAAACACAGCGAGTTGAGGCCAAAGAGCTGGATTTTGGTCTCATCTGACCACAACACTTTCAACCAGTCGTCCTCTGCATCATTCAGATTAGAGATGAGCGAATTTCTCAAAAATTCGATTCGGCTGATTCGGCGAATTCCAGTATGAAATTCGATTCGATGCGAATTAATTCGCTACAAATTTAACTTATTAAAAGGGTTTCTAGGCTTCAGAGAGCCTTTAAATTAGTGCAGAACACTGTACCTTTAATTTAAATGCCCTTGGAGATGAAAACAAATGGAAACAAATAGATACAATGTTTCAACCGCTGTATGGAGTGAGTGTCCCAGAACTGTCATAAATAGTCTATTTCTGACAGTTCTATGACATTCCCTCCATACAGCGGTTTCAACCGCTGTATGGAGTGAATGTCCCAGAACTGTCATAAATAGTCTAT